>NC_057800.1:42378532-42717017 GCF_018294505.1 Triticum aestivum
GAATCCTATTCCAACTAGGAAAGGGGGGAGTCCTACTCCCGGAGGGAGTAGGACTCCTCCTGCCGCGCCTCCTCTTGGCCGCCCCCCCTTTGAGCCTTTATATACGGAGGCAAGGGGCACCCCTAGAGACACAAGTTGATCCACGTGATCATATTCTTAGCCGTGTGCGGTGCCCCCTTCCACCATAGTCCTCGATAACATTGTAGCGGTGCTTAGGCGAAGCCCTGCGATAGTAGTACATCAAGATCGTCACCACGCCGTCGTGCTGACGGAACTCTTCCCCGACACTTTGCTGGATCGGAGTCCGGGGATCGTCATCGAGCTGAACGTGTGCTAGAACTCGGAGGTGCCGTAGTTTCGGTGCTTGATCGGTCGGGCCATGAAGACGTACGACTACATCAACCAAGTTAACTCTTCCATTGTCGATCTACAAGGGTACGTAGATCACACTCTCCCCCTCTCGTTGCTATGCATCACCATGATCTTGCGTGTGCGTAGGAATTTTTTTGAAATTACTACGTTCCCCATCAGTGGCATCCGAGCCTGGTTTTATATGTTGATGTTATATGCACGAGTAGAACACAAGTGAGTTGTGGGCGATATAAGTCATACTGCTTACCAGCATGTCATACTTTGGTTTGGCGGTATTGTTGGACGAAGCGGCCCGGACCGACATTATGCGTACGCTTACGCGAGACCGGTTTTCCCGACGTGCTTTGCACATAGGTGGCTTGCAGATGACAGTTTCTCCAACTTTAGTTGAACCGAGTGTGGCTACGCCCGGTCCTTGCGAAGGTTAAAACAGCACCAACTTGACAAACTATCATTGTGGTTTTGATGCGTAGGTAAGATTGGTTCTTGCTTAAGCCCGTAGCAGCCACGTAAAACTTGCAACAACAAAGTAGAGGATGTCTAACTTGTTTTTGCAGGGCATGTTGTGATGTGATATGGTCAAGATATGATGCTAAATTTTATTGTATGAGATGATCATGTTTTGTAACCGAGTTATCGGCAACTGGCAGGAGCCATATGTTTGTCGCTTTATTGTATGCAATGCAATCGTGCTGTAATGCTTTACTTTATCACTAAGTGGTAGCGATAGTCGTGGAAGCATAAGATTGGCGAGACAACAACGATGCTATGATGGAGATCAAGGTGTCACACCGGTGACGATGGTCATCATGACGGTGCTTCGGAGATGGAGATCACAAGCACAAGATGATGATGGCCATATCATATCACTTATATTGATTGCATGTGATGTTTATCTTTTATGCATCTTATCTTGCTTTGATTGACGGTAGCATTATAAGATGATCTCTCACTAATTATCAAGAAGTGTTCTACCTGAGTATGCACCATTGCAAAAGTTCTTCGTGATGAGACACCATGTGATGATCGGGTGTGATAGGCTCTACGTTCAAATACAACGGGTGCAAAATAGTTGCACACGTGGAATACTCAGGTTATACTTGACGAGCCAAGCATATACAGATATGGCCTCGGAACACGGAGACCGAAAGGTCGAGCGTGAATCATATAGTAGATATGATCAACATAGTGATGTTCACCAATGAAACTACTCCATCTCACGTGATGATCGGACATGGTTTAGTTGATTTGGATCACGTAATCACTTAGAGGATTAGAGGGATGTCTATCTAAGTGGGAGTTCTGTAAGTAATATGATTAATTGAACCTAAATTTATCATGAACTTAGTACCTGATAGTATCTTGCTTGTTTATGTATGATTGTAGATAAATGGCCCGTGCTGTTGTTCCGTTGAATTTTAATGCGTTCCTTGAGAAAGCAAAGTTGAAAGATGATGGTAGCAATTACACGGACTAGGTCCGTAACTTGAGGATTATCCTCATTGCTGCACAGAAGAATTACGTCCTGGAAGCACCGCTGGGTGCCGGGCCTGCTGCTGGAGCAACACCAGATGTTGTGAACGTCTGGCAGAGCAAAGCTGATGACTACTTGATAGTTCAGTGTGCCATGCTTTACGGCTCAGAACCGGGACTTCAACGACGTTTTGAACGTCATGGAGCATATGAGATGTTCTAGGAGTTGAAGTTAATATTTCAAGCAAATGCCCGGATTGAGAGATATGAAGTCTCCAATAAGTTCTATAGCTGCAAGATGGAGGAGAACAGTTCTGTCAGTGAGCATATACTCAAAATGTCTGGGTATAATAATCACTTGATTCAAAAGGGAGTTAATCTTCCAGATGATTGCGTCATTGACAGAATTCTCCAATCACTGCCACCAAGCTACAAGAGCTTCGTGATGAACTATAATATGCAAGGGATGAATAAGACTATTCCCGAGCTCTTCGCAATGCTAAAAGCTGTGGAGGTAGAAATCAAAAAGGAGCATCAAGTGTTGATGGTCAACAAGACCACTAGTTTCAAGAAAAAGGGCAAAGAGAAGAAGAAGGGGAACTTCAAGAAGAACAGCAAGCAAGTTGCTGCTCAAGAGAAGAAACCCAAGTCTGGACCTAAGCCTGAAACTGAGTGCTTCTACTGCAAGCAGACTGGTCACTGGAAGCGGAACTGCCCCAAGTATTTGGCGGATAAGAAGGATGGCAAGGTGAACAAAGGTATATGTGATATACATGTTATTGATGTGTACCTTACTAATGCTCGCAGTAGCACCTGGATATTTGATACTGGTTCTGTTGCTAATATTTGCAACTCGAAACAGGGACTACGAATTAAGCGAAGATTGGCTAAGGACGAGGTGACGATGCACGTGGGAAACGGTTCCAAAGTCGATGTGATCGCGGTCGGCACGCTACCTCTACATCTACCTTCGGGATTAATATTAGACCTAAATAATTGTTATTTGGTGCCAGCATTAAGCATGAACATTATATCTAGATCTTGTTTGATGCGAGACGGTTATTCATTTAAATCAGAGAATAATGGTTGTTCTATTTATATGAGTAATATCTTTTATGGTCATGCACCCTTGAAGAGTGGTATATTCTTATTGAATCTCGATAGTAGTAACACACATATTCATAATGTTAAAGCCAAAAGATGCAGAGTTGATAATGATAGTGCAACTTATTTGTGGCACTGCCGTTTGGGTCATATCGGTATAAAGCGCATGAAGAAACTCCATACTGATGGGCTTTTGGAACCACTTGATTATGAATCACTTGGTACTTGCGAACCGTGCCTCATGGGCAAGATGACTAAAACGCCATTCTCCGGTACTATGGAGAGAGCAACAGATTTGTTGGAAATCATACATATAGATGTATGTGGTCCGATGAACGTTGAGGCTCGTGGCGGATATCGTTATTTTCTCAACTTCACAGATGACTTAAGCAGATATGGGTATATCTACTTAATGAAACACAAGTCTGAAACATTTGAAAAGTTCAAAGAATTTCAGAGTGAAGTTGAAAATCATCCTAACAAGAAAATAAAGTTTCTACGATCTGATCATGGAGGAGAATATTTGAGTTACGAGTTTGGTGTACATTTGAAAATTGTGGAATAGTTTCGCAACTCACGCCACCCAGAACACCACAGCGTAATGGTGTGTCCGAACGTCGTAATCATACTTTACTAGATATGGTGCGATCTATGATGTCTCTTACTGATTTCCCGCTATCGTTTTGGGGATACGCTCTAGAGACGGCCGCATTCACGTTAAATAGGGCACCATCAAAATCCGTTGAGACGACGCCTTATGAACTATGATTTGGCAAGAAACCAAAGTTGTCGTTTCTGAAAGTTTGGGGCTGCGATGCTTATGTGAAAAAGCTTCAACCTGATAAGCTCAAACCCAAATCGGAGAAATGTGTCTTCATAGGATATCCAAAGGAAACTATTGGATACACCTTCTATCACAGATCCGAAGGCAAGACTTTTATTGCTAAGTTCGGAAACTTTCTGGAGAAGGAGTTTCTCTCGAAAGAAGTGAGTGGGAGGAAAGTAGAACTTGATGAGGTAACTGTACCTACTCCCTTATTGCAAAGTAGTACATCACAGAAACCTGTTTCTATGACACCTACACCAGTTAGTGAGGAAGCTAATGATGATGATCATGAAACTTCAGAACAAGATACTACTAAACCTTGTAGAACAACCAGAGTGAGATCCGCGCCAGAGTGGTACGGTAATCCTGTTCTGGAAGTCATGCTACTAGATCATGATGAACCTACGAACTACGAAGAAGCGATGGTGAGCCCAGATTCCGCAAAATGGCTTGAAGCCATGAAATCTGAGATAGGATCCATGTATGAGAACAAAGTATGGACTTTGGTTGACTTGCCCGATCGGCAAGCAATTGAGAATAAATGGATCTTCAAGAAGAAGACTGACGCCAACGGTAACATTACTGTCTACAAAGCTCGATTGTCTCAAAAGGGTTTCGGCAAGTTCAAGGGGTTGACTACAATGAGACCTTCTCGCCCATAGCGATGCTTAAGTCTGTCTGAATCATGTTAGCAATTACCGCATTTTATGATTATGAAATTTGGCAGATGGATGTCAAAACTGTATTCCTGAATGGATTTCTGGAAGAAGAGTTGTATATGATGCAACCGGAAGGTTTTGTCGATCCAAAGGGAGCTAACAAAGTGTGCAAGCTCCAGCGATCCATTTATGGACTGGTGCAAGCCTCTCGGAGTTGGAATAAACGCATTGATAGTGTGATCAAAGCAATTGGTTTTATACAGACTTTTGGAGAAGCCTGTATTTACAAGAAAGTGAGTGGGAGCTCTGTAGCATTTCTGATATTATATGTGGATGACATATTACTGATTGGAAATGATACAGAATTTCTGGATAGCATAAAGGGATACTTGAATAAGAGTTTTTCAATGAAAGACCTCGGTGAAGCTGCTTACATATTAGGCATAAAGATCTATAGAGATAGATCAAGACGTTTAATTGGACTTTCACAAAGCACATACCTTGACAAGATTTTGAAGAAGTTCAAAATGGATCAAGCAAAGAAAGGGTTCTTGCATGTGTTACAAGGTGTGAAGTTGAGTCAGACTCAATGCCCGACCACTGCAGAAGATAGAGAGAAAATGAAAGATGTTCCCTATGCTTCAGCCATAGGCTCTATCATGTATGCAATGTTGTGTACCAGACCTGATGTGTGCCTTGCTATAAGTCTAGCAGGGAGGTACCAAAGTAATCCAGGAGTGGATCACTGGACATCGGTCAAGAACATCCTGAAGTACCTGAAAAGGACTAAGCATATGTTTCTCGTATATGGAGGTGACAAAGAGCTCATCGTAAACGGTTACGTTGATGCAAGCTTTGACACTGATCCGGACGATTCTAAATCACAAACCGGATACGTGTTTACATTAAAGGTAGAGCTGTCAGTTGGTGCAGTTCTAAACAGAGCGTCGTGGCGGGATCTACGTGTGAAGCGGAATACATAGCTGCTTCGGAAGCAGCGAATGAAGGAGTCTGGATGAAGGAGTTCATATCCGATCTAGGTGTCATACCTAGTGCATCGGGTCCAATGAAAATCTTTTGTGACAATACTGGTGCAATTGCCTTGGCGAAGGAATCCAGATTTCACAAGAGAAGCAAGCACATCAAGAGACGCTTCAATTCCATCCGGGATCTAGTCCAGGTGGGAGACATAGAGATTTTCAAGATACATACGGATCTGAATGTTGCAGACCCGTTGACTAAGCCTCTTCCATGAGCAAAACATGATCAGCACCAAGGCTCCATGGGTGTTAGAATCATTACTGTGTAATCTAGATTATTGACTCTAGTGCAAGTGGGAGACTGAAGGGAATATGCCCTAGAGGCAATAATAAAGTTATTATTTATTTCCTTATATCATGATAAAAGTTTATTATTCATGCTAGAATTGTATTAACCGGAAACATAATACATGTGTGAATACATAGACAAACAAAGTGTCACTAGTATGCCTCTACTTGACTAGCTCGTTAATCAAAGATGGTTATGTTTCCTAACCATGAACAAGTAGTTGTTATTTGATTAACAGGATCACATCATTAAGTGAATGATCTGATTGACATGATCCATTCCACTAGCTTAGCACCCGATCGTTTAGTATGTTGATATTGCTTTCTTCATGACTTATACATGTTCCTATAACTATGAGATTATGCAACTCCCGTTTATCAGAGGAACACTTTGTGTGCTACCAAACGTCACAACGTAACTGGGTATTATAAAGGAGCTCTATAGGTGTCTCCAAAGGTATATGTTGGGTTGGCGTATTTCGAGATTAGGATTTGTCACTCCGATTGTCGGAGAGGTATCTCTGGGCCCTCTCGGTAATGCACATCACTTAAGCCTTGCAAGCATTGCAACTAATGAGTTAGTTGTGGGATGATGTACTACAGGACGAGTAAAGAGACTTGCCGATAACGAGATTGAACTAGGTATAGGCTACCGACGATCAAATCTCGGGCAAGTAACATACCGATGACAAAGGGAACAACGTATGTTGTTATGCGGTCTGACCGATAAAGATCTTCGTAGAATATGTAGGAGCCAATATGAGCATCCAGGTTCCGATATTGGTTATTGACTGGAGACGTGTCTCGGTCATGTCTACATTGTTCTCGAACCCGTAGGGTCCGCACGCTTAAGGTTTCGATGACAGTTATATTATGAGTTTATGCGTTTTGATGTACCGAAGGTTGTTCGGAGTCCTGGATGTGATCACGGACATGACGAGGAGTCTCGAAATGGTCGAGACATAAAGATTGATATATTGGAAGCCTATGTTTGGATATCGGAAGTGTTCCGGGTGAAATCGGGATTTAACCGGATTACCGGGAGGTTACCGGAACCCACCCTGGAGGTATATGGGCCTTAGTGGGCCTTAGTGGAAGAGAGTAGAGGTGGATAGAGATGGGCCGCGCGCCCCTCCCCCCTTGGTCCGAATAGGACAAGGAGAGGGGGTCGGCCCCCCTTCCTCCTCTCTCTCCTCTCCCCCCCCCCCTCCGCGAATCCTATTCCAACTAGGAAAGGGGGGAGTCCAATCCCGGATGGAGTAGGACTCCTCCTAGCGCGCCTCCTCTTGGCCGGCCGCCCCCAAACCCCCCCCCCCTTTGATCCTTTATATACAGAGGCAAGGGGCACCCCTAGAGACACAAGTTGATCCACGTGATCATATTCTTAGCTGTGTGCGGTGCCCCCTTCCACCATAGTCCTCGATAACATTGTAGCGGTGCTTAGGTGAAGCCCTGCGATAGTAGTACATCAAGATCGTCACCATGCCGTCGTGCTGACGGAACTCTTCCCCGACATTTTGCTGGATCGGAGTCCGGGGATCGTCATCGAGCTGAACGTGTGCTAGAACTCGGAGGTGCCGTAGTTTCGGTGCTTGATCGGTCGGGCCATGAAGACGTACGACTACATCAACCAAGTTAACGCTTCCATTGTCGATCTACAAGGGTACGTAGATCACACTCTCCCCCTCTCGTTGCTATGCATCACCATGATCTTGCGTGTGCGTAGGAATTTTTTTGAAATTACTACGTTCCCCATCAGGAGGAGGGGCTCACAGCGCGCGCGAGCGAGGTCGAGGCGACGGCGACGGCGAGGCGAGGTCGATCCAAGGCGACGGCTGCGAGGTGAGGGGATGACGATGGGCCGGTGCGGCGACCGGGACAGGCCGGCGACGGGGGCGCTGCGGAGTCGACGGGGACGACGCGACGAGGACAGGGGCGTCGCGGAGTCGACGGGGACGGCGCGGGACGGGGCAGCGGCAGAGAGAAGTGTGAGATGAGAAGCTGAAATTTTTCAAAGTGTTTTCATATATAGGGGACACCTTTAGTACCGGTTGGTGCCACCAACCGGTACTAAAGGTCTGTTTTGGCCAGGCCAGGCGGCGGGAAGCGCACCCCTTTAGTACCGATTGGTGGCACCAACCGGTACTAAAGGGGGGTCTTTAGTACTGGTTGGTGCCACCAACTGGTACTAAAAGTGGTGCGCTGGCGCAGGTGCGGTGCGGCAAGTTTAGTCCCACATCGCTAGCCGAGGGGCTCCCGCACTGGTTTATAAGCCCCAGTGCGGTAGCTCTCTCGAGCTCCTCTCTTAAGCAGGCCTTCCGGGCCTACGTCTGCTGCTATGCCCTGATGGGCCTATTGGTCTAGCGGGCCTGCATCCTGACCCAATGACAATTTGGGTTTCTAGTCGTATGCAGGCCGCTGTGGCCCAGTAGGTGGGCTTTTTTCATTTAGTTTTTTCTTTTCTGCTTTATTTATTTTGTTTTATTTATTTTTAGTTGTTTGTTGCTGTATTAGAGTTTCTTTGTGAATATTTTTGCTTTAGGTACAAAAATTAGAAACTTTCTAGTGCCGGTAGTTTTCAAATTTGAATAGTTTAAATTTTGAATTATTTGAAATTTGTGTGAATCACTAGTTTGTGAATAACTTAACTTTAAAAATCAGTAAAGGCATGAAAGAATTTGTTTGCACATAAAATTTCTTCGCGTTTCAAATGCCAAAACACATAAATACCCTAACTATTACAGAGATTCCCTCCTGGGTGTGAAACACAGAAGATAGTGAAGCTGATCACATCCCAGATCTTTGGGTGTGAAACTTTTTCTTCGCGTGTGTCCCTTTGCGCCGTAACCATGGAAAATCTTCATCATTTAACGGGATGCTCGGGTCAATATTCACTGTGAATGGAGCAATTTCATCAAACTTTTCATAATCTTCTGACATGTCTGTCTTGTCATCCACTCCCACGATGTTTCTCTTCCCAGAAAGAACTATGTGCCGCTTTGGCTCATCGTACGATGCATTCGCTTCCTTATCTTTTCTTTTTCTCGGCTTGGTAGACATGTCCTTCACATAGAAAACCTGTGCCACATCATTGGCTAGGACGAATGGTTCGTCTGCATACGCAAGATTGTTGAGATCCACTATTGTCATTCCGTACTGCGGGTCTTCTGTTACCCCGCCTCGTGTCATATTGACCCATTTGCACCGAAACAAAGGGACCTTCAAACCACGTCGATAGTCAAGTTCCCATATGTCCTGTATATAACCATAATATGTTTCCTTTCCCGTCTTGGTTTCTGCATCAAAGCGGACACCACTGTTTTGGTTGGTTCTCTTCTTATCTTGGGCGATCGTGTAAAATGTATTACCATTTATCTCGTACCCTTTGAAAGTCATTATATTCGAAGATGGTAACTGGGACAGCAAGTACAGGTCATCTTCAATAGAGGCGTCATGCATGGTACGTGTCTGCAACCAGCTGGCAGAACTCCTAGTTTGTTCATGTGTAATCCAGTCATCAGACCGCTCCGAGTGTTTGGAGCGTAGCAAATTCTTGTGTTCATCCATATACGGAGCCACCAAGGCGGAATTCTGTAGAACTATGTAGTGTGCTTCAGTGAGAGAATGTCCGTCCATACATATTATTTTTTCCCCTCCTAGCGTGTCTTTTCCATCCAGTCTGCCCTTATGCCGCGATTCAGGAACACCAATCGGCTTAAGGTCAGGAATAAAGTCAATACAAAACTCAATGACCTCCTCATTTTCATGGCCCTTGGAGATGCTTCCTTCTGGCCTAGCACGGTTATGAGCATATTTCTTTAAGACTCCCATGAACCTCTCAAAGGGGAACATATTGTGTAGAAATACAGGACCCAAAACGTTAATCTCTTCGCATAGGTGAACTAGGACGTGCGTCATAATGTTGAAGAAGGATGGTGGGAACACCAACTCGAAACTGACAAGACATTGCACCAAATCATTCTCTAACCTTGGTATGATTTCTGGATCGAGTACCTTCTGAGAGATTGCATTGAGAAATGCACATAGCTTCACAATGGTTAATCGAACATTTTCCGGTAGAAGCCCCCTCAATGCAACCAGAAGAAGTTGCGTCATAATCACATGGCAGTCATGAGACTTTAGGTTCTGGAACTTTTTCTATGCCATGTTTATTATTCCCTTTATATTCAACGAGAAGCCAGACGGTACCTTAATATTGAGCAGGCATTCAAAGAAGATTTCCTTCTCTTCTTTGGTAAGAGCGTAGCTTGCATGACCCTGATGTATGCCGTCTTTTCCGTGCATACGTTGCTGGTCCTCCTGTGCCTCAGGTGTATCTTTTGTCTTCCCATACACACCCAAGAAGCCAAGCAGGGTCACACAAAGATTCTTCATCACGTGCATCACGTCGATTGCGGAGCGGACCTCTAGGTCTTTCCAATAGGGAAGGTCCCAAAATATAGATTTCTTCTTCCACATGGGTGCGCGTCCGTCAACGTCATTCGGAACAGGTTGTCCACCTGGACCCTTTCCAAAGACCACCTTCAAATCCTTGACCATATCATGTACATCAGCACCAGTACGGTGGCGAGGCTTCGTCCGGTGATCCGCCTCACCTTTGAAATGCTTGCCTTTCTTTCTTATGGGATGCCTGCTGGGAAGAAATCGACGATGTCCTAGGTACACATTCTTCTTACAATTAGCCAAATATATATTGTCGGTATCGTCCAAATAGTGCGTGCATGCGCGGTATCCCTTGTTTGTCTGTCCTGAAAGGTTACTAAGAGCAGGCCAATCATTGATGGTCACGAACAGCAACGCCTTTAGGTCAAATTCTTCCCCCATGTGCTCATCCCACGCACGTACACCTATTCCATTCCACAGTTGTAAGAGTTCTTCAACTAATAGCCTTAGGTACACATCAATGTCGTTGCCGGGTTGCTTAGGGCCTTGGATGAGCACTGGCATCATAATGAACTTCCGCTTCATGCACAACCAAGGAGGAAGGTTATACAAACATAGAGTCACAGGCCAGGTGCTATGGCTGCTGCTCTGCTCCCCAAAAGGATTAATGCCATCTGCGCTTAGACCAAACCATACGTTCCTTGCGTCATCTGCAAACTCCTTCCCATACTTTCTTTTGATTTTTCTCCACTGCGACCCGTCATCGGGTACTCTCAACTTTCCGTCTTTCTTACGGTCTTCTCTGTGTCATCGCATCGCCTTGGCATGCTCTTTGTTTTGGAACAAACGTTTCAACCGTGGTATTATAGGAGCATACCACATCACCTTGGCAGGAATCTTCTTCCTGGGGCGCTCGCCCTCGACATCACCAGGGTCATCGCGGCTGATCTTATAGCGCAATGCACCGCATACCGGGGAAGCGTTCAAATCCTCGTACTCACCACGGTAGAGGATGCAATCATTAGGGCATGCATGTATCTTCTGCACCTCTAACCCTAGAGGGTAGAGAACCTTCTTTGCTTCGTACGTACTCTCGGGCAATTCGTTGTCCTTTGGAAGCATATTCTTTATCATTACCAGCAACTTTCCAAATCCCTTGTCAGATACACCATTCTCTGCCTTTCATTGCAGCAATTCCAGTGTGATGCCCAGCTTTTTCTTGTCACCTACGCAATTCGGGTACAACAATTTTTTGTGATCCTCTAACATGCGCTGCAACTTCTTCTTCTCCAAATCACTTGTGCAGTTTCTCTTTGCATCGACAATGGCCCGACCTAGATCATCAACGAGCTCATCTGATGCCTCTTCTTCAGCTTCTTCCTGCATTGCCGGCTCAGCTTCTTCCCGCATTACCGGCTCAACTTCTTCCCCCATTGTTGTATCATCGTATTCAGGGAACCCATGGCCAGGATAGGTGTCGTCATCCTCTTCTTCTTCACTGTCTTCCATCATAACCCCTCTTTCTCCGTGCTTGCTCCAAACATTATAGTGGGGCACGAAACCAGACTTAAACAGGTGGACGTGAATGGTTCTTGACTTAGAGTAATTTAATTCATTCTTACAGCCAGCACATGGACAAGGCATAAAACCATCCGCCCGCTTGTTTGCCTCAGCCGCAAGTAGAAAAGTTTTCACGCCATCAATGAACTCGAGAGAGCATTGGTCATCGTACATCCATTGCCGGCTCATCTTCAATACACAGCACCGAAAACACCAAATTAATATAATACATAAAGTTCATACAACACTTAAATGCAACAAACAAATAACTCTCTAGCTAAAGCATTTAAATGCAACAACAAATGTTATCAAGATCGCAACTAAGGTAACAATTGATCCAACAGCATAATGATACCAAGCCTCACTATCAATGGCATATTTTCTAATCTTTCTAATCTTCAAGCGCATTTTCTCCATCTTGATCTTGTGATCATCGACGACATCGGCAACATGCAACTCCAATTCCATCTTCTCCCCCTCAATTCTTTTCAATTTTTCTTTCAAATACTCGTTTTCTCTTTCAACTAAATTTAACCTCTCGACAATAGGGTCGGTTGGAATTTCCGGTTCACATACCTCCTAGATAAAAATATCTATCTCAACTTGATGGGCATAATTTGTCATAAACACGAAATGCAACAAATAGTTTTAAAAGAGAATATACCACATCCGAATCATAACAAGGACGAGGGCCGACGGGGACGGATATCAAAACCATGGCACTATGTATAACAAACAACGTACGGGTAAGATAATTATACGAGTAACTATATATCCAAATCACACAAACATCAATTTTTTATATAAAATTTCATGAACAAGAGGCTCACCACAAGGTGGTGCCGGCGACGGGACGGTGCGGGCGATTGACGGTGGTTACGACGGAGATTTAGAAGGCACTAAGTAAACCACACCTACATATGCAAACTAAGTGTTATTTTGACCTCAATTTGCATATAAATCAAATACTACCACATATAATTCCTCCCAAATTACTAAAACCCACAATTAATCACTATATATAAACCAATGCAAGAGCTAATCTAGCAATAAGAGATGAAAGGACAAAGTTGCTAACCTTTGTAATCATTTGAATGGATGGGGGCCTGCAAATCTTGACAAATTTTGGGCAAAATTGGTGATGAACTCGAGAAGAAGAAGGGAAGAACAGAGGAGAGGGAGAGGGGAAAGGGGGAAGAACAAAGTGCGGGTGGACGAAGGGTTTATATAGGACGACCTTTAGTACTGGTTAGTGTCACGAACCGGTACTAAAGGTGCTGGAGGGGCCCCACTCTGACAACATCCTGCCACCACACTCTTTAGTACCGGTTCGTGGCATGAACCGGTGCTAAAGGTTTGCCACGAACCGGTACTAAAGAGCTCCTCCCGCCTAGCCGTTGGAACCGGCACTAATGGACACATTAGTGCCGGTTCTGTTACAAACCGGGACTAATGTGTCTCATATTTGATCCTTTTTCTACTAGTGGTGTGCTCAGATCCAGTCAGCGGCGAGATCGTGGTGGCGCTATTACTGGTGAAAATCGCGCCGACTTCGGTCATGGCGGACGATGACGGCGTCTCCGACGCCCCCTGTTGAGGCATCGTCGTTGCAAACTGTGTCAACATGGTCGGGATGTTCTGAGGGAAACCCTAGATCTGGGTCTATCGGATCGAACGATGACATCGCCTTCTGTCGTGCTCCCTCCTGAGGGCATCGTTTTGGAGCAGGAGCTGGCTGGAGGGGACGATGATGAGCGGTGTTTCATCTACCGCAAGGCCGACAACGGATCCCGGCGGCATGGCGCTGCAGAGTTTCGGCAACGGCCGCGTGTGGATGGATACGTGCAGGATGATGGCGTTGTCTGGCGCCGTGGTGGCGTCGACGGCAGCTAGACCGGGCAAGGTAGATCCAGCAGTACAGTACTGAAGATGGAGTGGTGGGAGGTGGCTACGGCGGCCTCATACCCGGCAGGTGTCCTGGTTGAGGAGTGCGCCGGACTGGTGGGTGCTCCATACCCGACAGGCGTCCTGGTTGGGACCTCAGGTCTTAGATGTTAGGTTTAGCTGCGAGGTCTGTTTGGTATTAGGCCCAGACTATCAACATCCCTTCATCAACTAAATAGGAGTAGCGGCAGATGTTGTTTAGTCGGTGGCTTTAGTCTTACTGGTGTATGACTTTGTAAGGTTTTATATGAATAATTAATGAAGTGGTTGCATGCATTGTCCAGATGCAAAGGCCGGGGGTCCTCCTCCATTTCTAAAAGAAAAATGAGGTACAACTAAATAATACTAGTAATACTCCTACTGTATAGTACTATAAGTTGCGTTGTTTGTTTAGTCCAACTGTCCAAGTATTGTAACTATATACTTTTATACTCCCTCCGTTTGTTTTCAAGACGTTCCAGACATGTTGCTTTGTACTATTTTGAACAATGTTCAAATGTCTAAAATGTTTTATAAAAGTGAATAGAGGTAGTACCTAATCTCTACTCCTAATGGAGCAGTTGGTAGTCTCCGCCAGTCAATTTTCGTCCCACCACTTTCGTCCGGTTTTTTTTGTAGGTTAACCTTCGTAGATTTTTTTTTCGTTCCGTCCACCAACTCCCCTCCATTGGTTTTACGGTGGCGATAGAACCGATGGACTCCCTCTGTCAATCCCTCGCTAGCCCTACCTCGTCTCCCGTCTCCAGTCGCAGCCGCCGCCACACCTGGCGACCCCTGCGCAGCACACCCACGCCGCCGGACAGCCCCGCCGCCCATACCTGCCGTCCCCTGCGCCACCCATCCCTGCCTCGCCCCGCCCGCCGCCTTCCCTTCACGCCGGCGCGTGCTCGCCTCGCCTGCACCGGTCGCCACGGACCTCCGCCGCTACCGATCTGTGGGAGGCCGCCGCACAACCCCACGCACGCCTCCGCCTCCACCGATCCTAGGGAGGGTGCCGCCGATCTCAGGAAGGCTGCCGCGGATCAGGTCCACCTACACCCTAAACCTTCGTCCATCTCTCTATCAATGACGCCGAGGAGTTTGAACTCAGCGCTCAACCTCGTCAAATTGATGCGGTGGCTAGCTTCTCC
The DNA here is from genome assembly GCF_018294505.1 of Triticum aestivum. NCBI lineage: Eukaryota > Viridiplantae > Streptophyta > Magnoliopsida > Poales > Poaceae > Triticum > Triticum aestivum. The sequence continues at coordinate 42,393,333 of NC_057800.1, forward strand.
CCGAGAAGATGATCTAGGCGCCGCTGAGGACCGATTGGAGCCGCCGCTGGCACTGGCCAGCCTCCCCACCGATGTGCGCGCCGGGTCGCTGCTCCCGCTCCCGCAGCCGAGCATAGCAGCAGCGGCGGAGCCCCAGCCGCCACCACGTTCCTCCTGCTCTCTGGCAAGTCCGCCCAGGACCAGCATCTCCTCGCCTCCACCGCCGGCGAGCTCTCTCTAGCGGAGGAGGGAGGGGGCGAGCTCGCCGTCTCCCTCGCGCTCGACGCCAGTAGGGACGCGGGCTACGATGCGACCGCCTACATGGGCGCGCTCCAGGCGCGGTGCTTCGGGAGGTGGATGCGTTGGTCGCCGCAGATGGCATCCGCACGACCTCGTGATACAGTGAGTGCAAGATTTTGTTCTTTTGAGTCTCGCTCCATCAGAAAAAGTAATAAATGATGAATTTCCTCTTGAAATCGCTTAAATTGGGCCTACTCTTTGCTTCCCCTTTGTCTATAGGAACTTCGCCAAACTTTCGGTGGGCGTCATGTGCGCCACATACATGCAGATCAAAGGCAGAGGTGCGTCAAATATGTATGCCAATTGGTGCTTGTTTTTGTTGTCCCTTTTAGTGTGTATCTCTGATGATTTTTCAATCTCGGTGATCAATGTCTGTCACTTTGGTGAGTAGATGAATTGTGTTGTTCTGTTTGTTGTATGTTGTTGATGATTCGCTTGACATATCCACAAGGCACAGTATATGTGATCCAACCACACGTCGCATAGTTGAATTCCGAAGAAATTAGCTTGATTACATGCAGTCCATCTAATTCTCATCTAATGCTGATTAGTTTAAGCGAGTCAACACATAGGACGGAAAGACCCTTTTTTATAGTTTTCTCAAGGGGAGTGTACTGTGTGCGGGGGCATATCTCTGTTTCTTTGTATGGTTGTTTAACAATTTGTGAAATGCTTGTAGTATGATAATCTAGATAGTGGGGATATGTTACAGAAAGTGCTGTGCCTGGCCTCACATGTACATGTGTGCTCTCTTTCCCACTAAATTTCACATCTGCCATCTGAAAAAAACAAATCCACATTTACCTGATTTCAAGTTCTTATGGACCTTATGGTAAAGTATTTAAGTAATTTTAGTCGGCTCAAAAGGCTCCAAGCTTCTTTGTCTATCATTTCCTGATCAAAACTGACAACAGAACTTTGTGAAGCCTTTCAGTTTGTCTTTGTTTCAGTTACTTTACCATTCGGTCTTGATGCCTAAACTATGTGAACATTGTCAACTTAGTAAAATGGTATGAACTTGTGTGCCATACACATAGCAGGTCGAGAAACTACCATTGTATTTTCATATACTGCTTGTGGCACAATTTTCTGAAAACATGTTGGTGGTCATTGGTCAACAAAAGTTTTCAGCATTCGGCACGGTGTTAATATTCTTGAATTCATTGTGCTTCTAGAATTATAGATTTCCGAATAATTAGATGGTCAGCTATGCAATATAATATTCCCATAGTATTGAAATCTTCTGTTCTGCGAATAGTCCTTCAGCAAATGGCGCTTACACTTAATATGGGATGCTTCAAATCCATAAGAGCAGGCTATATCTGATATTTTCTCCATACAGAGTCGGCAGCGACTTGATTTATATTTTCCGCTACTTGTCAATATGATGGCGCGTTGTAAATAAATGATGCCTGGCCATCACTTATACTTGGGAACTACTTTTCAGTGATAGCTGTATTTACTAAGGTACTATTTTTTCTTTCTTAAAGATTGATTTCTTCAGTGGTGTGTGTTTTACTTTACAGTTTTGATAAGATTCCATTGCCAACACACTTTTTTTCTTGACAGGGAACTACGGCGGGCTTATGCCTACTGAACTTTATTCGAAACTATCAGAGTGTATAGCAGATTAGAGCAGATTACAGCGGTCTTAAAGGTAAAATGATCTGAACATTTTTTTTCCACAATACACAGGTAGTACATAGTAATAGCCCTCTTAATAATTCATATATAAAAGTATGATCTAAACATTTTGTTGAGTTGTTTTTGCACCAGATTGTTGGCCATTAATGGTTATCCATGGCACTAAAACTACTTGATCTCAATACATTCACCTCACAACACTTGTTGGCGAAAACATGTGCTATAGCACCAAAGAAGTTGAGGTCAAATTAATGAGGTGATAGCTAAACTCCTTAAACTGAATATATTTTTGTTTTGTTTGCTTCAAGTATATAGACATATATTCCTTGATCAAAACTCATTGACACTGCTACCACTAATTTGCTTCAGGTCATCGACTTGAAGATTGATAAATATGGTTCTGTTATTATGCAGGAGTTGTGTGATCTGAGGAGAAACTATTCTCTTGCAAATCGGATAATTGTTGTAGGAATTAAAAGGCACATGATTGTACTTTTGTTCTAGGATTTTGTTTCTCACATTCCTCGACACTAATGTCTACATGAGGTGTGAGTTCAACGGATAAAGGAAATCACATTACTAATAGAATGGTAGGTAGAATCACGGTGATTCATACAAAAATTAACTTAATTTATCATATAACGAATCATATAATTCATCAGCTGCCTCAACGGCTCACACTTTTGCAAGCCTTCATATTTTAGAAAATACGACTGAATTTGATAATTGGATCAAATGCAGCTATATGCCTTGTACTTGCTTTGGTTGAATCTGAAATTTTGTCAGAAACATAACGAACCACTTAGATATATAAAGCATTGATCTGTGCAGAACTAAGAGATGTTGTGTTTTTACAGTTCTTACGTTGTCTGATTGAATTTTCTTACCCCACATTTTTCTTCAGATGCCGCAGCAAAGAAAATGCTCTCAGCCTTGGACGATCCATTCACTTGATTCTTGAAACCATTACCTTTTCTGAAGCAAGACTAGCTAGCACCCAAGGTGCCCTGGCAGGTGTAGGTTTATCCATTGGCTACCTGTTGGAGCATCACTTGCAGTGCTCTTTATAATGTCACTTGGTGGGTTTTGTAGAAATGACTGTCTAGAGACGTTTTATCTTGATAATTGACAACATAAGAGTGCAAAATATTTGACAGCAGATCGCTTATGGTAAGACCTAGCTATTATCAATAATTTTAGTCCATTAAATGCGGTCTTAGTGAAAGGGTGTTCCTTTGTCATGGTTGAAGGTTGCATGACTTCTGGTAGGTGTTTTGATACTTTTTGGTCTCTACTTGAATGTTGCGTACCTAATTTTTAGTGGCCAACAATCTTGCACTGATTCTTGCTAGGAGTCATCAAGGAAACTCAATAGATGGCTATTTCAATGGACATTATACCAGAGATGTTGTTTTGAAGTAAGCTCCTGCACACCATTCTTTTGTAGTTCTTTCAGAAGTAATGTTTCATTCTTTTACTTGAGACTAGCTAGAGTGGTTGATGCTCATTCATCTTAATTTAATAGAGTATATGCCAGGAGAGAAACATATACTTGAAACCCGATGAGGTCAATGATGTGGAGATTTTACCAGAGATGTTGTTTTCAAGTAAGATTTTGTGTGAGATTATACCGATCGCACCAGCACGCCACATTGTTGCTCCACGGCAAAGGCAGTGAGGTAATTTTTCTTTTTGCACCAATGTAATTTTCCTTTTCTTTTAGCCCACTCCTAGGTCTCTTCCGTTCATATTCTAATCACGCATGGTGAGCAGCGGTTTCGACGGCGACTGGCTGGCTGCTGCTGGCTTGTATGTGTGGAAGGCAGTTGTTCACGGCAGACCAGTGAGCAGTGGCGGGTGGGCGCAACCACATGGTGGTTCGAAGGTAGGCTTCGCAGCGTTCAGCCTCGGCCACCATCGTACCACAATCTCGGCCCACCCGGAAAGTCGGATGAAGAGGTGGTGGACGGTGAGGACCAATCATTATAGCTGCTGCTCCATTATTTACGCTCCTCGAAAAGCTCCCTGAGCCCGAACAACAATGGGATCTTCCTCTGAGGTTCACACTACTCCAGACTGATCCCGGAGAGGAGAACAAGCCTTCGAGCACGTGGCCACGTGCTCGTCAACTCCATGCCGGCCGCTCCAAGCGCCCCTGCTTCGTGTCTTTGAGGCAGGCGCCGAGATAGCCTTTGCAGCGAGCTGTGGTGTGTGGACTCTGCGGCGAGATGGGATTCAGAATCCTTTTCCGTGGTGAGATAACCCTGCCACCACTCATATGCCATTGCATATAAGTGAATCTGTTTTATAGAAATCAATCTTGCACGTTGGTTAGCTCCGTAATTTCTTTTATTCTGTAGCAGAATGAGTTGCTCACAGCCTATTTGCTGGAACGCCAACGAGGAGTCATTTTTCCATCTCCACAAATATTCTTGGTCTCTTCAAATTAATTGCTTCTTAATCCAACTACCATTTTTCAAGATTAGTTCGTTTATATAATATTTATTTTTGTACCAGTGTTGATCAAGTAGGTTATTATTGTGAGGAATCAGCAGTAGGATGCACATGTATTTGTTTCTTGCCACTGGTTGCAAAAGCCTAAAAAATGATATGTTTTATTTACCTCTTAACAGTAATACGAGTATTTTGTTTATTTCCTACTCCCTTTTAGTGATTACTGATTAGTCACTCTTAAAGGTGAATGCATGTGTATAATAGGTGTGTCATGGCTGCATTTTGCGGCCCCTGACTACTGGAAAGTAATCTCCTTTGGATGATTTGTATTTTTTTTTCTGGAATTTGTACTTAGATAGCACATCCAAGGAAGGAAGGAGATTGAGGTCGGCACCTCCTGAAGGCATGCATGCTCTTCACCGAGAGAGGGAAGGGCATCTTTTTCTTGGGTTGCAGTTTCCACCTTGTTGTTGGGTGAGATGAGTCATGATTTCTCTCCTCTCGCCTCATTTTTTAGAGATACCGAACTATAATTTCTGTTTTGTGCTCATGAATTGCATACTTGGAGGTTTATTCGATTTAGAGATATCTCTCACACACACACGCGCACACACACGCACGCACGCACGTGCATGCGCACACACGCACGCACACGCGCACGCACACACGCGCGCACACACACACTTATGATCTATAAGAGAAGCTGCGATTTTGGTAGTAGATGCGCGACAAAGTAGTGGTTGGTGTTGATTATCAAATGTTTTGCCAATAACAGAAAATTACCTTCCTCGTAAATTTATTGTCCTTCTGTTTCATGGTCCCGCTGATTCGTTGTTTGTCAGAGCTCTTGTGGATAATCAGACATGGGGTGCATGGCAAAATTAGGACAGACTAAAGGCAGCAATTCCGTGTTCGCCGTGCACTTTGAGGAGAAGACATTGTCTTTGTATAAGTACCCCTATAATCATCTCTTTACAGCAGAGATAAGGCCTTCAGGTAATTTGTGATGATCTTTTTAGCATTCTTAATTAATGACATTTCTGAAGGGAGATGATCCTCAGCATTTCATAGTTATTTTTTGTACTGTTGTAATCTCAAATTTCACATTCAAACTTAACTTGTTATCAAATAATTTTGGAATAAAATTTTACTTTTACCTGCCCTCCACAGAACCAAAGGTTCACGAGGACTTTTGTTGCTCTAATGCTTCTTCTATGACCATCTCGCCGTTCGCCCTTGCAGATAGATATGGCTGCATAAATCGCACCGATGGATCCAGTCCTTCGCTAGGTCCAACCTACCCCGCACCAGCCTCAAGCACGTGAGACACTGTTACCTTGTGTTCTAACTGGTTACCACAATCAAATCCATTTTTGCCCAGTTAAATTAGTTAGCTCATTTTGTTGATAATTGAGTTGCATTGGTAATATATACTGAACTGTCTTTGGCATTCTGTTTTGCAATATATTCTAATTGTCATGATTTTTGCTACATTTTTGGTGTAGATTTTAGGGACATTAATGTAGTGCTAATGCCTTCCATGCAGGTTATTCAGTCAACGCATATTCTGTCTTTTGGCATGTGTATACTTGCTCTTGTGTTCATGTTGTAATCGTGACCTGTAATCAGTCCATGATCCTTGTGTCACCAGAAGTTGGGCATAACTGCATTATTACTGAGAAGATGTGAATATTAACTTAGGGATCGGAGCTGAAACTCTAGCCGATAGCAAAGATATGAAGTCTGTGCTCTGTCTTATGTTTGCAAGTATATTGATGTAATTTCACATCTTGCCCCCGTATTAGGCAGATGCTTCAGAATGGAGTCACTCCTATGTGTACTGCCGCTGTAATCGCACAACATGAATTTTCCGTTTTTGTGATCAGAAATTTTGCCAAGAAACTTGTTGGATTAACTACGATTTTGTTCTATTTACTATTAGCATTTATTCTTATCTCTCAATATATTCTAGCCCCTATCTAGACAGTCGGAAGAAGAGAGCTTCAACTGGGAAACAACGTGTTGAAGCAATACCTCTTGTTGAACCACCCAAAACCAAAGAAGCCTCTTAGATTGCGAGAGGCCTGTTGTGTTTAGTAAGAAACTTGGCGTAAAATATCCAAAATATCAGGAACACTATGTATTGGGCAGACCTGAAATACTAATATGTGTATCCAATTTTTCCTACGATTCCCTTCCTCGCCCATGGACGTGGACCACGTCTCTGGCTTTGCAAGTCCAAGGCTCCAAGCTAGGCGTTATTTTTCATAAAGTTTCTATCGATTTCTAATCAAAATATTTCTATTAGCGTAACCCTACCTGGCGACCTTCATCAGCCGGAGGCATTCCTGAAGTCAAGGCAAGCATGTTGACCAATTGACGTAAATGTGCAATGTAAATTTACCTCGACGCTTTGTTTTTGAATGTGATGGGCGTTGTCTGATACGTCTCCTCCGCACCATAAATTTACGTAGGATTAGATTAATGTTAAAAGGCCCGTAGCAACGTACGGGCATTGTACTAGTAGTACTATAGTATTTCAACAAGGGAAATAAAAAGTGTTGCACATACTATAGTAGGCACATATACTAGTTGAGTGGATCCGTTAGTTTTTTACTCGGAACTGTTATGGTGGACATTAGGTAGGGGCGATGACGATCATGCATTGATGCGTCTTCGGCTTTCTCCGATGTTTGTAATTGTTGCCAGGTGATCAGTAGATTTGATTGTAATCCCTCGAAAAAAAAGATGTGATTATAATCTTTTTTGTACCTTTTATACATATGGATACGGATGTCTGAACCCCTGTTACGTCTTATTAATACTCCTTCCGTTCCCAAATACTTGTCTTTCTAGGCATTTCAAATGAACTCAATATATGGATATATGTAGACATATTTTAAAGTGTAGATTCATTCATTTTGCGCCGTATGTAGTCACTTATTGAAATCTTTAGAAAGACAAGTATTTAGGAACGGAGGGAGTATATTGGAAGAATTTTTGGAAAGGAAAAACAGTGAATTTAATGGCCGTGTCGTGTCACTCTTGTTCCTTGCCTTGGAACCATTTGACACATGTCGTAAAGGAATTTATTAAGAAAAACAATAAAATCCCCTCAGAAAAATAAAAATAAAAATTAAAGACAAGTAGGAGCATGGCGGTCCCACCTGCCAGAATGTCGTCTCTGTCTCAACCTTGGTCTCAAAAGTCTCCGCTGTAGACATCTCAAAAGAATTCCCCGCAGACGAGGTGCGGCTTCCGTTCCTCTTCGCCGCTCGCCGCTGAACCCCGACTAGCCGGCGGAGTCGGGAGCACACCGGATCCGCGGAGGCGCGAGGACATGGCCAACTCCTCCTCCGCATCCTCACGCTTCGGCTTCGCCGCCGCCGCCCCCTTCTCCGACCAAGTGCTCGTGCCCAGGGAGGGCATCAGGGTATGTGCCCTCCACCCTCGGCCGGACCTCTTGTTTATGTTTATGCTCGCCAACTCCTTCGATTTGGCGCTGAATTCGCCATGTGCTGCTCATATGGCGCTGAATCCTTTGTTTTACTGAAATTCCCTAGTTCATACGTTGAGCATGAAAGCTGGGTTAGGAGCCGAGGCAATGTTGAGAGTGGTCTTCAGCTGCTGAGCAAAGCTGCATATGTCCACCAAGATGCCAAATAGATTGATGCATCTGGGTTAAAGAGTTAAATGCTCCCATGTTTTCCACATTTGGCATCATCTTTCTAGTCTTCATTTCTAGATTTAGGCTGCAATTGTTACATTTTGTCCATATATATCTGTAACACTAACCTTGATGCTTCTTGTGCTCCTTGCAACTAACATTCGTTTGGTAATCTGCATTGCAGTCTCTGTCGACTTGCGTGCTGTTGGCATCGTGGTCGGCTTCACACTGAAGAGAAGGCTGTCCCAGTGGGCTGCTAGGTTGTTCACGAGAATCAGGGGTCACAACTAGCTAGCTAATGCACATCTCTTAAGTATTCTTCACAAGTGTTCTCTTCTTATCCTCTAGCCCCAAGTTGAACTTACTTGATTGCTTGGACTAACTGTGATCAAACAAGTCAGTGGTTTTGTGAACTGTGTCGCAAATCTCTTTTAGGTGATTTGTACTGGCAATTGTGGTATGTGCAGATTCTGCCGTACATCTCGCTAATCATAATATATGGTGTTGGTTTGCATCCTCCCTTGGCGGATGTTGTCGGGAAGTGAGTTGATGGAGACTCGTCGAGACTAGTTTTTGCTTCTTCTCTTCTTTCTGTGTTGGACTTTACGTGATTATCACCCGCAAAAAAAGGACTTTTTGTGATTACATACTTTCCATGGTTAGCTCTCTTGCAAAATAAAATAGTCTAATTTGATTTTTTTGTGGGGAAGTTATTTGATTTATATGATGTGCTATTGGATTATTCAGGAATTATTTTTCAGATAAAAGAGCAGGGCCAAAAGGATTTTCAGATAAAGGAGGTTGTCAGGTTGATTCAGGTGTGTGGGGTTGTGGCTGTAGCAGCTTCCTAAACTATGATAGATCCGAAAGAACTTCCAAAAAATTGGCTATTAGTTGGTTTTCTCATGTATAAGTTGTAATGCATCTTTCGAGGTATGGGTCCTTTTATTATGACACCCTTTTGATGTTCCTGCCTGGATGTTTTTATATATTTTTATACGTAATTAGGAAGAGATTAATGGATCAATGACGAAAATGTCTTTATTTCTGAAACTGTGTTAATGTTGATTATTGTTAATGCAGTAGAGGGTTAATATTGAAAGTAATGTCATGGATGAATAACTGCATTTTTGAATAATAATATGATTTACTATTTGACAATCAGAATTTGAACTAAAACAATGACACTTATTTTGGATTGGAGGAAGTAGTAGCTAGAGCAGAGTTGGTAGAGAATCTAGCATAAGCTTCTGTCAGTAATAATTTTGATTATTTTGAAGATTCTAGTTTTAAAACTGAAAATGCCCACTCTCAGTATGCATGTGGCATTGCGTATTTTTCCGGTGAACGGTTAAAGGCCATGGCTGATGAGACTCATGAGAGGAAAACAGAGCAGGTACAGATGGCCAGCAGCTGGGTGCTTTTATGTTGATGGCCGCATTGAAGTAGAGCTTGGACGCTTTGGTATTGCAGTACAATCATCGAAGTATAACTTTTCAAATAGTTTAGATTGCTTACCACATCCACATGTGTCACAGGGTAATCCAAGTATAGCTTGGTATTGATAAAAAAAAGGTTTGAATCCCCAGGTTTTCCTATGGGGTAGAAATTTTAGAGATTTTGTACTACTGAAAGTTTCTTTTACAGCTTGTGTTATTATTGGATATAAATAGTTCTATATATCTCCACTTATTTTTTGGATGAGACTGTTTATGCATTTAAACATGCTTTGCGATGACTAGTTTGGACCTGCGTGTTTCTTGGAAAGCATGGTGATGCTGTAGGCCTGCATAATAATTTTGATCCGTATCTCTGAACAGCAAGTGCTGAACCTTACGTTTTTAAAACTTTGCATGAGCTGCTGAAAAAGATGAGCTAATCTGAACAAGACCAACAGTTCAACAGTACAGCTAGTCAATGGGGCCAGTAGCTACAGAGGTGTGACATGACATGACAAGATGAAAGTAGTAATGGCCAGTGGGCCAGCTCATGTCTTGGCACATGAATTATTGCTACTTTGAGGCCGACACTATACTGGAGTGGAGAGAGCAGTCATAGCCACAGCCTGAAGTGCATTTTTCAGAGGATGGGGGACGGCTCCAGTATGCTCCGATTGGATCTGGTAAGGAAACCTTAGAAATCTCAAGATTTTGTTGGTTCCATTCTTCTTCTTCTTCTTCTTCTTCTTCTTCTTCTTCAGTTAATCAGCGTTCATACTCCTCTACTCTACTGCACGCGCAGATCTCCTCTTGCAGCACTGATGATTGAAGTGATCCTGTTCATGCTAAGTTGCTAACTCAGATCTCCTCTTGCAGCACTCTCATCGGTCTGTACACAGGTATATTTGTTGATTTTGCTCGTTCCATTCTCCTTCTCTAGTTAATCACTGTACTTACGTATGTATACCTCTACTCTACTGCAGAGCAAGTTTCTTCTTGGTCGCTTGTGTTTGTCCTTCCTTTCCTGATGGTCCCCTTGCAGAACTCTGATCAGTTTACCCCACTGATCACCATCGATTGATGTGGTTCTGTATAGGCAGGAACTGGTTCGTGCTAACATACATCTGCTTTCAGTTATATATATTCAACCGCACTGCTCTGCACTTCTGGATCTGTAACACAGTGGGTGCATGTAACTCCATTTGTTCACTAGTTGATCCATAATCTTGTATTTTCTTCATATTGCGGGTGTAGCAGCAGCAATCACATTCTCTTTCCTCTGTTTTCCTTTTAGCATTGTGAGATTTTAAGAATAGCAATTGGATGACCATTGGAGCAAATTGCATCTTCAAGATGAGCACTATTGGTTCTTACTATCAGTGGGTTTTCCTTGTTGGAAGAGTGGTTTGTAAGGTAAAGACTTGCTATCTTAGTTTTGTAACTACGATGGAATAAATTAGCAAATATTCTAGGCTAGCATGTGGGAAACCGATCAGGAATAAGATGGGTAAGGCAAACAAATATATGGCTTCTATGCACTACTTGTTGTTATTAACTTAATGCAACATTTTCCCTGGTTCAGTATGTATGCTTCTATATGCAGCTGCCATTCAGTGACCCAAGCAAACTTGAAAACCATTTTAACATTCAGAATGAAAACACATGTAAATTTGCAAGCACAAACAACGAAATGACAGAGTGCCAGCTCAGGGATTCAGACCTCAATATGTGGCCCTATTCAGGGTACTGTATCTGTATTTGTACTCATGGACTCTTTTATGCCTGTATAGATTTTGGAGACTTGCTCATTTGGAAAGCATGCTGACACATTTTATGCATTCATTTCCAGCCTTCAGTTTCCATTCACTGAAACAAATCACCTGGGTGTTTTTTGTGGATCTCCCTTGCTGAGTTTGTCTGATCCATGGCGGCCATACTTGAATCTTTGCTTAGATCATGTACCAGTAAGTTGCAAAATATCATTACAGATGAGGCCATACTAATCCTTGGGGTGGAAGAAGAGCTCAGACAAGTCCTGCGACGAGTAGAACTGATACAATGTTGCATATATGATGCTGAGAAAAGGAGGACACAAGAGCTAGCAGTAAACAATTGGCTTGGCCAACTGAGAGATGTTATATATGATGTTGATGAAATCCTAGATGTGGCTAGATGTAAAGGAAGCAAGCTACTTCCTGATGATCCTTCATCACCATCAAGCGTCAGCTACATGTGCAGGCCTTTCAGTTTCCTCTTGCTTTTGTAACATCTGGTCACGTCGTGATGTCGCTGTTCGGATTAGAAGCCTCAACAAAAAGATAGAGAACATTTCAAAGGACAAGATGTTCTTAACATTCAACACTAGTATACAGCCTACAAGAAATAGTCCATCATCCAAACTGATAAGAAGCTCCAACCTTGTTGAGCCCAACCTTGTGGGAAAGGAGGTAATGTATTCCAGCAAGAAGTTGGTGGAATTAGTTCTTGCACACAAGGAATACAAGTCCTACAAGATTGGTATTGTTGGAACCGGAGGAGTTGAAAAGACAACACTAGCGCAGAAAATATACAATGACCAAAAAATAAAAGGAAGCTTCAAGATGCATGCATGGATTTGTGTTTCACGAGACTACAATGAAGTAAATCTTCTGAAAGAGGTTCTTCGGAATATTGGTGTGCATCATGAGCAAGGTGAAACCATAGAAGAGCTGCAGAGGAAGCTTGCAGAAACAATTGAAGGAAAGAGTTTCTTTTTGGTTCTGGATGATGTGTGGCATTCCAATGTGTGGACGGATTTACTAAGACCTGCATTGAATGAAACAACTGCCGGAATAATATTGGTGACCACACGAGATGATCAAATTACAAAGAGAATATGTGTAGACCATACCCATCAAGTTGATCTCATGTCAGTGGAGGTGGGATGGGAGCTACTTTGGAGGAGCATGAACATTGATGAAGAGAAAGAAGTGCAGAATTTAAGAAATACGGGGATTGAGATTGTTCGTAAATGTGGTTGCCTTCCTCTTGCAATCAAGGTTACTGCTAGTGCCTTGGCAAGTAGAGATCTAACGGAGAATGAGTGGAGAAAGTATTTGATCAAATATGTTGGATCTGAGAGCATCCTCTTGGATGAAATAGAAGAGGCTTTGTATCTTAGCTATGATGAGTTACCGCATCGTTTGAAGCAGTGTTTCCTTTATTGTGCTTTGTATGTTGAAGATTCTGTCATTGAACGTGATGAAGTTACCTGGTTATGGATTGCTGAAGGCTTCATCGAGGAGCAGCAAGGTTAACTAATAGAAGACATAGCAGAAGAGTACTACCACGAGCTAATTCACCGGAATCTCCTCCAGCCAGAAATGATAAGTTTTGACCAGGCTGAATGCAAAATGCATGACCTCTTAAGACAGCTTGCTTTAAATATATCAAGAGAAGAATGTTTTGTTGGAGATGTTGAATCATTAAGGAGTGAAAATATGTCAAAACTGCGACGTGTTACTGCTGTCGCGGCTAAGAAGGATATATTAGTGTTGCCTAGCAAGGATAAGGTGGAATTTAAGGTGAGGACTTTCCTAACTGTTTGTGGTCCACAGAGAACTGAGGATACATTGTTCAAGAGATTTCTTCTTCTTCGTGTTTTTGTACTGAATTACACACTTGTGCAAAGCATTCCAGACTATATAGGAAAATTGATACATCTACGTCTACTTAATCTGGATTATACTGGCATATCTTGTCTTCCGGAATCCATTGGCTCCCTAAAGAACCTTCAAGTACTGAGCTTGAGATGGTGTGATAATCTGCAGTCTTCCTTTGGCAATGACCCTCTTGTGCAGTTTAAGATGTCTTGATCTTTTTGGCACAGAAATAAATCAGGTTCCAAAAGGCATAGGGAAATTGAAGTTCCTTACTTGTTTGAGAGATTATCCTGTTGGTGTTGGAAGTGATAGTGCCGTTGTACAAGATGGATGGAAGTTGGAAGAGTTGTCTTCTTTGTCGCAGATGAGGTATCTTTGTCTTGTTAAATTGGAAAGAGCAGCTCACAGCAGTAGAAATGCAGTGCTTACGGACAAAAGACACCTACGAAAACTAACACTAGAGTGGACTGAAAGTGGAGAGGGGTCATATTCAGAAGAAGATGTTGGTAATACTGAGAAGGTCTTTGAGCAGCTAATACCTCCGCACAACCTGGAATTCTTATGTATTTTACAATTCTTTGGTCAGCAGTATCCCACTTGGTTTGGTACCACCTATTTGTCTTCATTAATACACCTGAGACTCAGAAATGTACGAGATGTGTGGAACTTCCACCGATCTGGCAGCTACCCAACTTGAAATATCTGAGAATTGATGGAGCGCATGCAGTTACCAAGGTTGGACCTGAATTTGTTGGTTGCAAGAAGGGTGATCATGTATGTAATGAGTTTGTTGCCTTCCCAAAACTTGAATCGTTGATCTTCGCAGATATGCCCAACTGGGAGGAGTGGTCTTTTTTTGAGGAAGAAGTTGTTGTTGCTGATGTAAGCGGAGAGGATGGAGCTGCTGAGATCCGAAAAGAGGATGCCCAACCTGCAAGGGTGCGATTGCTGCCCCGTTTGTTGAAATTGCAACTTCACGGTTGCCCGAAGCTGAGGGATCTCCCGCAACAACTTGGAAAGGACACCCCCTGCTTGAAGGAACTCAGTTTAAGAGGACTAAACAACTTGAAGGCCATGGAGGACCGCCCAGTCCTCTTTGAGGTCCTTATTGGGTATTGTGAAGGCCTTGAGAGGATCTGCAACCTCCCTCAAGTGACAGAGCTGCGTGTAGGTGGTTGTCCAAACTTAAGCCATGTAGAGGGGCTAGACAGTTTGCAACAGTTGTGGCTGGGCGAGGATATGCAAGAGGTCTCTTCACGCTGGGTGCCTGAGCTTCAGGAGCAGCACCAGCGACTTCATGGTGAAGACCTGGATGTCTACACGTGGCGTTAGATGACGCAAGGTGTATATGAACACTGCATACTGACCCCACCTCTTATTTAGACAAATTGTACCCCAGTTCTGTTTGTGACTAGTGCAAGCCTACAAAATTGTAGCTCATGCTAGATCTCAGCATGTACAACTGTACCAACTTGTTTGTGATTTTGTTCTTGCTTTGCCCACAGGAAAACATTAACTGAACAATACATTTCGTGTGGTGGAGGACTGATGGCGTGGTTCGCTTCGACGGGCAAATCATCAGACATAGTACCACGATGAAGATGTTGGAAGCCTGTCAATGCTGAAGACGTGCAAAAACCATGATGGATGTGTAGCGAGCTTGTGAAGGAATCGCCCTGTTTTCCTTTGGGCATGTGCCCTGGAAATATTGTACTATCAAATTTCCTTTTGCTTATTTCTGAATATGGGTCAGAAGGCTTTGCTGCACGGAACCTCCGGCCTGTGTGGTGCTGTGTCACTTATGTATTCCTGAACTCGAGTCTGGCCCTGCGTGGCATGGTTTCGTTTGTTTTAATTTCATCAATGGATTTCGTTTTGGCACAATTTTATTCTTTGAATGGAAGTGATGAACTTCATTTTGCTTTGTTTATGAACTTGGGCCTGAGGTTTTGCCACACTGAATGTGAGACGTATCGCCAGATTACATTGTGGGAAGGATTGTTTGACTAGATTTCAAAACCAGCAATAGCCGTATATACCATGACTACTGTAGGGAGCGGTGGACGACGACTATGATTATAAACTGACACAGCTGCGGAGTGAACACGGCGAAGATGTGCGCAATGCGATGAAGGTCGTTGTTGCCGAGTTGTGCAAAGGGCGGAAGAGGACTACCGCAGAGGCGCTCAACAGCATTTTGAAGCAGCTATCTCAGTGGGTGAAGATCTAGTGTGAAAGTATGAAGCTGTTCCCTACTGCAACGGAGCTGAAAGAAGATCTAGGAGACCGCGGAAGCTGCTAGTACACCAGCTTTGCCATAGCAATTAATACTAGTATATTAATTTGATAGTGCAATGCAATGCTCTTCAGTAGAGTACTATCTTTTTTGAACTTGATTAGTGCAATGCGATGCATGGTTGAGGTGTGAAACGTTTGCCCCTCTTGGTAGAAAGCATCTCGGTTTGCACTGTTTTGAAGCTTTTTGTCGAACTCCATGGCTGAGAGACTGAGCAATTCAATCGGGGCATCCTGGCTGAAAGCATGCTTTTGAAATTCTGAAGGTGTATTTGAATTCTGGGGGGATGAAACAGAGGGACAAAGGCAATGTGGAAAGAGGCTGTCTGCACTTGCTGAGCAATGATATGCAATGTGGATGTCAGCAAGGGAGAGGCGTTCGTTCGTACTCCCTCCGTTCTAAATTAGATGACTCAACTTTGTACTACTTTAGTACAAAGTTGAGTCATCTAATTTGGAACGGAGGGAGTATATATTAGGCCGTTCCACAGCCTGGCCTTGATAGCCCCGATCAAATACACCATACTGGCTTGTTCCACAGCCTGGTCTTGATAGCACCAAGCTGTGACTGCTTGATTCATTTCTCAAAAGTTAACCGTACTGGCTTGTGGCTTGGTTTGTCAATTGTATCTGTAACATGTCTCGCTGATGGTTATCTGCGATGAACAGACGGACCTATCAGCTTCTCGGGAGGAGATGCCCCTTAGTAACGGCCTGCAAAGGCAATCTATCTAACATATAAAGACTGCTAGAGTACCCGCCTAACCAGGGCACCTGAGAGCGCTAGCGATTCTGGATCGAGCGATCGTTTCACCATCGTACTGTTTTTACCGCTGGCAGTCGTTGGGCCGTTCGTTCTGGTTGCACATAGCCAATTCCATTAGGAGTCAATGACATGTGGGACTCATTGAGTGTAGGCCCAAGCAATGAAGTGAGTTTGTCTCCTGTTCTGGGTACGAGAAAACCCGACGTGCGGAGTGCGCGGTGAAAACCCTAGCCTCCAATCCCCTTCCTCCCTCGAGCCCCGCGCCTCCACCCACTCGCCTCTTTTCTCATCCACCGCCTTGCACGTCCTCCTCCCCTTCACTTCTCAAGCCGCACCGCCAACCATCTGCGCCCCACGACGACGGCGACTTTGCTGCCACCCCGGCGGCCGCGGGGCGCAGCTGGCCTTCATGGGCCGCATCATCGCCACGCTCGACCGCAGCTACCGCTAGGGCCGCTCCCACGCGCTGCTCGAGTCGCCCGCCGGCACCGGCAGGTCGCTCTCCCTCCTTTGCGTCGCGCTGGCCTGGCAGCGCCACTGCCCAGCTCGGTACGCCCCAGCCGCCAACCCCCCTCCTCCACGACGACGCCTTCATCCCTGGCAACACCCGGCAGCAGCCCACTACTGGTACTACTACTTTCCCTCTTCTCTTTCCCGCATCTCTCTCACTGGTTCTTGGATTGAGGAGGCGCTCCTGCTCGTTCTGGATTGGTTTGCTCATTCCCATGGGTGTCCCGGTTCTTGATGTTCAGACATCCCGGAGAAGGCGGCGGCTGCCAAGAAGAAGAATGCGCCGACCATCTACTACATCACGTAAGATCTGCTCTCAAATGAACTGAAATGATGGGGCAATCTTGCCAGCCAGGTTTCTTGGCTGCTTGTCTTGAATCGATTAGATGAATCCTGATTGATTTCATTTCCCTTCAAAAAATCCTGATTAGTTTCTTGGTTCCATTGTCTATCGGTTGTGGGAGGACGCACTGTCAGATAACCCAGGTGGTCATGGAGCTGTGCAAGACGATGGCCATCTTGGTAGCTAACATGTTCTCATCTCAGTGCACCTCCTGCCTCTTTTTTTCTCATTCAGAAAAGGAAATGAATTATTCAACCAATGTTAAGTAGAAGTGGCAAAACTGACGCCAAGCCATGTATTTAATCATCATGTAGTAGTGGGTGTTGAGGGGGGGGGGGAGGCTCCAATATTCCGAATTTAAAATGCATGTAGTTTAACCAGTCAGTAATCATGCAATGCAGGCCTCAAGGAAGCACTATTGCATCAATAAGACCGTATGCATGGCTGAGCCAATTGACGAGGAATTGTGACATACAAGACACATATATTTACTAATCATTTGGGTTCTTCATTGTAAACCATTTAGTGAGACCTTTTCTCCATCAGCAAGAAGCTTCTAGATGACAAAGTTCAAGGATGCCCAGAATTCAAGTGAGTTTTCCTAGCTTCTTTCACGCGAAAACATATTTAACCTTGAGCAAATTTCCCCCTTTCCCTACTAATAATGCGAGGAGAAACATGTATTGGCGGGAATGTACAGAAACTGAGTCATCGTCCATCCCTTCGGACCGATGGCTGCTATGAAGTTCCTGATATTGAGGATCTTCCTAGGGTCGGAACACAAGTCAAAGGTTTGTCTATCTCTTTGTTTACATAGATTTTCCATGAATCCTGAGGCACACACTATGCCACCACTGAATTCTGAAATCTATTCTAATGCCACCTTTCTTTTTAGTTATTTACAGGATGTCCATATTTTGCTGCACAAACCATGCATGGCAAAAGCAGCACAATTGATTTTCTGCCCATATAGCAACCTAATTAGTCCAATTGTCAGGAGAGCAATGGACATTGATATCATTGGCTCAATTGTTATTCTTGATGAAGCGCAGTAAGCCCCTGAGTCTGCAGACTCATGATTCTTTTTCAGTGTCATTCAATGGTTTCCTTAGTTGCAAGACAACGGCTCCCTATGTTACCGATCCGGTGTTGCTGTGCGTGAGGACGGACATGGGGAAGGTGCAACAAGGCAGCGCTCAAGTTGCAGTGGAGTGGAGTCGACCATCACTACTGACCGCTGCTCGGCGATCCTCGCCCCTCACCCCCCATCTAGGTTGCACATCTTTGGCCTTGCCATCTTCTTCCTCCCAGTTTTTCCTCTTGATTTCATAGGTTCTTTGAAAACCTGATTTTGATTTCTTAATTTATGTTTTTCTTAACAAGATGTGGTTAGGAACTAAATCGACAAGCATCGATATTTTTGTTAGGAAGGTAACACATCTTCCTATACTATATGTTAGTGTGATTCTGTTGCTTTCTAAACCCAATTTATGTTGCTTCATCTCACGGACGAGGGGTCGGCTACAGGAGCGCTAGGAGCCTAGGAGTGGAACACGATTTCCTCGAATCTAGCCGAGGTGCTCCTCTCTCTTTGCTTTTACTTCCTCCATTCACATTTACTTATATGGCTCTGTTCTGTTTGTGATGTTCCCTGCTTGGTTTGGCTTCCCTTGATTGATGCTAATTATTCTGTGCATTTTCCTGATGGAAGCTGCATTTTATTTACCTTTCCGTATTGTGAATGCTTTGTAGATTGACATTATTGAAGCAAAGACCATGTTTAAAGAAATGCTACAGATGGTCACACGTGAGTAGGCGTCCTGATTAGGAATCACGTAACTAATTAGCCTTGGTACCCCAACCCAATATATTCCGTTAATCAGTTGTTAACATGGATACACCGAGCCAAATTATTTATGCTAGATCGGTTTGTGTATTTTCTTATGATAGTTAGATTCAAGCTTTGCCTGTTGTACTTTGGATAAAATGTGATGTTGTCCTGTTGAGATTAAATATCCAAACTACCCATGTACAAAACTGTTAACATGGGTATATTTTAGCTCGGACTAAACAACTATATGTGGTTAGCACTGGTCTGTATACTCAGTTACAAAATTGTACATATGTTCCAATAACAGTTTATGAAACTGGAGTTGATGGTATTATACTTTATTTTCTGAACATATGGAACTTTTAATTAAGGAATACATCTGAGGAGTCTTGGCAATGGATTTGGCCTGAACAAGTTAAACAGTGAATATTTCTGATCCATAGTGTAGAAACCTCCTTTGTTTGCTTTGCATAGATATTGATCAATGCATACTTAGAATATTTTGTGAGGTATCCTGATTTGCATCTCACGGGCTGCTAGAGCTGTTCAAGCGGTTGTGTGCGTTCTACTTTCGGTAAATTTGCTATCTATATATTTTGTACTTCATTTAGTTTGAATAGGTATCATAACAAGGCTAGGTTCAGTAACTATTTATTTGCCTTTTTACTTAATGCCCTGGTGCTCACGGTTTAATTGCTATAGTTGCTGGAGCCGTTGGCCATTTATACATAATAGTGTATACATTTATAATGTCGATCCTTGCTCATGGTACACCTTTCTTGGTTTTCTGGTGTCAAGAATTAGCATATTAACCATGAGAGTAGGCCTTGCATTGACCTCACTATTGACAACAGATCGACTAAAATCACCAACCTGATCTTAACGGTTATACTATGGGTTTGCCTTAGTTGACCATCTACTGTTCCTCATGCAATTAAAAAAACTCTTGCAACTGTAGTTTTATTGCTAACTAAAGGGATTCAGTTGACTGTGAGAGCAGAGCATAACAGCAAGAGGGGAACTCACTCCTCAACACGGCGACTTGCGCGGGCGTGAGCTTCGTCCCGAACCTGCTGATGGCGTTCTTGTAGCTGTAGACCAGAGTCGCCTCAGCCTTCTCTTTGCTTGGAAAAGAACCCATCGTAGACTTCACCCAGCCTTCTTGTAGCTGTAGACCATCATGTCATGTAATTACTTGCAGAACAACTATATTGTTTTATTGAGATTGTAAAGTGGAAACGGTAGAACTCTACAACTTCTCTGTTAGTGTCGTTTGATTATTTACTTTCTCAAGTAGTCTGGATATAGTGTCATCGAGGTATTAAGTATATGCACAAAGATATGCAAATTTTAAAAATGGCTATGGTATCCCACATTTGTCAAATCCTCATATGTTGTTGGTTGTTGGTAGTCATGCTTATGTGCATATACACTTTATTAAATATATACATGTCGTACACACCCAGAAAGCTTTTCTGAACAGACTAGGCTTTTAGTACCCCGTTTTCTTTGCAATGATTTGGGTTTCTTCTTGCTTTCATTTTTGCCTCTCTTCTCTGCTGCAGCTCCGCTGGTTCTTTGTTGTTGCCGCACTTTGGGTTGACTTGCCATGGAACCATTTGGCTGACGTGTCTCCATCACCATTATTTGCTATGTTTTGGATTTACCCGCTCCCTGACTGCTGCATTTTGCCTCCTGTAGGCCTCTGCTTTTTTCGTCATCTTCCATCGGTCCAAGCTGCTATTGTTCGCTCCGTCGGCTTGCAGTTGCTTCTGGAGCGTGCTTCAGATTCATTGTGCCTCCTTCCAATGTAAGTTCTCTTTGCTTCCACTGGCTTTGCATATGCATGTGTGATATTTTAATTTATAGAGTCCAAACGAGAACAGAGGAGAAGTGTGAAATAGATAGAGTTTGTGCTGAGAAGTTCATGGCCAATTCATGCAGTATTGGCCATGGCTACATGTTTGTTAGTCATTTGGCTGGGTCAATCTTATGTAGGGATTTTTTTCGTGAATGAAGGATATGGTAATAAGAAATAGTAAGTGTAGTTCTGGCATATGTACCTGCACATTTCTTAAGAATCAATCGTAGTTGTTCTTCAATAAAGCATTCATGGAATTTCATTTCCAGTTTCAAGTATTAAAGGAAATGGTGGATTAAAGAAATAAGATTTTGCTTTTGTGGCATGCAAATTTAAAGAAATAGGTGATAATGTTGAATTACTTCCTTTCATACTTGGATCTCGCTAGATTATTTATGTTCCATTGGATTAAGCATGAGATTATCTTTTGATAGTTTTTTTGCACTTGCTCGACTAACAAAGCTTGCACCTAGGAGCAGGTCTGGTCCATGCTTTAAGGAGGTTAAGTTTCAGTAGTCCAGAGAGTAATTGCTAACATTGTTGAATTTGACCACCATCAGATAAATGTTTGTGCTGAAGTGGTAGCCAAGACAAACGCAGTAATCGAATCAAGAAATTAGATGATAGGACCGAAGATTGGGGACAAAATAACTCAAACCAACAGACCAACCATGAGGGTTCTATATATACGACAAACGAGTAGTTGACAAAATGAGGTGAGATGACAGGTAAATCAGAACTAATGGAGAATAATGCATAAAAATGTAACTTGGGAATAATGAAAGAATGATGAAGATATATTATCTTGGAATCTCAAAGACATTTACAATTGCTGCATGCAGAAAAGTTCATTTCATAACAGTATGAATAATGTCAAACATTTGTTGCCATCATTAATCAGATAAAAAAATTATACCTCCAGGACGGGATAAAACCGGGACAATATCTATGTTGATTCTTCCCCTATTCGCCCTTTTCTGATACCACGTTTTTTCTGAAAATTGTAGAATTGAGTGAATAACTTGTACTGTAATATAAGTATTTAAAGGCTATATGTTTGGAAGAACTAATACACATGTAAAATAACGCAACGGGTTACTTTACGTATTTCAAATTTCATGAGAACATAGGCAACACATATTATTCACTGCGATCATATCATCGGCAGATAATCTGGCCAACTGGGAAAAAGATCTCTTACTGAATTAGTTATAAAACAACAAATTAACAACTGACTGATTGTAGAACTGAAGCAACAAGCCTCTAATGCAGAAATTCTTAGAAATAGTGTACTGTACATTATTGCCAGTTTTTATATTCAATTGTCATATCTGAATGTAGTATGCTTAAAATTTTGCATATGCTACCTGATTAGTTAGTGTAGACATGAGAGGCCTGCACTTCTTGTTCCATTTTAGCTCTTGAGAATCACATGAGACTGAACTCCTCTTCAATAATAACTTCTCCAACATCCTTTTTTATGAAGGAATACATCATCTTCGAGAAGATATTGTACCATGTTAACTCTTAGATTCACTCACAACCAGAAGCAACAATCTAGAGCAGAATAATACTCAGTTAAATCAGCTTATCTAACAAAGCCCAATAACAGAACAACTTATGAAGTGACTTGAAAGGGAACATTCATGGTGATTTCTCAGTGAGGGACACATTGTGAAGCTGTCCACAATATGTGCGATTGCTATTAGTGCCAAAGGTTATGTTGGTTGATGAGCTTGAAATTGTGCTCCATAGAAAAGGGTTGGCCCCTGCACTTGCTTCATTTGCTTTAGGCACAGGTTGCGGTGGGGTGTCAGCTTGCTTCCCATAATGTCTTTTACTGACAGCAGTTCCTTTGGTACCAGTTCTTTCATTCTTGAAAGAAACTAACCTTCTTCTCTTTGGCATAGGTGCTAAGAAAACTTGAGGTTCATGATTTGCTCTTGGATCAAACTGAAAATTAATTTCAGTTGAAGAATTAGTAGCATGTATCCTCTGATTACCAACAGGGAAGAACTGCTCCAGTCGAAGAGCAGACATTATTCATTGTGCCAACAGACTGCCTGGAAAGGAAGAAATCGTATGAAGTACATCAGCACCCATCTTATCACCAGTTGGGGGATTGTTTTTTCTCTCCTCGTCAACAAAGCTTGCATCAGGCGGTCGGGTCGGAGAGAGAGACTTACCTGGAGCTGTACAATCACACAGGAGAGGGTGGAGGGGCTCATGGCGGCGGCGAGGCAACAGGAGGAGGGAGGGGCCCGGTGTCGCCGACGAGCATGCCAAGCTCGAGCGCCTCCTCGAGCACTTAGGCGACTGGATTCGAAGAAGGAGCAGGGCAGAGGAGAGGCGTGGAGTCCTGCGCCTCCGCGTCCGCCTCCGATGGAGCCTAGAGCGCGCTGGCGCGAGCATGCCGAGCTCGAGGGCCTTCTCGGCCACTTCTGCGGCCAGATTCGACATGAGGAGGGGGGATCAGTGGCTGTGAATCTCGCTGACCGCCGGCTATGGAGGGAGGGAGCTGGTGATGGGAGAAATGGGGAATGGGGGAGATGTGACGGGCGGTGGAGAGGATGACTGCTGGTTTTTCAGTACTACTGTATTAGGAAGTGACAAGAGCTTGTCAATTAGTGGGAATGGATTCGTAGGCGGTGGGAATGGATTCTGGACGGCTGGACCCAAACAAATTTTCTTTATCTTCTACAAATAAAAAGAATCGATTATTTCTTCCAAACAATCCATTATATTTTATCAGACGTGCCTCATTCACCTGTGTGGGTGCGATTTTTCTTTTTTCAGGGCTTGTTACAGTCATGACCATTTGATAACTTTAAAACTATATTATATAACTATCTATAAAAATGATAAAAGAAATTATGTAATATGTTTAAGTTCCGTAATTATGTAAGTTATCTTGCGGTCCATGGACGTTAAATTTTAAGGAATACTTCACTGGAGGTATTTTGTTTGACACTTCTACACAAGTATTTTTTGTTGTGTATCATTAACTTATTTTATGTTGTATCATTATTTCAAAACTAACTCTGGCTATTACTTTACAGGATCATATGCCAGATTTCAGAACAAAACTAGCTATCATTTAGTGGACTCGAGATTGAATGGCGATGATATAAAAAACTGAGACTTGAAGATGACAGAAACAACACAAATTCCAACGGATTGTATGATTCTGGATAGACCTCTAAGAACATGGAGACAACATAGATCTCACTGTTTATTTATTTATCTAAGGACGTTAAATTTGTTACCATATGTGTTTACCCACAACCAAATCAAGTAAATTATGGATTTTCTTTTCAATGTGCACATGGATTCAGCGGGTCTATGGGTCCACTATTTCATAGTAATCCCTAGGGAGCTGGTGGGCTGTCAAGTTTTTGGCCGATTTCATGTTGAAAAGCTTGACCTCCCTAAACCAGTCTACTTCACACTTAGGCTTGAGCAGGGTGGATATATGTTAGTAGTTGAGTTTTACCCCATAAAAGAGGATCTATGCGTTTCATCGGGAGTTCGGGACGAACTGCGCTATCAAGCACCATATCTAAGAATGGGATCGCAACAATAAATCATGCAGTTGCTCAAGCCATTGGGTTCATAGAACACAGAGAGCATATGGCACTTGGGTGTGGTTAGGTCTCAATCGACTGAGACTTAACCAATTCTCAGTCAAGTGACATAACATTCGAAAAAGAAAAAAAACTATTTTTTTGCACAAATCTTCACATAAGATCCCACTAATATAGCATCGACTGAGACTTAGTTAAATCTTAGTCAGACTGAGATTTAGCAATGCCAATCACTTCTAGGAAGATCAAAAGGTAAATGTAAAGATCACAAACAAGCTTCTCACATTATCAGACGAAGTGTGTGTTACATCAAACAAAATCCATGATCGATCTACCTTGAACCATCCATGATCGCGCTACCTTGGACCCTACTGCTTCAATCACTATCTGTAATCTCAAATAGACTCTTTTGGAAATTCATGATGTTGTGGTTTCGCTTCAGAGCGACTAACGTGGCATGTCTTTTATTGCAGAAGAAAGGCATAGGATCCAGACTCAGATTCAAGCTGCGTTGAGGGTTATGCTGGAGACATGGGTGATGGCTACAACAACTATGTGCGACCGTAGGCAGCGGCAGAGACAGGCCCCAGGCAGCCCGGGCGGATGCCTGGGGCGTGAGGCTGATTCGCTTCGTATATTGTAGAGAGCACTGTAGCTACAATGCTGGGAGGCTTCCTGGGCCGGCCGGGGGTGTGGTTGAATCCTGGCGCCGCCATTGACCGTAGGCATGCCTGCTTAGACGAGGAAATCATGTTCGATACTGCTGGGACATGTACGATGACTCTACCTAATACCACCACCTTCTCGCGTGTTGGTCCTTGCTGCGAGCAAGACAATGCATCTCTTGCCTCTGCTAATATAGCTTACATTTATAAAGCCAATGTATGCCATTATCAAGTGATCTGAATATCTTCTTTTAAGCTACCAAGTACCATGTAATGGAACATAAATATCTATTAAGTTAGTTCTATATCAATCTCATATGCATTGTTTGAATACTCGGCTCGCTAAAACTCAAAGTTACTAACAAACGCAAAGTTTTCTGTTATAAAAGGTTTAGAATCATTACCGTTGATGCTTAAATTGGACCTTGCACCTTACTTGGGTAACATAGAGCCAAATAGCACATTGTCCAAATACACGTTCAAAACACTTCAGGTTTGACATGGTCTCTATCCTTGATCAAACATAAAGTTACTAAAAAAGGCAAATATTTTCAACGCGAACATGATTTCAAATGGGTCTCTGCGCCATTTGGCGCACCGGGTCATCTAGTATATATCAAACCTATTGCTACATACACGCCGCGCTCGCTTCTTGGGGAGCTCCTATCTGACGCGTTCTGCGTCAGTATGCTGGGGTTTCGCACAGGAACCTAGTTGGCGGGCTTAGTGGGCCGCGCGCGCGATTCACTGATCTGGGCCGGCCATTCGTGGTTGCGCGCGATAAAAAGGAACAAAAACTTACGCACCTGGTGGGAATCGAACACAGGATCAGCAGCAGTAACGCTGAAGCCGAAATCATAGTTAAGGAATACTCGTTGCAAAGATCACTCCAACTCCCCATGTTGTGACAAGTGCATGCGCGCCACTTGTCGCAACCTGGAGTTTTCCCTTTTTTTTCGTAGATTCGTTTATTCAAAACATTTTATCTCTCAAACCGTGCGTCCAAATTTCGTACCGCTTTCATCCTTGGATTCCTTGCGTCGAGATCTTCAAAACTAGATACCATGTTGATAGGTTTTGACAAACTTTTATTTCACGAGAAAACCGGACAAAACCGAACCGGGAGCCAGAGTTTTTTCCCTTTCCGAAAAAGGCACGCCCGTGCCTCTCGTGAAATCACAACCGTGCCTCTCACGGAAATAAAACTGTGACTCTCACGGAAGAAAAAAAGAAGAGAACACTTTTTTTTCGTTTCGGAGGAGGCACGGCTGTGACTCTCGCGAAAGCACACCCATACCTCTTGCGGAAGCAAAACTGTGTCTCTCGCGAAAGGAAAAAAACAAAAAACACATTTTTTTCGTTTTCGAGAGACACGGGTCGTGACTCTCGCGAAATCACACCCGTGCCTCTTGCGAAAGCAAAACCGTGACTCTCACGAAAGTAAAAAAAACAGAAAACGTGTTTTTCCCGTTCTGGGAGGCACTGCCGTGACTCTCGCAAAAGCAAAACCGTGCCTCACAGAAGCAAAACCGTGACTTTTGCGAAAGAAAAAAAATATAAAACATGTTTTTTTCCGTTTTGAGAGGCACGTCCGTGACTCTCGCGAAAACAAAACCGTGCCTATCGAGTAAGCAAACCGTGACTCTCACGAAAGGGAAAAAAAGAAAACACATTTTTTTCGCGCAAAGCTAGGAAAGACCGGTGGAAAACCAAAACGTCGAAAAAAATCCGGAACAAACCGTTTAAATAGCCGAAAACGAGTGCGGAAAAAAAAATTCGGAGTGAGTGCCCAGAGCGCGACACGTGGCGAATGGCTGAAAGCACGTCAAGTGGCGCTGATCGTTACGAGGCTTCCGAAGAAGCGCTTGTTAACTAGTGGCTCCCCGCTAAAGCTGCTAACCAGTACGCCACGGCTGCTTTCGTGTAAATATTACAGCATGACATTTAAAGAAACAAACAACAGCGGCAAAAATTAAAAAACATCTCTCAAAAAGGAGTGCATGAGTAGGATAGAACACACGATCACGTGAGTGAACCACGTCCCTACCCACCATAATACATAATTTTTGCTGCCTAAATCTGGCAGCTCAGTTTATACAAACTGTAGGGAGCTAAAGATTTAATCTTTATTTTTGAAATTTCGAACAGAATTTTTCTATTTCACAAAAGTCAATGTTTTTAGAAAGTCAAACAAATTTTGCAAGACTCGAACATCTTTGGAAATCTCAAACATTTTTGAAAAAAAGGAACAAAATTGAAAACGAGTATATTTTCGAAAATACTAATAACTTTTTGAAAATGCAAAGATTTTCCAAAAAACAGGAACAAAAATAGGAAATCCAACCATTTTATGAAATTCCCTAAATATTTTTCTAATTTGTGAAAAAATTATGAAAACATGAACAGTTTTTAGTTCGAGAACAAATTTTGAAAAGATGAACATTTTTTGAAAATACGAACACTTTATGTAAATTGCTTAAAACATTTTTGCATGTGCGAACAATATTTATAAACATAAACATTTCGGAATTTAAAAAAATTTTAAATAGGAATTTTTTTGGAAAAATAAAATATTTTATAAACCCCCCCCCCCCCAAAAAAAAATGAATCTGCGATTTTTTTGAAAAACTGAACATTTTTTAACTTAAGAACAATATTGGAAAGCAGGAACATTTTCTGTAATTCATGAACATTTATTGAATTTGTGAACAAAACTTCAGAAAACGATTTTTTGGCATATTTTAAATTTCTTTAAATTTTCAAACATTTTTTTGAATAAGTGAAGAAATTCAGGAATTCTAAACGTTGTTGAAATTTTAATCTTTCTCAAATTTTCTAATATTTTTGTAGAGAAGTGAACAAATTTTGAAATACTTAACTTTTTTTGTAATTTTTGAACAAAATTAAAATACTGGAACAAAATCTGAAAAAATGAACAAATTTTAAGAAATACGAACAGAAAAATTTCTGCAAATTTGGTGAAAAAAAGTAAAAATTAAAAAGAAAAGACAAAACAGAAAAAAGAAAAAGGACAAAAAAGCAGGAAAAAGGTAAAAGTGAAAATAGGCAAGAAAAAAAAGGATCAGAAATCTTCTAGAACAATCCCAAAACCCGCAAAAACCGGCCGGGAATCCTCTGGAAGGTTCCCAAAACCGGTACGTGAAAGCTGTACGTAAGCTACCGATGGGCCGGCCTAAATCGCTCCCCTGTGCGTTTGCCCGACTGTTTGACGCAAGGTGCATAATATAGGGTTTTCCCGCTTCTTGTGCTCCGATTAGAAAGATGCGGTTTCATGTGATTTTTTGAATCTCAGTTTTATTGGTTTTCTTCACCCAACGACGGAAAGAAAATGCGATTTCCCGCAATTTTTTTGGCATGTTTTTTCATTTTATTTTCCTTGAGTTTTAGTTGCTATTTTATTTTCCATGCTGTTTCATTTTTTTATTTCTCTATTTTCTGACCTTTTCTACTTCTTTAATTATCTATTCCTATTTCCCTTTTACTTTTAAAATATTACTTTCTTAGTTTTCATTTTTTTTGTTACAAAAAAGCATAATAGTTTTAAAAAATAAAGACATTTTTAAAATTGTGCAAAGATTTTTTATTAAATTATAAAAGAATTTTTAAATCATAAGAATTTTTAAATCCATGAATATATTTTTCGTAAATACATGAACATTTTATAATAGCACGTGGAGTATTTATTAAGTTTCATGAAGATCATTCAAAGTACATATTTTGATCTCAAAATAGGTGAATATCTTCTATTCTTTTTGTGATTTTGTTTTCCTACAAATTTTATGGGCAGCCGACCTGTTCGGGCCTGAAAAAGAGCAAAAACTATTAAAAAAACGCCAGAATTATACGAGCCGGCGAGGATATAGCAGATCTACTAGTTCTGCTCTTACTACCTATCTGAATCATCAGACGAGCTCAGTACACCATCCATTAATTTCTCCAACAAGATTTCTAGCCACGTTGGCTACCATTCCACGTGTCACTTGATCCCTGTCAGCATGTAGGGTATCCATTTTTCATGGCATTTTTTTCCATGAGTCTGCAAAGACCCGCTGAAATGTAGCATTCGCTAATTTTGTTTTGTTGATCGATCGAGACAGGAGTGTGACAGGGCATGCAGCTAACAAATTTGCGTGCTAGACTTCTTTGCAGGTGATGAAATCAGACCTGCTGTGACGCATATGACTACCTTCGACTACAAGTGCAAAACCCTAGGCTTCTGAATAAAGTGGAAGGGGCCTCCTACGACCCGTGAAAGGAAGCATATCTTGCGTCCTTCCCACCCTGTTGCAAACTCTGTATATAAAATAAGGATAACATATGTCTCAAAAGAATGATTGATAAAATAATTACCGTTGCAGTAATCAAAACTGGGCGTGGTGGGCGGGGGTCGTAGTCGTAGCGACGCATTCGGCCCAAATCTCGCCATCAGCGAGTCCTGGCTTCGGACTCGCTAAAGGGGCGAGCTAGTTGGTCTGGCCCACATGCGCGTGCAGCCACAGCCTTTTTTTTCCTTTTTTTACGTTTTCTGATTTCATTTTTGCTTTATTTTTGTACTTTTATTTATACTTTAAAATATTTTACAAAAAAAATGTTACAAAATAAATATATTACAAAAGGAATTTGCAAAATAAATGTGAAAAATATTGAAAAATTATTTGAAAGATATTGAACAAGTATTTGAAATTGTCGAACAAGTATTTGAAATTGTCAAACGGGTACTTGAAAAATGTTAAACATGTTTTTGGAAAAAAGTTGATCATGTATATAAAAATGTTAATCAAGCATTTGAAAAAAATGTTAAACAAGTATTTGAAAATTTTTGAGCAAGTATTTAAAAAATGTTGATCATGTATGTAAAAATGTTAACCAAGCACTTGCAAAATCAATGTTGAACAAGCATTTGAAAAATGTTAACCAGTATATAATAAGAATGTTAATCATGTATTTGAAAAAATGTTGATCGTGTATATAAAAATGTTAATCAAGCGGTTGAAAAAGAATGTTGAGCAAGTATTTGAAATAATGTTGATCATTTATATAAAAATGTTAATCAAGCATTTGCAAAACAAATGTTGAACAAGTATTTGAAAAAAGTTAATCAAGCATTCGAGAATTGTTAAATGTGTATACAAAATATGTTGACCAGATATTAAAAAAATGATTATTTTTTATCGTGTATATGAAAATGTTAATCAAGCATTTGAAAAAATATTGAAAAAGTATCCAAAATTTAGAGAAATGTTAACTTAGCCTTTAGAAAATGTTAAATGTGTACTTAAAAAATGTTGAACATGTATCCGAAATTTGTTATTATTTTATCTGAAAATTGTTAATCAAGCATTTAAAAATGATGAAAATTTATAAAAAAATGTTAATCAAGCATTTGATAAAATGTTAAAATTTTGTAATAGAAAAAATGGTGGTCGTGTATATAAAAATATTTATCAAGCTGTTGAAAAACAATGCTGAACAAGTATTTGAAAAATGTTGAGCAAGTATTTCAAAAAATGTTGATCATGTATATAAAAAATATTAATCAAGCATTTGCAAAAACAATATTGAACATGTATTTGAAAAAAGTTAATCAATCATTTGAGAGATGTTAAATGTGTATACAAAATATGTTGACCAAATATTAAAAAAATGATTATTTTTTTATCGTGTATATGAAAATGTTAATCAAGCATTTGAAAAAATATTGAACAAGTGAGTAGAGAAATGTTAACTTAGCCTTTAGAAAATGTTAAATATGTACTTAAAAAATGTTGAACATGTATCCAAAATTTGTTAATATTTTATCTGAAAATTGTTAATCAAGCATTTAAAAATGATGAAAATATATAAAAATTGTTAATCAAGCATTTGATAAAATGTTAAATTTTGTAATAGAAAAAATGGTGACCGTGTATATAAAAATATTAATCAAGCTGTTGAAAAACAATGTTGAACAAGTATTTGAAAAATGTAGATCATGTATATAAAAATATTAATCAAGCATTTGCAAAAACAATGTTGAACATGTATTTGAAAAAAGTTAATCAATCATTTGAGAAATGTTAAATGTGTATACAATATATGTTGACCAGATATTAAAAAATGATTTTTTTTTTATCGTGTATATGAAAATGTTAATCAAGCATTTGAAAAAATATTGAACAAGTGAGTAGAGAAATGTTAACTTAGCCTGTAGGAAATGTTAAATGTGTATTTAAAAAATGTTGAACATGTATCCAAAATTTGTTAATATTTTATCTGAAAATTGTTAATCAAGCATTTAAAAATGATGAAAATATATAAAAAATGTTAATCAAGCATTTGATAAAATGTTAAAATTTTGTAATAGAAAAAATGGTGATCGTGTATATAAAAATATTAATCAAGCTGTTGAAAAACAATGTTGAACAAGTATTTGAAAAATGTTGAGCAAGTATTTCAAAAAATGTTGATCATGTATATAAAAATATTAATCAAGCATTTGCAAAAACAATGTTGAACATGTATTTCGAAAAAGTTAGTCAATCATTTGAGAAATGTTAAATGTGTATATAAAAATGTTAACCATGTATTAAAAAATGATGAATTTTTTATCGTGTATATGAAAATGTTAATCAACTATTTGAAAAAATATTGAACAAGTGATTTGAAAAATGTTAACCAAGCCTTGGGAAAATGTTAAGTGTGAATTTAAAAATGTTGACCTTGTATTCAAAAAGTGTTAATATTTTTATTTGAAAACTTTTAATCAAGCATTTAAAAAAATGTTAATCGAGCATTTGAAAAAAAATGTAATAGAAAAAATGTTGATCGCATATTTAAAAATGATAATTTTTTATTGGATAACTTTTAAATGTGTATTAGAAAAATGTTGTTGACATATACAAAAAAGTAGAATGAAAATGAAAGAGACAATGAGAACCAAAAAACTTATTAAAAACAGAATAATTCAAAAGAAAAAACAATCCAAACCGGGCATGGTGGGCGGGGGTCGCAGTCATAGCAAGGCAACCCAGATCTCTCTTCGCCTAGATGGGACATCACATCATGCGTTAAGGTTGAGCGCCTCCAACATCTCGGTCAATCGGTAGTATCGGGAACTGGACCCACAAGTCAGCCTCCACGAGAGGGTTGTCTCATTCGCTGTCCTCTAGTGTACGTTCGATATGAACAGCCGACCCGTAATCTCTCAAGTCTCAAGCTCTACAAAATTTGCGGCCACACGAACACATTTCCTCAAGCAAGCGCCACCCCGCCCCGGGAAAATTCCATTTTAAACCTTGAACTTGTAGAGGTTGGGCGAAACGAACCCCCATGTCAAAACCCCTATCGATTGCACTATGAACTATGCAATCCCAGTCTAGAAAGAACCCTGGGATCGGTTTTCCAAACGAAGATTGTCGACGTGACTGGCATTGGTTGCGTTGCGAGGTGCGCGAGGATAAAACTGGGCTAGCCCAGTATCGCCCAGCTTGTTGTCCACTTCGTGCCGTCCGCGAGGTACAACAACTTACAGAGAATGCAAAAGAAAAAAAAACTACTAAACTATTAATTTGCGAATTGTAATATTCGAATGTCGGTCGGATATATGATAGTTGTAGGCATAAACCACTAGGTCAACTTCACTTAGTTATACATTATCAGGAAAATAGTCTTATTTGACCCTTCTTTAGTTCACGGAAATGAGAAAAAATGTAGAAATGCAAAATAGTTCATGGAAAGGAAAAAAAACCATGGATTTGAAAAAAGTTCATGGATTCTAAAAAGTCCATGTGTTTTGGAAAAAATCAAAAGTAAATAAAATTGAAAAAGTTTCACGCATTAGGAATTTCTTCATGGATTATATAAAAAAGAAAAAAAGTTTCACACATTAGATATTTTTTAGTAGTGTAATGTAAAAAGTTCATTGTTGCTGAAAAATAATTCATCAGTTTTCAAAAAAGCTCATCAATTTTCAAAAAATGCACACAGATTTGGAAAAAGTTCAACAATTTAGGGAAAAAGTTCATGCATTTTGAAAAAGAAATCATGGATTTGTAAAAAGTTCATTTATTTTGAAAAAAGTTCACAAATTTTGGGGAATTTTTTTAAAATCAAAAAGAGGTCGTGGATTTAAAAAAAATTCACGAATTCTAAAGAGTCCACGAGTTTTAGTAAAAATGTTCACAAATCTTGGTGTATTTTGGTACATGCCGTGGTGTATGTAGGCTTTTTTTTTGCGGGTGTGGTGTATGTAGGCTACTCTGGCATGTAACGGTAGGGGCGGGGGGGGGGGGGGGGGGGGGGGGTGAAACTTTCAGAATTGAATTCCCTACTTGGAGAGGAGTCTATGTAGTTTCAGTTTTTTCAAAGTTCCCTTTGATGAAAGTTCGTCACCATTTTAGTAGGAACATCTAGCTGAAAGCACAATTTGAAAGTTCAAACATATGAGAAAACAGAAGTTCAAACATACAATTGAATGCGGAATAAGGTATGGAGGAAGGGTGGTGTTCACTGCGTAAGAAAGCATCACATACCGTGAGATAGATGTTCATGTACCTGTGTTGACAAGACCTCTGAAACAAGGAAAATATCAAATATGCTTTGAAATGAAGTTAAATTTCGAATTTTCAAACCCATTAAACTTCTGCTATCGAATATGCTGCCAGGTCATCTTAGAGATGTTGAATTTCGATTTTTCAAACCCATAAACCTTTTGCTACAAGTGCTGCATATTTCCCCTGAAAAAATGCATATTTGTAGCACAAAACGAAAAGGCAGTTGCGTGCAGCCAACCGCCCCGCTGATACTTCTTACCTCTCAATCACCTCACTCCAGCCACCGTCACCGCAGCTACTCCCCCGGCCTTTCCCGCCTGATCCATCCTTCGCCATCGCCGAAGCTAGAAACGCTGCCGCCGCCGATTCCGGTCATTTCCACCGCCGGACCGCGGGCCGTCGAGGTCAATTATGTTGGAACACAACTGCCTCCATGTCCTCCACGCCACCAGCACGCTCGGGTCCTGCGCCCACGACTGGATCGTCCCGCACGTAGCTCACGTCTTCATAGGATTAGCTAGTTCAGTTGCAGCCTTATCCTGCAGTTGTAATCCGTGTATATATATGTGTAACATATGCAGTCATAATCAAGACAGAGAGTTTAATCCTCCAACTTGATATCAGGCGCGAGTTCTCCCTGAGACCTCACCATGTCCTCCTCGGCGCCCATCCTTCCCGTTGCCATCAGCGCCGCTCCTCTGCCGGGCGCCACGGCACCTCTCCCCGTCACCACGGCGCCCCTCCCCGTCGCCACAGTGCCTCCTGCCCCGGCGCCTTCTGCCACGGCGTCCCTGCCCGTGGCCACGGCGCCCCCTGCAACGGCGCTGCTCGCGGTCACCCTCCCGCTCACGGGTCCTCCGTCCGCCGGCGCCTCATCTTCCTCCGGCATCCCCAACATGCACCAGCTCAACATCGGCCACTTCCTCGACTTCAAGCTGGACTTCGCCGCCGGCAACTTCTCTAAATGGCGGCAGATCTTCAGGTGCGTGCTCTTCATGTATGATGTCGAGGGGCACGTCGACCACTTCTCCGAGCCCCTCCAGCAGACTGTCGCCACGCCGACGTCACCATCCTGCTCTGGATCTATGAGTCCATATCCGACGACCTCTACGATGTCATCAAGTCGCCGGACAAGACGACGCACCACGCTTGGAGCCAGCTGACTCACTTCTTCCACGACAATCAGCCGGCCCGCGTGATCCACGTCGGGGCTGAGTTCCGCTCCACCACCCAGGGCGACCTCCGCGTCGGCGGTACTGCCGCCGCCTGAAGGCCCTTGCTGACGCCCTCGCCGACGTGGATGAACCGGTCACCGACCGGTCCCTGACTCTACAGCTCATCCGTGGGCTTTCGCGTCGGTTCCACGTCCTCGCCTCGGTGCTCCCTCTCCAGGTACCCTTCCCCATCCTCATCCAGGCGCACTCACGCCTCCTTTTGGAAGAGATCTCCCTCGACGCCCGTGATCGCACCGAGGGGGCCACCGCTCTCACCATCAGCACGAGCGTCGGTGGCTTCCCCCCGGCAATTCCACCAACCACTCCCCTGGCGATCGCGGCCACCCTGGCTCCGGCGATCATGCTCGGCCCAACGGCGAGGGCAACCCCGGACACGGCGGCTCCTCTGATCGTGCCCGTGGCAATGGCCGCAGTCATGGACGCGGCAACAGCAACGGCGGCGGCAGCCGTCCCCAACAGCAGCAGCAGTTCCCCGGCGGGCAGACGCCGTGGATGGGGTACTTCGCGCCTTGGGGAGCACCTTTCCCTCCTCCTAGGCATGCTCCATGGGTGCCTCCGCACGCCGCTGGCATTCTCGGGCCGCGCCCCGCCACTCCGGTGCAGGCGTACCCGGTCTACTACCCCGGCGCGCCGTCCTCTATGTACGCACCGCCTCCACCATCACCCGCCCCTGGCTCCTGGGACAATACCAACATGCTCAGCGCGGCGATGAGCAACATGTCCCTGCAGCATCCCGGCACCGCCGACTGGTACTCAGACTCCGGTGCCTCCTCGCACATCTCCGGAAACGCAGGTATACTCACTCGGATTTATGATGTTTCAGCTCATCATCTTCCTCACGTTGTGGTAGGCAACGGCTCCACCATGTCTGCTTCTTCCCTGGGCTATGCCTCTCTACCTCCCAAACCCTTTCATCTTAACCACGTCCTTGTCTCTGCCAACGTAGTTAAAAACCTAATCTCTGTTTGTAAATTCACTGCTGATAACTCTTGCTCAATTGAATTTGACCCCTACGGTTTTTCTGTGAAGGACCTGCTCACTCAGAGGCTAATCATGAGGTCCAGTAGCTCCGGCCCGCACTACCCGTTCCTAGGCTCCGGCGTCACCGTCCTCACCAGCACCACCGCTGACGAGCTTTGGCACCGCCGCCTGGGCCATCCAAGCCGGGCCACTCAAGCCTCACTGTAGTCTTTCCTTTCCCCTACATGTAATAAAGTGCCCGCACCATCTCCTACATGTGATGCATGCCAAAGAGGGCGACACACTAGATTACCGTTTTTCCACCTCCATTTCTTTTACTAGTTTCCCATTTCAGCTAGTTCATTGCGACCTTTGGACGTCGCCTGTATCCAGTTTTTTCGGCTTTAAATATTATTTAATAATAATGGATGACTACACTCATTTCTCCTAGTCCTTTCCTCTGCGCAACAAGTCTGAAACAGCCGCTATTCTTGTATGGTTCTGTCGTTACATCTTCACACAATACCACTCCCTCGTCCACTGCATCCAAAATGACAATGGGGGTGAGTTCATCAACACCGCTCTCCTCACCTTCCTCTCCGACAACGACATTGTCCTTCGTCTCTCCTGCCCGCACACTTCTCCGCAAAATTGGAAGGCGGAGCGCGCCATTCGCTCCACTAACGACATTCTTCGCACCCTGCTTGCACAAGCTCACATGTCGCCGCCGTATTGGGTCGAAGCTCTCCACACGGCTACTCATCTCCTCAACCAGCGTCCATCTCGCGTGGTTCATAACCTCACACCATCTTTTCTCCTACACGGTGTTCACCCTAGCTACACTGACTTACGCACCTTTGGGTACCTCTGCTACCCCAACCTCGCACCATACGCCGCCCATAAACTCTCACCCCGATCCACCCCGTGTGTTCTTCTTGGTAGCCCTCCCGAGCATAGAGGCTACCGCTGCCTCGACCTCCGCACTCGGCGCGTTTACACGTCTCGGCACGTCACATTTGATGAGAGTATTTTTCCCTTCCAATCCACGCTTCCCGCACACGATCCCACCACAGAAAATCCTAGCGCCCGACAACCTCGTCCACCGCCCTTCCACGCCTCGGGATCGCCCCCACCTACCTCGGTTCCCACCTCGCCCAGATCCTCCTCGGATCATGCGCCTCCCCACAACAGCCCACCTGTCTCACCCGCACCCGCCGCGGGCCCCCATCCCACCAGCCCGCCCCCTGCGCCCGCTCCGTGGACCCCACCCTCACATGCAGCTCCCACCTCGCCCCCTTCCCTTCCGCCACGCGGCTCCGCGATGCGCCCCCGACCGCATGCAACCCTCCCCTCGCCGCCTTTTTCCCACGCCCGGCACCGCGCCCCGCAGCACCTCGCTTCCACCACGCGGCGTCGCCATAGCACCCCCACAAAATCCTCATCCTATGCGCACGCGCGACAAATTCGGCTTTGCCCTTCCTAAAAACCAAATGAATCTCACTGTAGATGTCATCTCCCCTATCCCTCCTACCTACCGCACTGCCCTAAAAGATCCCCGCTGGTATGCCGCTATGCGTGAGGAATATGATGCACTGATTCATAATAAAACCTGGTGTTTAGTGCCGCGTCCTGCAGGTGTGAACGTCATCAGCGGCAAATGGATCTACATGCACAAATTCAACGCCGACGGCTCGCTGGCACGCCACAAGGCTCGCTGGGTCCTGCACGGGTTCACCCAACGCGAGGGCGTCGACTACACTGAAACCTTCAGCCTCGTCGTCAAGCCATCCACCATACGAGTCGTCCTCAGCCTCGCCGTCAGCAGCTCCTGGCCAATCCACCAGCTGGACGTGAAGAACGCCTTTCCTCATGGCCAGCTCGACGAGGTCGTCTACAGCGAGCAGCCTTCCGGCTTCGTCGATGCCGACCGCCCGGATCATGTCTGCCGTCTCCAACGCTCCTTGTACGGGCTGAAGCAGGCCCCATGTGCCTGGTTCTCGCGATTCACGGTGCACCTCGTCGCCCTCAGCTTCATCGCCTCCCGCAGCGATAGCTCGTTGTTCATCCTGCACCGCGTCGACTCCATGGCGTATCTGCTCTTATACGTGGACGACATCATCCTCACCGCCAGCAGCGACGCCCTCCTTCAACACGTCATCGACTCTCTGCACCAAGCCTTCGCCATGACAGACCTCGGCGAGCTGCATCACTTCCTCGGTGTCAACGTACAGCGCTTCGCTTCCGGGCTCTTCCTCTCGCAGCAGTAGTACGCGCTCGAGGTCATCGATCAGGCGGGCATGCTCACCTGCAAGCTGATCAGCACGCCTCTCGACGCTCGCGCCAAGCTGTCTGCCTTCGAGGGTGCGCCCGTCGCCGACCCCTCCTTGTACCGGAGCCTCGCTGGAGCGCTCTAGTACCTCACCCTGACGAGGCCGGACATTACTCATGCAGTGTAGCAGGCATGTCTCTTCATGCACGATCCATGCGAGCCGCACCTACAGCTCGTCAAGCGGATCCTGCGGTACGTGCATGGCACCTCCCACCTCGGTCTGCGCATACACAGCTCTGCCTCGACACACGACCTCGTCGCCTACTCCGACCCCGACTGGGTCGGGTGCCGAGACACCAGCCGCTCGACATCCGGGTCCTGCGTCTTCATCGGGCCCAACCTCGTCTCTTGGTCCTCGAAGCGCCAGAACACGGTGTCCCGGTCTAGTGCAGAGGCCGAGTACCGCGCGATCGCCAACGTCGTCTCCGGATCATGCTGGCTTCGCCAACTCCTCACCGAGCTCCGTCGACCGCCATGTCGCGCCACTGTTGTCTTCTATGACAACGTGAGTGTCGTGTACCTCTCCAGCAACCCGGTGCAGCACCAGCGCACAAAGCACGTGGAAATTGATCTGCATTTCGTACATGAATGGGTCAGCATCGGCGACGCCAAGGTTCTGCACATTCCCACTTCATCTCAATTCGCGGATATCTTCACTAAGGGACTGCCAACGGCCATCTTCAATGAGTTCCGGGACAGCCTCAACGTCCCTGTCTCTCGACTACGGGGGGGGGGGGGGGGGGGGGGGGGGTTGGAACACAACCAACTGCCTCCACATCCTCCATGCCACCAACACGCCCGGGTCTTGCGCCCACGACTGGCTCGTCCCGCACGCAGCTCACGTCTCCACAGGACTAGCTAGTTCAGTTGCAGCCTTATCCTGCCATTGTAATCCATGTATATATATATGTGTAACATGTGCAGTCATAATCAATGCAGAGAGTTTAATCCTCCAACTAATTACTAGGCAGAAGACCTCTAATTGATCGGGGCGACCACCGTTGCTGGCAGAGAAAAGAACTAAATGCTAATCATAAATGCAGCAAGCAAAAGGATTTACGCCAGTTAAATCAAAAGCTTCTTAGATGCCAATTAAGTGCAAAAAAAATTACAATCAACAAAGTTGTACTGCAAGACAATTTTTTGCTTCAACCAAATACGTGCAGCCTTTGAGCAAAGTGACATAATGTAACTTTTTGAGCATACCAAAGCATGAAGCTCTAGGTAATATAAAATGGAACATCGCAAATAACGGTGAGCGAATCAATTCCGCGAAAGTGAATATGACTACTTTTTTGAGACAAAGTGAATATGACTACTGAAAGACCACAGGGTGCACATAAACAACAAATGCATAGAGGTGCTGGAATTTTATCTATTTATGGGCCAGCCCAATAACAATTTCAGAAATTCCTAATAAATCCTAGAGGCCCACTTAGTCCATTCGTGCAAGGCAAGGGACACTACTAAAGTTTAGTCTCACATTGCTAGTTTAGAGGGAGTTGGACCTCTTTATAAGGGAGGTTCTTTCCCCATATGTATGAGCATGAGAATAAGAGGGACATCCACGCGCGCTCCTCCTCCGCCGCCCGCCTCGCCACGCCACGCCACGCCTCGTCACGACGCGCCTGCCTGTTCGCTTCGTCTCCCTCCGTTGCTTCACCTCCCATCGTAGGCTGTTCGCGTCCCTCTTCTGTCCTAAACCGAGTCCCCACAAAGAACAAAGAGATAAATCCATTCGAGGAATGGGAGAAGAAAAGATTAAAACTCTCTTATCTACGAACCTGGGGTTGTTTGGCGAAAGTCAATGTTCCAATTCCAAAGAAGCGGAAGCTTGGACCAAAGACTATGGATTGTGTTTTCCTGGGATATGCTTTTCATAGCATTGGCTATAGATTCTTGGTTGTAAAATCTGAGGTACATGACATGCATGTCGGTACGATCATGGAGTCGAATGATGCGACTTTCTTTGAATATATCTTTCCCATGAAGGATATGGCTACCTCATCTAATCAAGAGATGCCTAGTTCATCTAATCAGGAACCAGTTACAATTACCG
The DNA here is from genome assembly GCF_018294505.1 of Triticum aestivum. NCBI lineage: Eukaryota > Viridiplantae > Streptophyta > Magnoliopsida > Poales > Poaceae > Triticum > Triticum aestivum. Next base: position 42,433,447 of record NC_057800.1, read on the forward strand.
AACCTGCCACTTCGATGGAACACTTTGAAAATTCTGTGGAGGAAAACAATGAAGTTCCTACTAGGAGCAAGAGACAGAGGACTGCAAAGTCCTTTGGTGATGATTTTCTTGTGTATCTTATAGATGACACTCCCAGTTCTATTTTAGAGGCCTATGCATCTGAAGATGCTGACTACTAGAAGGAAGCGGTTCGTAGTGAGATGGATTCCATCTTGGCTAACTGATCGTCCTTATGGGTGTGAACCTATAGGATGCAAATGGTTATTCAAGAAGAAGCTTAGGCCTGATGGTACTATTGAAAAGTACAAGGCTCGGCTCATGGCTAAGGGTTATACCCAAAAGTAAGGTGAAGACTTCTTTGATACTTACTCACATATGGCTCGACTGACCACTATTCGAGTTCTACTTTCACTAGCTGCTTCACATGGTCTTCTCGTTCATCAAATGGATGTTAAGACTGCTTTTCTAAATGAAGAGTTGGATGAGGAAATTTATATGGAACAACCAGATGGGTTTGTAATAGATGGTCAGGAAGGGAAAGTGTGCAAGTTGTTGAAGTCTTTGTATGGACTCAAGCAAGCACCCAAACAGTGGCATGAGAAGTTCGAAAGAACTTTAACAGCTGCAGTCTTTGTTGTGAATGAAGCTGACAAATGTGTGTACTATCGCCATGGTGGGGGCGAGGAAGTTATGCTTTGCTTGTATGTTGATGACATATTGATTTTCGGAACAAATCTGAATGTTATTAAGGAGGTCAAGGATTTCCTATCCCGCTGTTTTGAGATGAAGGATTTAGGAGTGGCTGATATCATTCTGAACATCAAGTTGTTGAGAGATGATGATGGTGGGATTACATTGATTCAATCTCACTATGTGGAAACGATCTTGAGTCGCTTTGGCTACAGTGACTGCAAGCCCTCTCCAACACCATATGATGCTAGTGTGTTGCTTCGAAAGAACTGAAGAATTGCTAGATACCAATTGAAATATTATCATATTATTGGCTCGCTTATGTACTTAGTCAGTGCTACAAGACCTTACATCTCTTTTGCTGTTAGCAAACTGAGCCGGTTTGTCTCAAAACCAGGAGATGTGCATTGGAAAGCTCTAGAGAGAGTTTTGCGTTATTTGAAAGGCACTGCGAATTATGGAATTCACTAGACTGGGCATCCAAAGGTGCTTGAAGGGTATAGTGACTCAAACTGGATCTCAGATGCTGATGAGATAAAGGCCACGAGCGGATATGTATTCACTTATGGAAATGGCACTGTTTCTTGGAAGTCTTGCAAGCAGACCATCTTAACGAGGTCAACAATGGGAGCAGAACTCACAACACTAGATACAGCTATGGTCGAAGCAGATTGGCTTCGTCGGCTCTTGAATGACTTGCCGGTTGTTGAGAAACCTATACCGGGTATCCTTATGAATCGCGACAATCAACTGTGATCACGAAAGTGAGCAGCTCAAAGGATAACATGAAGTCATCAAGACACGTTCAGAGAAGGTTAACGTCTGTCAGGAAAATGAGAAACTCTTGAGTTATTGCATTGGATTATATCCAAACGTCTAAAAATCTGGTAGATCCTTTTACTAAGGGTCTATCACGTAATATAATAGATAATGCATCGAGGGAGATGGGTATGAGACCCACAATATGAGTTGTTCACAGTGGTAACCTATTCTTTGTGATCGGAGATCCCGTGAATTAGATGTGGAAGACAAGCTGTTGGTCAACTGATACCACTCCATGAAGATGCAATACTCTTCTAATCTGCATGGCAGGTTGATGTATATCTTAATGTGTTCTAAGTGGCTCTTTTAAGCAGAGATGTTGTCCTGCAGAACATCTTTTGAAGAACACACATATATGAGTCTGATTGTTAAACGTCGTAATCTATGAGAGTAGGGTTCTCTCTAATAAACTCATGAAAGGTCTCGGAGTATGACACATAAGCTCCACCCACGGGGAAGACCCACGGTAGCCACGTATCGGTCAAGGCTTTATGTGAAGCTAGATTTGCAGAAAACTTGCAATTCAAGGCCCAGTCCACTGTTCAAGTTGCTTACTAGTGTAGCATAGAGTTCTAGGTGGAAGTTCAACTTAACAGTCTCCACTGCAGTACCGGTATATAAAACAGTATTTTGGAACTAAAGGCAAATTCTATGTGCCTCTAGGATCTGGTGGGGATTGCTGGAATTTTATCTATTTATGGGCCAGCCCAATAACAATTTCAGAAATTCCTAATAAATCCTAGAGACCCACTTAGCCCATTCGTGCAAGGCAAGGGACACTACTAAAGTTTAGTCCCACATTGCTAGTTTAGACGGAGTTGGACCTCTTTATAAGGGAGGTTCTTTCCCCACATGTATGAGCATGAGAACAAGATGGACATCCACGCGCGCTCCTTCTCCGCCGCCCGCCTCGCCACGCCACGCCTCGTCACAATGCGACGCGACGCGCCACGGGAATGAGCCGAGCCGATGTCTAAGTTTTTGCCACGCACGACGGGTATACGAAAGGTCACGCGGGAGCTGAAACGTTTTCTGGAGTGGACACTGAATTCAAATGGCGCGCCTATTCGGCCGCTGCCTGTTCGCTTCGTCTCCCTCCGTTGCTTCACCTCCCGTCATAGGCTGTTCGCGTCCCTCTGATGTGCCTATAAAAGGGAGGTCGCTCCTCCCAGAGAGATGCACTAGAACTTCTTCTTCCTCTCGCCACCGGTTCCATTCTCTGAGCTGCTGCAGTCTTCCTCATCCCGGCTTGCGGCGTGCACCGCGAGTCGGGATAGTAGGCCTCCGAAATCGCACCACTTTGAGTCCTGTACGGGAGAAGGATGATAAGGTTTTTGGGGAGCGCTCTGCGCGACTACTGACTACTTCCGCGACGTCGACAACCTCATCGACGACATGGCTGGAGAGGATGTCGACCCCAAGTCCAGTGCTTCTTCTGCTGCTGTCCCGTACGCGTTCTTGTTCTTTCTGTTAGGAGTCCTGTTACAGTTCTTGGCTCTAGTTTCTGCCCTACATATGTTAGGTTCTATGTCGTATAAGCAACATCTTCTAGTGTCTGTTCAAGATGTGTTTAGCTCAAGTTCATATATGCAGACGTTGTTTACCTTCTCTCTGTCAGATTACATGACTTGCTTTATATTTGCTATATTAGTCATGCTTTATCTAATATTTCCGTTAGCAAAATTATTTGGTAAATTGCTCATATTTCCAACAAGAGGCACACAAATGGAGCCCCAAATTACCCTCTCTAGGGCAAGGCACGGTGTTAACCTCTTATAGATCAAGATACTCTCTCTACATCAAGAAGTCAAAGATAAGCACAAGCCGATGAATGATCGAAACAATTATGACATGCAGGCTTCCATCCCCAAGCGGAGCAGGCCAAAATAGGATTCACAAAAATGTGCCAATTCTCAGCATCAAAGACAGTGCGAACCGAGGGATGCAAGCCATCACCACCATTATCTCTACTCCCTCTATCTAGGTGTGTAAGTCACCTTACGAAAATTAAATAATCCCAAAACACTTAGGCACGGTACATTAACTATCTCCTCGTTTTTTCTTTTGTGACATATCAACCAATAAGAGAGGTGGGCCGTGCATGCTTTTAATGACTTGAGACTACCAAACATGACATGAAGTGGTTAGTTCATTGCATGCAATGCTATTAATTAGCAAAAAGACATTAAGTTTTCTCATTTTCCTCTCCGCCTTGGTCGCGGTGCACAACGCACTAGTAAAAAAGGACCTAATGTGAGACACATTAGTCCCGGTTTGATTTTGGCCCGGTACTAATGGTACCATTAGTGCCAGTTCGAACGGCTATGCATTAATGCCGGTTCGTGTTGAACCTTTAGTACCGGTTCGTGCCACGAACCAGTACTAAAGGGGTGGTGGTAGGCCAGCGTCAGGCTGGGGCCCCACGATCACCTTTAGTACTGGTTCGTGGCACAAACTAGTACTAAAGGGCTAACCTTTAGTACCGGTTCGTGCCATGAACCGGGACTAAAGGGGCCTGACCTATAGTCCCGGTTGGAGACACAAACCGGGACTATAGGGCAATTTCCAAACTCTACCCCTCCCGGTGTATCGCCATTTCAGTTTTGAAAAAATCAAAAGAAAATGATAAAAACTTCAAAAAAATAAAATCCTTCGAGGGGTAGTTATATTACTACATCTACTAGTTAGGAAAATTTGAAAACTTCAATTTGGACATGTTTTGCAAAAAGTGTAGGGAAAATATAAAACGACTATAAGTTTTGCATACGATGTTAGAAAAAACGTATAATATATCAAAAAATTCAGCATGAAAATCCGCATCCGATTTTGACCGCCTACGACCTGTTTGCAATTTTTTAGAATCCTCCAATTCCAAAAGGAAAAAAAGATATGCTCAAATTTTAGTTTTTTGGTTAAATCTGGTCAAACTATGGTCAAACTATTTATTCAAGAAGTATTAATGTTACTACATAATTATTCAAGAATATTAGTGTTACTAAATAATTATTTCAATTTTTTGTATTTTGGTCAAATCTGGTCAAACTATGGTCAGACTGTGGTCAAACTATGGTCAAACTGTGTTCAAACTTATTTAAGAAATATTAGTGTTACTAACTAATTACTGTTTTTTAGAATAATAGTTTCAAACTCAAACGGTGAAACGTGTGACTTAATGCTCAAGCTAAACTGCTGAGGGTTAATAGGATTGACAACTTACATTTGTCAGGAAAACAACAAGTGCAGACTTGGAAAGTAGAAGGAATAGAACTCCGAAGTTAAGCGTGCTCAGGCTGGGGGAGTGAGAGGATGGGTCACCGGCCGGGAAGTTAGACGATTTGGAATGAGTGATCCACACTTGAGTAGTTAAGAGGAGTGATTAGAGACTAAAGCATCAAATAATTCGGAAAATCGAAAAAAATTCAATTTTTTCCAAAATTTTAGAAATTTTTTTCAAAAAAAAACCTTTAGTACCAACACCAACCGGTACTAAAGGTCCCCCATACCACGGCGCGAGCTCACGCCACATGGTGGGCCTTTAGTGGCGGTTCGTGCACTAGTACAAAAAGGGTCAATTGTGAAGCACATTAGTCTCGGTTTGTAACAGAACCGGCACTAATGTGATCAATAGTACCGGTTCGTGGCGACGATCAATAGTACCGGTTCATGGCGAACCTTTAGTACCGGTTCATGCCACAAACCAGTACTAAAGAGGCTGTGGCAGCCTGTGGTCAGGCTATGGCCCCACCATCACAAGTGCCGGTTCATATCACGAACCGGTACTAATGAGGTTATGGCAAGCTATTTTTAATCCCACCTCGCTCCCCTAACAAGGTTTTTACCACCTTAAATATGTTACTTCTCAAACTATCACAAGCATTTGATCTTCATTGAACTCTATGTGTAGAATTTGTGGCCGCAATATGAGTCTTCAACGGTTTATAAATCGTTGAGGACTCATATTGACAATTCAGATTGTACACAAAAAGATCATTGATGATCAAAGTATTTTTGATGTATAAGATCATATTGACAATTCAGACTGTAAAGGAATATAAGATCATGATCTAAATGCTGTTATATTTTTTGTGTTCCGTATGCACCATTCAAAGCGACGTCATCAATTTTTAACCCTTTCTGACATCATTTGCTATTTTTCAGTCATTTATCGATTTGTTTAGAGAGCTAAATGACCATGAAATTGAAAAGCAGTACAAATGAACTCTGAAAAAGTCGAAACTTGGCATGGTATCATCATTTCACCCACATAGCATGTGCAGAAAAGTACAGAGGGTTACGGAAAAAACTGGATGCACTTCGTTTACAAACTGGACAATCTCTTTCGAAGTATCCGGATTTCTGACGAAAACTCATCTGTTACAAAGGCATTTCATTTTTTAAACTTATTACAACTCCAGACTTTTTGTGTATTCAGTATGCACCATTCAAAGCGACGTCATCAACTTTCAACAATTTCTGCCTTCATTTGCTATTTTTTATGCATTTAATGATTTGTTTTGAGAGCTAAATGACCTCGAAATTGAAAAGCACTGCAAATGAACTCTGAAAAAAAAGTCAAAACTTGGCATGGTATATAAAAATAAATGAATAGAAGAAAATAAATATAGCAGAAAAGAAAAAATATATAAAAAACTACTCAGAAATAAATAAAAGAAAAAATAAAGCAGAAAAGAAAAAACTACATAAAAAAATTTGGGGCGCTGCCCTATGGGCCTGCTAGACCATGGGCGTGCAATTTCAGGCCCACAAGGCCCAGCAGGCTCACAGAACAGCGCGTCGTAGTTAGGCCCAGAAGCCTGCTTTATAGAGGAGTTCAAAAGGGCAGCCGCGGCTGGGTTTATAAACCAGTGCGACTGCCCTTCGCCCGGCGAGGTGGGACTAAACTTCGTGCACCGCGGGTGGTCTTTAGTACCGTTTGGAGCCACCAACCGGTACTAATGGCCTGCTCTTCCCGCCTCTTCCTGGCCAAAGTTGGCCTTTAGTACCGGTTGGTAGCTCCAACCGGTACTAAAGGCCTCTCTTATATATACAACACTTACGAAAATTTTCAGTTAGTTCATGTTCGTCTTCATCGCGCTCAACCCCCGTCGCCGCCCCCGCCCCCGCCCCGTATCGCGCCCCGTCCTCGTCGCCATCATCGCGCCCGGCCGTTCCCGTCCCCGTCGTCGCGCGCCCCGGTCGTCCCCATCGTAGCGCGCCCCGGCCGTCCCCGTCGTCGACGTCGCCGCCCCCATCGTCGACGTCGCCGCCCCCGTCGCACCGTCCCCGTCATCGCCGTCTCGCGCCGCAGCCCCCGCTTGTACGTACACACACACACACACACACACATTTTTTTAGTTATTTTCTGTTTTCTGTTTTTAGATTAATGCATGTCAAATTGTTAATTAGATGAATTACCTAGATAAGAATGTTGGATAAATGTCGAATGTTAGATATGAATTAGATAGAAAAGTTAAATGTTAATGTCAATTGTTAGATGAATTAACTAGATATTAATTAGGTATATGAGATTTGAACTAGTTGAATTAATATAACTAGTTTATTTTTAGTAAATGCTTAGTTGAATTAGTTGAATTAATAGAGCTAGTTGAATTAATAGAACTAATTCAATTAGTTGAAATAATAGAACTAATAATGTTTCACCTATATAGAGAACTTAACTAGCTAGATGTTAATGTTAATGATTTTTTTTCTGTTATTTGTTAATGATTTTTTCTGTTTTTTTTAATTTTTTTTATATTTTTAGTTTATATAAATCTTAGATTAATGTCAAATGTTAGATGAATTAGATAGAAATATATGTTAGATATTAATGTCAAATGTTAGATGAATATTAGAATTAGCTAGATATTAATTAATGTTAGATAGTAAGTGTTTAATGTTTCACCTATATGAACATACGAAATGTCGTCTGACGATGAAAAAGATTTCATTATGTGTGAACACTGTGAAGACCAAGGCGGCCTGTGCGAAAAAAATTTCCTTGTTGATGATAGGCGCTTCAGCATCAAGCTGGATGAGACATTCGAAGTGGATACAGTAAGTCACAACGGCAATTATTTTTTCGTAATAAAGCATGACTTATGCTTCATTTGCTTCAACTTATAATTTTAAATTTTTACTATTCTACTAGGGCATCCCCTGTCATGCAAGAATTTTTGTCTTGGATAAGATAGATTTCAGTGCTATGAATGATATGGAGGTAAAGAGAGTTTACTTGAAGACCGAGCATGGGTATACTTTCAACGTCAAATTATACAATGCAGATACGTACACCCATTTTGAATGCAAAACTTAGCAAGAACCATGCAAGGTTTATGCATTTGAGCCTGATATGATTATCACCTTTGATATTCGTCCGGAAGATGATATTAAAGGTAATAGAGACATCTGGGTCGATGTGCAGACGCCTCCAGTTCTACCATTATGTGAGTTTTTCTCAACCATGTTTATGTCTTTGATATTTTTTATTCAAAAATAGTTGACAACTAATTTCTATTGTCAACTTATTTCGGTTCAAGCAAACATGTCCGGCGCTTGGTAGACAGGACCTACTACTGTCCCGGGGATGAACTAAACTGCGAGGAGATAAGTCATTATGTTTCATGGCTTGAGGATCTTCATACTGTCAAGACAAATTTTCTTCCTGCACTTAGAAATGTTAGTACTCAAAATGTGCGACCAACAATGATCGTATTGAACTACGGTCACATCTATAATGGAAAGATAGTAAGATTTTTACTATTTGTCCTTAGTGCATCTTTTGCATACATTATTTTTGGAGCTAAACTTTCATTGCTAAGTACATTAATTACTATACAATGTTCTTCAACGGGGACTCCCGATGACAGTTGTGCCTCAGTGGATCGAGACTAAAGGTCGCATGTCAATGGTTAGCTTACGACCAAGATATCCTACATTGCACATGAGTGCATTCAGGATTTCTGAAAGCGATGAATGCTTAATAGCGAAAGATTGGAGCAAAATTGTTAACGATCCCAGAGAAGTGCTAGGGGCAGCAAGGAGAAGCGCATCCCACGATTAGGAGACAGATTCATCTGCATGCTCCAGTATGATGAATCAGGAGAGCTATACATGTTCTATGCTATTTTACCTGAGAGGGAGCAACATGAGTGATTTAGCTAGTTCATGCTCTTAGTACTTGTCTTCTCATGTCCGCATTCTTCGTCCTGAACTTAATCTCAAAGAGTGATTTGCTTGTTACGAATGCTTATAATATCATGACCATGTTGAACTCGATGATATCTTTGCTTCTGGTATAAGTGAATGTTTCTTCTTTAAGCTAGTGTTGGTAGTGATTAGATAGCGGTAATGACTATGATGATTTTTAGCTAGCTAGTATAATGTTGTTGGTGATGATATGATGCAAGAGTTTATATATTAATATGTGATGATGGTGGTGATGATGATGATAATGATGATGAGTTATTATATATATCATTTATGAAAGAAACCGCAAATTAGTTTAACTGGATGGATCCTAGCTAAGTGATCAAGTATATGCCATATCCATATTACTTGATCACTTAGGTGATCAAGTAATATGGATATGGCATATACTTGATCACTCAGCTAGCTATATATAGGATCCACATGCATCCAGTCGAAACTAATCTGCGGTAATTTCACCTAATGATTTAACAACTCATTATAACGTAGAACAATCCTAAATTAAATTGATAACATAAATTTAAAGGAAAAATAAAAAATAAAACCAAAAGCCACAAACATTTAGTACCGGTTGGTGTTACCAACCGGTACTAATGATCTACCGCACCCGTGGCCTGGCTCGTGCCACGTGGTGGCACTTTAGCGCCGGTTCGTGCCGAACCAGTACTAAAGGGGGAGGGGGGCTTTAGTCTCCACCCTTTAGTGCCGGTTATGGAACCGGCACTAAAGGCCTTTACGAACCGGGACTAAAGCCTGGTTCTGCACTAGTGGTGCCGAACCGGTACTAAAGTGAGGGGGGCTTTAGTCTCCACTCTTTAGTGCCGGTTGCAGAACCGGCACTAAAGGCCCTTACGAACCGATGATAAAGCTTCGTTTTCTACTAGTGACGTAAGATGACTTACGCTGGTCATAGTGGGAATAACATAGCAAGTAACATAATACATCCCAATAAAATTTTGCTTACATGGAATGTATTTAATGAGGAGAGAGATGGTTGGAGTAACATAATATGTTACTGTAACATAACACATCCCAAGATAAAAATGAGTCTACATCTTAATAAATGATGGCTTGCATGATACCACATACTCCACTATGAGGTTAGTCATAGTGGGAGTAACTTAGGTAGTAACATAGCGCACTCCAAGAAAATCTTGCTTATGTAGCAAATAGTTAATAAGAGGTGGTAAGACAATATGTTACTGTAACATAGAGCTTCTCGAGACAAGATGAGTCTACAAGTTAATAAATGAAGCTATTTATGATACCACTGTTATGTTATTTTGCATTATGAAGGTAGTAACTTAGACTAGTGTCACGCATATGACACTAATATAAGTTACTCCCCACTATAACCAGCCTGAAGATGGTAACATAGACTTGTAGCATATGCATATTACTAGTCTAAGTTACTCTCCACTATGACTAGCCTTGCACACCTAGACGGAGGGAGTATCGAAAATACTTATGGCGTACGTTTAGACAATCAATCAAAAGCAGAAATACGTAGCATGGAGCAGCAAACCCTAGGTTTGGCGGCGGAGAAGGCAAGGCGTCAGCGGGGACCCATGGTGCGTGGTCGAGAGGAGCATGGACGGGCGTTTAACGGCGGCGAAGGATCTGGATGTGTGGCGGGGGATTGGGCGGGGTGTGAATCCAACTCCAGGTGGCAGGTGCACAATATGCTCGAGGATATTCGTGAGGGCCCACCTGCAGCGAGACATCCGCCAAAAAAATAATCTGCGAATGCTAGACGCCCAAGATATTCGTGGCAGTGTCTTTGACGTACCTATCGACGAGTCTCTCTCACCTTAAGACCGGGATCCACACTCGTCTGCAGCTATATATACCCTATCCGTGCCCCTTCCTCATAAGTCATGACTCGACTTATCCTCCTTAATTAACACCACCTGCTACCGCAAAGAATCCACTTCTTGCCTGAAGCAGCACTACAGCAGGGTCTCCTTCCGCTACTACACGGAAATCATGTCGGTCAGTCTACAGCCAATCAAGGACGTCTTCTCCACGGTATGTAATACATACATACATACATACATACATACATGTGCTTCACCATCCACCGCATCTACGTCAAAAATAAACACATGTGCGCACCACCTCCTCAGGTTGCTGGAGTCGTGTCTACTACTACTACTATCACCGAGGAAACAAACCTCCAGCCCACTGAGCTCACCAGCGTCCGCATCGCCAGCTCTGTTCCGCAGGTTGCTTCATCGTCATATCTCGTTTTGCTAGACTGATTTTAAAATTATTATTGCGCGGTTTTGGATGATGAATAATACTTTGAATCATTTTTTTTCATTTCATACCGATTTAATTCCGATCTGATTGAAATCAAAATGATATCTCGGTCGCCGCCTAGATTGTTGTTTATGGTAAAATTAAGGATCTAACTGAAAAGCTCATGCTTTTATATCGATCTAATTCCGATCTGATTGAAATCAAAATGATATCTCGGTCACCGCGTAGATTGTTGTTTATGGTAAAATTAAGGATCTACTAACTGAAAAGCCCATGCTTTTATATCGATCTAATTCTGATCTTTAAGTTGTTACGCTGAGTGTGCATGCCGGACAGGGTACAACCACAATCAAGCACGAGTCACCTCACAGCACAGATCTAGTTCCGATCTGATTGAAATCAAAATTAAATCTGTTTTTTTTTTTGTGGGAATCAAAATGACAACTTAGCCACCGTGTAGATCTGATTAAAATCTAATTCTGAGCATGTTAAAATTTGCCATTTTGAGTAGTTTTAACATGCTCCTCCCCACCTCATCTTTTCACATGAGAGGTAAGAATATATATTAGATTTGTCCCATTAATTAGTGGTCTGATTAACTCTTAGATTCTTACGTCACATGTAAAAAGAAGGGGTAATTCCGAGCATGTTAAAATTTGCCTTTTTTTTTCCAAGTTTGATTGTTTACCATGTAAAAACATCTAACTGGAAGCCCACGCTCAATGAACTATGTATTTTTGTTGATAAATTTTATTGTTTTTGGCTAGACAAACATGCGGTTATACTGTTTGCTATTATATAGATAAAAAATTACACCAAGAACACATGGATTAGGTACACACGGGATTTCTTAACCTTGATGTATTTTTTATTATGTTTGAGATGCTTTGTACCTCAGGTGAATCATTGTAATAGATTTGATCTTTTCGAAGAAAACATTTCAAGAACTATAGGCTTACTTGAGTTATGTTTGAGTCTGTTATCCATGCATCTTCAAATAATAAATTGTTGGTTCACTTTAGTATCCAAATTATCGTCAAGCTCTCTTAAGCCCCCCCCCCTCCCCCCTCCCCCTTGGGTTTATGGAGTACCAAATTCATAGGGAAAGCTAAAAAAAGCATACCACAACGTGGGCGGTATATGAAGTACCACATATATGTGTTGATTTTTCAATATGACAACTCTGGACGTATGCAAAATAAACAAAAATTGGTCTTGTTCTTTTTTCACGGGTATTTGGGGATCAAACTTTTCACGAATATACTACCTACATGCATGGTTTTCTTTTTCGCTCATGTCCAACTTTACTTCCAAATAGTGGTAGGAGCTAAAATACTTCAGATATGATAGAGTATAGTAGGTTTGATACGTCGAAAACAACTCAAAAAAAAGATACGTCAAAAACAAATTTGAGAGCAAAACGAGCACATGTGGCTTATAAGAAGAAAATTGGACCTTCCCCTGAATAAAAAACCAAACGATCACTGAGATCTGGTTGTGTTTTCCACCCTAAAAAATAGAGGGTTCCTTTGATTACCGCCCCCCCCCCCCCACCATCTCTCTCTCTCTCTCTCTGTCTGTCTATCCCTCCCTAAAAGGCAAAAAACAAAGCCCTTCAAAAGGTCTCATGAGAAATTACTTATACAAGTTTTTTTTTCCTTTTACAGAAAATTCACTTCTCCTCTACACCAAGAAGAGGCACACAACTTACAACATAATTATTACAAATTCAAATTTAGCAAAAGCCCTAGGTCTACGAAGCGGCTGAAAAGCAAACAAAAGAAAGAATAAAAGGCACCAAGTAACACTAGTACCATGTAGCCGTCTTTGGATCCGACAACGATTAGTATCAAAGACCTCCACTGGTGGAAAAAAGGCCTTTGGTCGCGGTTCGCAACTGCCATTAGTCGCGGTTGCGCAACCGCGACCGACCGGGCGCGACTAAAGGCCCCCCCCTTTAATCGCGCTTGCTTAAGAACCGCGACTAAAGGCCCGTCCACGTGGGCGCCAGGTGGCCGTCGGGGCGGAGGACCTTTAGTCGCGGTTCTTCTGGCCAACCGCGACTAAAGGCCACCGCAGGTTTAGGGTTTTAGCCCCCCCCCCTAAACCTCCCCCCCTTAAACCTGTTTTCTGTTTAATTTGTATTGTTTTATTTCTTTTGTGCTTTATTTTAATTTTGAAGGAGTTTCATATATTCTACGGTACTACATACATGCATATGAATGTACAATTTCAAATAAATTTGAAATTAGAACCAAAAAGAATTCAAGAGGAATATACAATATATATTCAATATCATCGGATGACCATATACAATTTTGAACAAGTTTCCATACATGATTTAATGCATATAAAGTTCTACGTCCTCGTAATAGTGTTCTCCTTTAGGATGGAGGACTTCCCTGCTGAACCATCCAGCTAGTTCCTCTTGAAGTGGTCGGAAGCGAGCTTCTGGACTAAGCATCCACCGGAGGTTATTCCTCTTAGCATTGGTATCACTCGGAACCCGCTCAGAGGTGTATCTCCGGATCATCTCACAGACATAGTATCCACATAGATTGGTCTCCGGTGGCTGAATATCCCCAGCATTCTTAGCCTTTAACATTTTGAATTCTAGCTCTTTTTTGAATTCACCGACCTTTGTATCTACGAACCGTCTCCAAACCCTACGAGGCAAAGAAAATTAAATGAACAAGAGAGTTATTAATTAGTTACTTGATATTAGGAAATGAACGAAATAGGCCGATCGATATAGAGCGCAAATGAATGAAAATAATTACTTCTGCAGCATTCTTCTCATGCCGCCCCAAAGCTTTGGATCCATATTCACAGAGTCGTGGACGAGACATTCTGAGGTGTTAACTTTAATTACTAGCAGAATCCAGTGGAACCTGCGGACACGATACATGCACAGTACGTCATGCATAACTCATCGATTAGCCGGCCACATACCATGCATGGAGTAAACAAAAGAGAATGTGCTCAAGACAGAAACACTCACTCAAAATGGTAAGGAAATAGAATATCACTTTTGAGTTCCTGCTTTGTAAGAAACTGCCACAGGTCTGCCTCCACGTCGGCGGGGTAACGCTCCAACACATGTCCATTAACGATGTGTGGGTCAATGAACCCAACATCATGGATGTTCCTTACTCTGCATTCCTTAATCTTCATTCTGCATGTATAATAGCGGACACAACAATATAGTTAGGACATATATATAGTGCAGGCAATATGAACGAGATGGGGTAGAAATTAATAAATCACTTACAGAACGTAGCAACTGATGATAGATTTATCGAGCTCGCGCAGATTGAAAAGCTGGAACAATTCACTCAGTTCAATTTGTACATAGTAATGTTTGAAGTGATGCTCATGTCTAACTTCCGCATAAATATATTCTTTGGCGTTTTTATTTTTTATGTAACCCTTGTACCATTTCAGCAGACCTTTCATTTGTGGAGGTAGATCCTTTTCCTCTGCAGGCTCGACGAGAGGCCCATTCTTGACATATGTAATTACTACCTCCTTCACTGGCGCCTCATCAAGGCCTAACAGTTCACGAAGAGTAATACCTAAGTTGGCCGCTTGTTCTCTGGCACTCGTTACAGTCAATCCCTGTGCTGCCGCAGCTTGTATGATCTCGGGGGCATCCGGACAGAAGGCTTCCACTATAAGCGGGGCAATCGATTGTTTACTTTGTTCCCCGAGCTGGGCAACTTGTTTCCCGCTTTTTTTACTTTCGGCCTTCTCCCGCTCTTTGTTCTCCTTAAACATGAGTGCCTGCCTGCGAAGTTCACGTGCATAGTCGTTAGGCAGATTCTTCGCGGCTTGGGACGGTGTGCTCAAAAATGACTTAGCCCACTTCTTTTGCTCATCAGAAAATACTGGCTTGGGCTCGGGCTCTCTTTTCTTCTTGCAGTCCGCCTTCCATTTCTCCAAATCAGCAGCCGCGGCCGCGTCGACTTCCTCGGCACTACGTTCCCAAGGCCTTGTGGGGAGAGGCTTCAGTGATGGCTCCGGTACCTTTGTGGTCTTAGGTACATAAGGGTCCGGGTTAATAATCCAGGACTGCTTCTGCTTCTTTGCCGGAGGTGGATTGGGGGGCGGCGTCTGATCACCCGCCGGACGAGGACTGGGGGCGGCGGCTGATCACCCGCCGGACGAGGACTGGGGGCGGCGGCTGATCACCCGCCGGACGTTGTGGACTGGGGGGCGGCGTCGGCTGACGTGACGGAGGTGTAGGTGAACCGCCACCACCACCACCACCACCACCACCACCACCACCGCCACCGCCACCACCACCACCGTAGGGGGGTGGACTTGTTGTCCTTGGCGCCTCGCCTGGAAACTTGATAAACTTCTTTTGCCATAGAATGAAATGGCGCTTGACATCTCCAAGTCTTTTCTCCCCTTCAGGTGTAGCAATGTCAATCTCCAGGTCCTCAAACCCTTGGACTATGTCCTCCACCGTGACACGAGCATAGCCATCTTGAATGGGGTTGTTGTGGTGGAGTGCTCCAGGTAAACATGGTAAAGCACTGCCGATGGCTACCTTCATGGACATGTTCCCGATAGGATAATACAGATGACATTCTTTCATCTCCTTTATATCGTCCACGGGGTAGCGAGGAGGCTCCGGTGAAGTAATTTCGACCACCAGAGGCTCCGGTGCAGTAATTTGGACCACCAGAGGCTCCGGTGCAGTAATTTCGATCGTCGGTGCATCTGCACCAGCCGGTGGGGCCTCCGTGGAAGCCACGCTGCTTCTCCGCTGCTGGCTTCCGAGATCCGCTGGATGATCTTCATGCTGCACCCGAGCTGCATCTCTTTCGGCTACTAGTACACTCATGGTTTTCTTCATCACATCAATTTCCGATGCCAACCGCGCCACAACATCTGCTTCCCGATCCATCTTTCTCTTACGGCTTCTGTAACCGTACGGGTCATCGTTCTGGGGGAACCCTATTTTCCACGGAATGTGCCCCATGCCTCGTACACGTCCTCCGTGTTCAGGATTCCCGAGGGCTTTTGTCAGCGCGTCGTTCTCTCTGTTGAACTTGATCTTCCCCTGTTGAGCATCCCTCATTGCGTTAATAAGGGCTTGGGTGGGTTTAATTAATTTGCCCCGGTAAACACACTCCCCTGTCTCCGGGTTCAGCGTTCCCCCATGCCCGTACCACCAGCTTTTGGCCCTTGGGTCCCATCCCTCCGTACCTGGACGGATTCCTCGCGCCCTCAGCTCGTTCTCCATCTTCTCCCACCTAGGCTCCCAAAGGCGATACCCTCCTGGCCCCATAACATGATTGTACTCCTTCTTAGCCGCATTTTCCTTATTTTTTTCGATATTTGAATGAACTGCTCCGATTTCTTTTGCTTCACAAATTCTGGCCAATCATGTTTCAGTTTCTCATATTGTCCTTTGAAATCCGGAGTCTTGTTCTGCTTGACAAAGTCATGGGCTAGATTTTGCTTGAATTTCCGGAATGCGTCGGCCATCTTATGAAGAGCGAACTGTTTGACTAGCCTCCTCCTCTCCTTGTTTTCCTCAATCTTGTTACCCTCCTCATCGAATTTGTTGTATTCCGGAGGTAGAACGAAATGTTCCATAAGCTTCTTGAAGCAATCTTTTTTTGTTCTCTTATCGACAAAAGTGAAACCATCAATTCGTGCCTTCTTTGGCTCATTCCACTCCTGGACGGTGATCGAGACGTTGTCTCTAACAATGGCTCCGCATTGGCTGACAAACTTGGTGGCGTTCTTGCGGGGCTCCAGCGGCCTGCCGGTTGCACTGTCGACAACCTCGATGGTGCATGTTTCTCCTTGTTTCATCGTCTTGGTTGCGCCACGCTTTGACGACGTACTCGATTGTTTCGACGATCCGGCCGAGGGCTAAAATAAGAAAGAGTCGCGCGCGTTAGTACACACATATTTATTCAAATCAGTTAGTTTGTATCACCAGAGGCTCAATGTATATATATACCTCGGCGCCGGAGGTGGTTGCTACTTCCATTTGAAGATCGTCGTTTATCGACGTTTGTTCGGCATCATCTTGCTGACGGCGCCCTTCATCTTCACCGTCAAGGTTCAGATAAGAAGAGATATCATCTTCTTCTTCTCCGGTCGGCACATATAGAATATCGCCGTTTATGATGCCGAACATATGTGCTTCACCGTCCGGATCATAGTTGTCCATAATCGGGTCAGCTCTATCGTCCGCCATTATGTCAGTCCTGAAAACATGTAGTAAAAACAAATTAATTAAGTGAAGAAGGGGGGCGGTGGCGGTGGCGGTGGCGAAAGGGCGGTGGCGAAAGGAGGGGGCGAGGAAGGGGTGGGAGAGGGTGTCGCGGTAGAGCGCGAGACGGGGCGGCAGACGACGGCGTCACGGAGAGGGGAGGCGAGGACAACACATTTATAACCCTCGCCGTCCCCTCTCGATCCCTAAAAAAACACCGCGCGCATCGCCGCCCCCCTCGCCGCCCCTCTCCGTATAAACAAATTGTGTATTCAAAAAATATTGATGATTTTGTGGAAAAAACAGGAATAAAAACATATTGTGTATTCAAAAAATGTTTAGGGATTTCAGAATAGTTCACGTGTTTAAAAATTATTCGTGTATTTCAAAAAATTGATTTTATTAGACACAAAAAATTCTTTCACGTATTTTCACGTATTTAATTTTAAAAATTCTTTCTTTTTTTCTTCTTCCTTTTTTTTCTTCTTTCTTTTTTTCTTCTGTTGTTTTCTTCCTTTTTCTTTTTTTCTTCCTTTTTCCTTTTTTCTTCCTTTTTCTTGTTTTTCTTCTGTTTTTCTTTTGTTTTCTTCTTCCTTCTTTCTTCTTCTTCCTTTTTCCTTTTTCTTTCTTCTTCTTCTTCCTTTTTCCTTTTTCTTTCTTCTTCTTCTTCCTTTTTCTTCTTCCTTCTTCTTCTCCCACGACGGGCGGCGGGCAAGGGCAGGGCCAGCGGGCGGCGGGCAAGGGCCGGAGGACGGCAGGCAGGGCCAGCGGGCGGCGGGCGGCGGGCGGCGGGCGGCGGGCAAGGGCGCAAGGGACGGGCAGCGGGCAAGGGCAGGGCACGGGCGGAGGCGGCGCTCACTGGGGACGGGGGCGGCGGCGCGCAGGGCTTCGGCGTCGGCGTCGGCGTCGGGGCAGGGCTTTGGCGTCGGCGTCGGCGTCGGGGCAGGGCTTCGGCGTCGGCGTCGGCCGGGGCAGCGCTTCGGCGTCGAGAGAGAGGAGAATGGGAAGTGGCAAAACTGCGAAGTGCAGTATTTATAGACGCACCTTTAGTCGCGGTTGGAGAGGCGGACCGCGACTAAAGGTACCCTTTAGTCGCGGTTGGGGACTAAAGGTACCCTTTAGTCGCGGCCCGCCACCCCAACCGCGACTAAAGGGTACCCTTTAGTCGCGGTCCGCCTCCCCAACCGCGACTAAAGGGTTTTGGCGCCGCCTCCGTTCCCGCGCAGAAAGACCCTTTAGTCGCGGTTGGAGAGGCGGACCGCGACTAAAGGTACCCTTTAGTCGCGGTCCGCCTCCCCAACCGCGACTAAAGGTCTGTGCTAGAACTGGCGCGGTGCGGTGGGATGTTTAGTCCCACCTCGCTAGCCGAGAGGCTTCGACAGTGGTTTATAAGCGCGGCTGCGCTCACCACTTCGAGCTCCTCTCAAATGCAGGCTTACGGGCCTATTCTGTCACTATGTGCCTGTGGGCCTACTCGGCCTTCTGCGGGCCTGAATCCTGGCCCTTTAATGGGTTTCTAGTCGTATTCAGGCCGTGGTGGCCCAGTAGGTGGCATATTTTTTTTCTTCCTTTTTTCCTTTTTCCTTTTTTCTTCTGTTTTTTTCTTCTGTTTTTTTCTTCTGTTTTTTTTATGTTTTTCTTCTGTTTGTTTTTTCTTCTGTTTTTCCTTTTTTCTTCTGTTTTTTTCTTCTGTTTTTTCTTCCTTTTTCCTTCTTTCTTCTTCTTCCTTTTTCCTTTTAAAATCAGAAAAATAAAACTAATTCATTTTAAAATCTTAAAAATACAATTATATATCAAAAAAATCAGAAAAATAAAACTAATTCATTTTAAAACCCCTTGAAGGTTTGACAAAAGGTTTGATATCCTTTTTTCCTTTTTCCTTTTTTCTTCTGTTTTTTTCTTCTGTTTTTTTTATGTTTTTCTTCTGTTTGTTTTTTTCTTCTGTTTTTCCTTTTTTCTTCTGTTTTTTCTTCTGTTTTTTTCTTCCTTTTTCCTTCTTTCTTCTTCTTCCTTTTTCCTTTTAAAATCAGAAAAATAAAACTAATTCATTTTAAAATCTTAAAAATACAATTATATATCAAAAAATCAGAAAAATAAAACTAATTCATTTTAAAACCCCTTGAAGGTTTGACAAAAGGTTTGATACAATAAATTATTACACATCATTTCTTCCCTTGTGTCCCTGCTTGCTTACGATTGTGCCGTATCCATGGAGCATCCTCATCATTTAACTTAATGCTTGGGTCGGTGTTCACTTTGAAGGGCGGAATTTCAGCAAACATATTATAATCTTCTGACATGTCTGTCTTGTCCTCCACTCCCACGATGTTTCTTTTCCCTGAAAGAACAATGTGGCGCTTTGGATCATCGCATGATGCACTGATCGTTTTCTTATCTTTCCGTTTCCTCGGTTTGCTACTCATGTCCTTCACATAGAAAACCTGAGCGACATCTTTCGCTAGGACGAATGGTTCGTCAAGGTAACCAAGATTGTTGAAATCCACCATTGTCATTCCGTATTGCTGGTCCACCTTTACCCCACCTCCTGTTAGCTTGAACCATTTGCACCGGAACAAAGGGACCTTAAAGGAGGGTCCATAGTCAAGTTCCCATATCTCCTCTATGTAACCATAATATGTGACCTTTTGCCCATTCTCGGTTGCTGCATCAAAGCGGACACCACTGTTTTGGTTGGTGCTCTTTTTATCTTGGGCGATCGTGTAAAATGTATTCCCATTTATCTCGTACCCTTGGAAAGTCGTTATAGTCGAAGATGGTGTCTTGGCCAACATGTACAGCTGATCTACAACATCATTGTCATTCATTAAATGTTTTCTCAACCAACTGCCGAAAGTCTCCATGTGGGCCTTCCTAATCCAGGATTCAGGCTTCCCCGGGTTGTCCGAGCGTAAAATATTCTTGTGTTTCTCAAAGTACGGAGCCACCAAGCTGGAATTGGTCAGTACAGTGTGGTGTGCTTCAGTCAGAGAATGGCCGTCCATACATATCGTTGATTTCCTTCCGATCGTGCCTTTTCCACTTAGTCTCCCCTCGTGCCGCGATCGAGGAAGACCAATCGGCTTAAGGTCAGGAACAAAGTCAACACAAAACTCAATTACCTCCTCATTTCCATAGCCCTTGGCGATGCTTCCTTCTGGCCTAGCACGGTTACGAACATATTTCTTTAATACTCCCATGAACCTCTCGAAGGGGAACATATTGTGTAGAAATACAGGACCGAGAACGAAAATCTCTTCGACTAGGTGAACCAGGAGGTGCGTCATAATATTGAAGAAGGATGGCGGGAACACCAACTCGAAACTGACAAGACATTGGATCACATCGTTCTGTAACCGTGGTAGAACTTCTGGATTGATTACCTTCTGAGAGATTGCATTGAGGAATGCACATAGCTTCACAATGGCTACTCGAACATTTTCCGGCAGGAGCCCCCTCAAAGCAATCGGAAGCAATTGCGTCATAATCACGTGGCAGTCGTGAGACTTCAGGTTTTGGAACTTTTTCTCCGCCATGTTTATTATTCCCTTTATATTGGACGAGAATCCAGACGGGACCTTCATACTGCTCAGGCATTCAAAAAAGATGACCTTCTCTTCTTTGGTCAGAGCGTAGCTGGCACGACCTTGAAACCATTCCGGATGCCGGTCATCAGGGTCTTTCAAACGTTGCTGGTCCTGCCGTGCTTCCTTTGTATCATTTGTCTTCCCATACACGCCCAAGAAGCTTAGGAGGTTCACGCAAATATTCTTCGTAACGTGCATCACGTCGATTGCAGAGCGGACATCTAGGACTTTCCAATATTCTAGCTCCCAGAATATAGATTTCTTCTTCCACATGGCTGCGTGCCCGTCAGCTCCCTTCGGAACTGATTGTCCGCCAGGACCCTTTCCAAAGATGACTTTCAAATCCTTGACCATATCAAATACCTCAGCACCAGTGCGTTCCGCAGGCTTCGGCCGGTGATCTGCCTTGCCGTTGTAATGCTTGCCTTTCTTTCTTACTGGATGAATTTTCGGAAGAAATCGACGATGCCCAAGGTACACGTTCTTCTTACAATTTGGCAAATGTACACTTTCAGTCTCATGTAAGCAGTGCGTGCATGCATTGTATCCCTTATTTGACAGTCCCGAAAGGTTACTAAGAGCAGGCCAATCGTTGATGGTTACGAAAAGCAACGCTCGTAGGTCAAATTCCTCTTGTTTGTGCTCATCCCACACACGGACACCACCCCACAGCTGTAAAAGTTCATCAACTAATGGCCTTAGGTACACATCGATGTCGTTGCCGGGTTGCTTCGGACCTTCGATGAGCACTGGCATCATAATGAACTTCCGCTTCATGCACAACCAAGGAGGAAGGTTGTAGATGCATAGAGTCACGGGCCAGGTGCTATGGCTGGAGCTCTGCTCGCCAAAAGGATTCATGCCATCCGTACTTAGAGCAAATCTTATGTTCCTTGCGTCAGCTGCAAAATCTTTGAACCATCTGTCGATCTTTCTCCATTGCGTTCCATCTGCGGTGTGTCTCAACTCCCCGTCCGACTTACGGTCCTCTTTGTGCCATCGCAACAACTTGGCATGCTCTTTGTTCCTGAACAGACGTTTCAACCGTGGTATTATAGGAGCATACCACATCACCTTGGCGGGAACCCTCTTCCTGGGTTTCTGGCCCTCAACATCGTCACCAGGGTCATCGCCTCTGATCTTATAACGCAATGCAGTGCATACCGGGCATTCATTCAAATTCTCGTATTCACCGCGGTAGAGGATGCAGTCGTTGATGCATGCATGTATCTTCAGAACCTCTAAACCTAGAGGGCAGACAACCTTCTTTGCTTCGTACGTACTGGCGGGCAACTCGTTATCCTTTGGAAACATATTCTTCAACATTTTCAGCAAGTTTTCAAATGCCGAGTCAGCTACACCTGCCTCTGCCTTCCATTTCAGCAAATCCAGTGTGCAGCCCAGCTTTTTCAGACCATCATCGCATCCGGGGTACAGCGCCTTTCTGTGATCCTCTAACATGCGATCCAAATTCTCCCTCTCCTTTTCAGTTTCGCAGCGTCTCCGTGCATCAGCAATGGTCCGACCAAGATCATCAACGGGATCATCACGTGCCTCTTCTTCACCTTCCCCTTCACCTTCAGCATCCTCCATGAAAGTATCACCGAAATGAGCAAGATAGCTTTCATCGATGAAATCATCCCCTTCTTCATCTTCTTCCATTATAACCCCTCTTTCTCCATGCTTGGTCCAACAATTATAGCTTGGCATGAAACCGTGCCGAAGCAGATGCATGTGAACATCTCTTGAGGAAGAGTAACCCTTCTGATTCTTACAGATAACACATGGACAGATAACAAAACCCCCCTGCTTGTTCGCATTAGCCACTACGAGGAAATCTTTCAAACCCGTAGTGAACTCGCCGGAGAGTCGGTTACCGTACATCCATTGCCGATTCATCTGCATTATTATAATATAAAATATATAATTAACCATCATGCATTTGTTAAACTAACTAGCTACAAACAATATAAATTAAACAATGAACTGCACACATGCATATTTTATCAATGACACACATGCATGAAAGGTTCAAGTTGCTAACCGCGATCGAGGAGGAAAAAATAAATGAGGAACCTCAAGTGTGGCTCCAACACTTCATATCATGTTTGTTTCACCCTCTTAGGGCATTTCATCAAACACCTTGTGTGCATAAGAGGAACCAAAAGCAAACCTACACCCCCTTGTGAAGCTTGTGAAGAGAAGTGGCACCAAATGGCTAAGTGAGCGTGCTGAACTGGTATATATAGGGGAGGAGCTTTAGTCGCGGTTGGCCTGGCCAACCGCGACTAAAGGCCTTTGCGCACCTTTAGTCGCGGTTGGCCTGGCCAACCGCGACTAAAGCCCCTCACGTGCACCAGCTGGCCACCGAGCGCCCTGGGCCCAGGCCTTTGGTCGCGGTTCGTCTGCCGAACCGCGACTAAAGACTTCATTAGTCGCGGTTCCTACAGTTTCGCGACTAATGGGGCTGGACGGAAGCCTCTTTTTCTACCAGTGCTCCATCCCCATGACTACTAAAAGTTTGCTTCCTTCTACCATATATTGCTTGAACTTTGGCTTTTGGAGTAGCGCCCATGACCACAACAATCTGGCGCACCGAAAGAAAAAAGCCTGGTTTGGATGGTACAAATGTTTTCTTATCAAAACTAACATTATTGCGGCACAACCAAATAGCTTAACACACATCACAGTAGAGAGGAAGACGCCATCATAGACCATCTAACCATGGCCCAAGCACACATGTGATGCAAGTTAGAGGAATAAATTAAAATTATGTGTACTATCCATGTGAACAAGCAGCGTAAGCAAACTATCTTTGGTGAGAACTACGCCTTGACACAAATACTAAAGGAATATTTTGTTTTGAGTGGCATTTTTAACTTACGGAGTGAGGATGAGAAAATGTTACACAAAAAAGTTCATAAAAAAGTGCACAAAGTGTAACGATGCAAAATCGAGCATATTTATAGTGAACTTCAATTATGTACTACTTGCTAGAATTCTTTGAATTTATTTTAAACTTCCACCTATAATTTTAAATTTGTATACAATAAGGAGCTCCATGTAACTCGGGAGCCAAAGCTGTGTTGTGCAGTTTTAATCTGCAAACAAGATATATAAATCTCTTTATGGCAGTGTACTAAAGCAAAACTCAAAAGGGAAGGCGCTCCTACTTCACTTGGTTTTTGTACACTGCTAGTTTGTTCTTCTATATTACATGGCTGAGATGTTGATGATATGTGTGGTTATTTCTGTTGTATAGGGTGGCACCGACGGTGAGTTGGAGAACAACATAGACCAGGCATGTGCAAACATGCCCGCTCATGAGCGTGCAATGCAGCTGATCACACGTGTGCTGGGGACAATGGGATTCCTCACCCTGGTTATGGACGTGCGCACGATGCTCTACAAGCCGGCCAGTGGAGTAATCTTTGGCCACAACAAGCTTGCCTACTACATCACCTTCGTTGCCATTTTCGCCTTTGGAATCGGAGAAGTCTTCATTTCCTTCTGGATTTCCTGGTCCGGCCATGCCAATCGTCGTTGCTGGATATGGGGATTTGTTCTGTTCCTCTCCATTTGGACATTTATCGGCATACTCAGCATGGGCGGTTTCGCTTAATGAGTGATATATGGTTAGCAACATTCCTCAAAGCTACAAATTTATGTTCTTTACAAAAATATCAAAAACTGCATTTTTTAGAAATTGAATAGTTTCACAAAACAACACTTCTTTTTGCATAAATTGTTGCTTTAAGAGTCAAGATGCTATTTGGAATGTTGATTAAAAATGCCCCACCAGTCAGCCGTGGACATGGGATGGTGGTTCGGTGAACCAAACTTATTAGTTCAAGAAAATCTTAGAAAATATAGTTCTCCGAAATCATGATATATTAAATTAGTGTAGTGTAGTGTATATTTATACACAAGTTCGTAGGAGTATTGGAGCTATCTAGTTGGTCGCCATCTGGATTGCTAGGACTCTCACCATTAAGATCTTTCTAATTAGGTACTCCCTCCGTATCAAACTATAACTCGTTTTTTGATACTATGGTAGTATTAAAAAAGATTTTATATTTTGATACAGAGATGATTGTTTCTAATTTAAGAGAGAGAGAGAGAGAGAGAGAGAGAGAGAGAGAGAGAGAGAGAGAGAGAGAGAGAGAGAGAGAGAGAGAAACAAACCTGTAACTGGAAAATCTATATCCTCATTACCTCCTAATTTTCTTAAAAAACGTTATCTATTGTAGCAGGAGGGAATCCGTCGGGCAACGAGAATAACAAGGACATTATCAATCTACCTTGGCAAGTTGTGGGAGTGGTGGAGCTGGTGCAGCTGACCCTAGTTGTGTGCTTATTTAAACTATTTTGTATTTGGGCTTCTTGTAAGTTGTTGCCGCAACAATATATTTGGGCTCTTTGTGCTGTGCCCCAGCAACAATACCTTGGTATTCTTTTTTGTGGTTTGATGTTTTATTTCATAATAATAGTGTGATAATATGAAAAATATTTGTTGATGATGTTTTTTGATGGTTTAGTGATAAAAACCCATTGCTCTATTCGCTCTAAACTATTTGAAGTTATATCCTTGTCCTAAGTCAATCTTCTCTATAGTTGATCAAGTTTATAGAACAATATGCTAGTACCTACAACATCATATATATTTTATAACTAATGTAATGATATTTTTTTGCGGGTGAACTAATGTAATGAAATTGATAGGACATCCTAGATGTTCAATTTTTTTTGTAGAGTTTGATCCACGATGGAACAGAGGGAGTACCTACTTATACTGATAACAATCTTTCGAGCTTTGGTTGGGTAAGCAATGCATCTGGGGGATGTTGCGCGGCTCAAATTTGGCACCTGAACAAGGCAAATTGGTACTCAAATGGATGTATCTAGCACTAACTTGGTGCTAGATACATCCGTTTAAAAGACAAGTTTTTTCGGACGGAGGGAGTACTAGTTTAATATATTGTCCCAAAATCTGCCAAAAACTAAACTAGCCCAAATTTCGAAACAGTAATTTATTCTATCATATTATTTCTGCCATAGCCAAACTAAAATAAAATAACAGCAGTAACAAGGCAGGAGAGCTAATTCGTGATTCCTAATGTCCTATCTTAATAATCCAACTGCCCTTCCAATAGATCGCGTACGTGAAGAACAAAAAGAGAAATTATCAGGAAAAGAAGATCAGGTTGTTAGTAGTACCTAGTGCCTGGAAAGCTGGAACTCGATCGGTGTCCCCTAACTGCAGTGTTCTTCCTTTCGCCAGTAAAGGCCATGCGCTCCCTCGCCGGAAGTCCAGAACACACACCGTACGCGACGTACGGCAGCAGCCTCGCTTGGTTGCTCTTCAAGAAGCCGCCGGCGACGTGCCTCTTGACCTTGGTTGATCTTCATGACTGGCCGAGCCTTGCGTCGTACTCCCAGATCTGCATCTGAATCGTAGGAGGAGATGGTGGAGAGGGTCAAGACCCAAGAGTGGATGATTGATTTCGGTTTAATATATATCGGGACAATAGATGGCAGGGCCGTGGAAGAAGACCGACTACTCCGCCTGCTGGCTTCTCTAACAGTATTATATTTGGGCGCGTTATATTAGTCTCGCCTGCATTTGACATCGCCATCTGCTTCATCAGGCTTCAGGCACCAACTTACAGGACCCATGTGCCTGCTTGCATCATCTATCCAGCGGTGTGTCTACGTCCATTTCCCTAAAAACAAACTAGCTAGTTGGCTGCCGCTGCGGCTCCCAAATCATTAGTATTTTCTTGCGGGGCCCAAATCATTAGTTTTGTTTCTGTAGGGCGCCATGTTTTTTGCTGGGGTCTTCCCCTGATATTATTTGCATCTCATTTAACGCTGTTTTGAATGAATAAAGCCCTATTTCCTCTCTAAAAAAACTAGTTTTCTACGGAAAAATAATATGAACTTAGTTTTTTAAGGAAAAATTAATATAATCTAAATTATTTTTGGAAGAAAAAAGATAACTAGTTGGAAGACGTGCTCGCGTACATCAATGTCTTGGAGGAACGCCCACTATGCAGTAGCACTGATTTTTCTGAGCATTAGTTTTTTTACTTTGCAAGATTTCTTTACGCTTTTTTCCAATTTTGTTTTCATTTATAATTTCTATTTTTATGTTTACAATAATTTCTATTCAAACATTTTTTAAAAATGACCATATAATTTTAAGAAATACTGTATTTGTCTATTTATTTTTTTTGTAAATTTAAAAATGTTCATGTAGTTTTAAATTGTGTTCACACCATTAAAAATTTTTATGCAATTTTAAAAAATGTCTGCACATTTTTAAAAGTGTCTACCTATTTAAAACAAATTCACACGTTTTGGAGAAAGAGTTCACATAGTTTACAAAATGTTTTTACACATTTTGAGAAGGGGTACTTTAAAACTATTCACATAGTAGAACAAAAACATAAACACACAAAATAGACAAATGAAAGCAAAAATAGGGGACGTAAAACCATGCGACACATGTGGTAAGCAATCCAATCTACTAAAAAAAGGGGACATAAAAGAAATAGGAAAAGAAAAGAAAAAAAAACTAGGAAAACACTGTAAACTGGATAAAAACAGTTTCTAGAAAATTGTGCATAAAAATCCTTTAGAAAAGCAGTGCTAGAAAAATACACAAATAAAAAGGTTTGACAAGTACTGGAGAAAGGCCACACTAAATGTGGCACTTGTCATTCCCCAGATACTTAATGCAAGGAAAAAAGTAGACTATCCGGATTTCTTTTATATAAGTATTATGAACATGTGGGTGACATTTAGACAAGTGTGTATGGTATATAACATTGATGAGGTTATACTTCCTAAATATGATGAGCCTTTCAAAAGAAGCAGTGAGCAACCATTTTCTCCTAGAGCCAGACTTAATGTGGGATCACCGGTTCTTGGCAGAAGAAAGCTTGATGAGGACCCTACAAGTCAAGAAGAGCTTATGTGCAAACAAGGTCAGGGTTGGACGCATACTTGGAGGGGGGAATACTCTGATAGTTCCAACGAAAGCTTTGATATATTGGCATGGTGGTGTACAAATGCTGAAAAATACACTGTTCTCACAGTGATGCCACGTTATTTTCTTGCAGTACCTCTTAGTGTCGTGTGTCTAAGTCGACATTCAGTTGTGGAGAAGAGTTCTTGGAGATACACAGAGTCAGAGCTCTTTCAAACCACAAATGTTAGTAGTTGATTGCACAAAAGACTGGCTTGTCAAAGTCCTAAACAATGAAGATATAAAATACTTTTAATAAATTATATTATAAAATTAACTTATACAATGTTAAATACATATTTGTGTGTGCAAGTCGAAGCCCGGGAGTCTGATGGTGAAGATTCTAAATGGGAGATGGCGCACTGAGATTTTCTTATGCTACAGATTGACTTAGTTAACAAACTAAAATTTGCTGCCTCCCTTGGATTTTCTTCACTCTTGTACTTATTGTTTTCTTAGTTGAAACTAAATAATTATCATTCAGAATTGAAATTATTCACTTCACCTGATTGGATTTGGTATAGTGTCATTATACCAAATTGGGAACCGGGCATGTGCCAGTGGTGATATTGCTAGCAAATTGTTGTATATTACTGATTTTTGCTGGTTCCTTTGGTTGGCAGTATGCATGATTGTCAACATACTTGAAACCACTTTCGCTCAATTACATAAGAAGAATCTCATTTTTTTAATGGAGGGGGCTCGGTTTGTTCTCTCTATTGCTTGCCATATTAGTGCTATCTTTGTCGTTGTTCTGTATATAAGAGTTGTAAATATGTCTGTTATTTATTCGCACAACCTGACCATTTCAGTTCTTCGTACATAAAGACTGTTGCCGTGTTCAGCATTGATTCCTCTCATTTTTGTTGGTTAGGATTTGGAGTCAACAAGATGAGAAGTGCATTGATGCTAACTATGTTAGGTAATTTTGAAGGTGTCTTTCACCGCCCCCTTCACTCTCGACTGCATTGCCTTCATAATATTTTTACTATGGACATGTTTTGTAATTTAAAGAATAGTAATGCATCAAGATGTTATATATAAAACAACGATAATATTTTCTAGGGATTGCAATGAGTAGGGTATGGGTGGGTATAAGCCCCTTCTTCCCAAACCCAGACCCGTACACCTAGAAAAAAGAAAGAAGAATACAGAAAGATAGATTGTGTATATCTCTTTAATTGCACAAGCGGTGAGCTTGTCAGGAGGTTAGAGGTTCGAACTTGGGCTTTCTCTTTTTGGCACACCCTATTTCTGTTTTATTTTTATTCTTTCATTCGTACCGTTCATGTTATATAAATTCAACTCCGCTAGCTAATCGTGAAACGCCGGTTGGTCGATTGGTTATCTATATATATATGTACTGCTAATCGCATCAAGTCGTGTGTTCGAATCCCAACCCCTGCTCTAGCGTTTCTAATTTTATTTGAGGATTTTCTGCATAAATATATAAAATTCGAGGGTGCTTTCTAAAAAAAATTGTGCCTGCGGATTACCAACTGCCTCAGCCAATTAGTGGGCCCTCTGTAACAATGCAAGGGTGCATTTTGAAAGAAAAAATAGTGCTCCCAGATTACCAACTTCCTAAGTCAATTAGTGGGTGGGGATATGGCCAGATACTATAGAAAGCACCATATATGAACAAAAGGACAAGTTAGATGACCATAAACACGTATTTTACAAGTTTGTGCATCAAACTGGCCGTCACATGCAAATTCTATGACTTCCATTGTATTTATTTCTTTATTTCGTACTAACAACTCTTGTAAATTGTGCAAGATAACATGAGCTAGATCTGATTTTTATGCCATGCATTTTGTTTCCATGGAAAGCAATTTGCCTATATACAAAGAAAATATGCTTCCAACTATATAATTTGATTTTGTGATTTGCTTCTATAAAAAGAAAATATGCTTCTAGCTGAATATACTGAGCTTTTTTTCTTGTATAGTATGCACCTTTCTGTGCTTCCTATCTAAAATTATTTTGCTTCCAACTTATTCGTGCTTCTTATCCAGGAACATTTTTTTCAGTCTGCTGTTTACGTTGCTTCCACGACAAATTGTTTTGATCTAGTAAAAATCAAATCTAGTGGGCCCTCTGTAACAATGCAAGGGTGCTTTCTGAAAGAAAAAACAGTGCTCCCAGATTACCAACTGCCTCAGTCAATTAGAAGCACCGTATATGAACGAGAGGACAAGTTAGATGACCATAAACACGTATTTTACAGGTTTGTGCATCAAACTGACCGTCACGTGCAAATTCTATGACTTTCATTGTATTTATTTCTTTATTTCGTACTAACAACTCTTGTAAATTATGCAAGATAACTTGCGCTAGATCTGATTTTTATACCATGCATTTTGTTTCCATGGAAAGCAATTTGCCTCTATACAAGGAAAATATGCTTCCAACTATATAATTTGATTTTGTGATTTGCTTCTATACAAAGAAAATTTGCTTCCAGCTGAATATACTGAGTTTTTTTTTCTTGTATAGTATGTGCCTTTCTGTGCTTCCTATCTAAAAATATTTTGCTTCCAACTTACTCGTGCTTCCTATCCAGAAACATTTTTTTCAGTCTGCTATTTACGTTGCTTCCACGACAAATTATTTTGATCTAGTAAAAATCAAATCTATATCCAGTGTAATGTTGTACCGTTTGCTACACACACAAAAATGTGGTTCAAGCAAGTACATGATTGTTTCAAGCATAACATTGGACTGCATCGAGAGAAATAAACATTTGTTTCTATCAAACATTGCTTCCAAAAATATTAGACTTAATTTCCAAAGAATATACAATTTGCTTTCAGTGAAATCAGATTTTGCTTCTACACAGCAAGATGACTTATAAGGATACCCCTAATATTATTAGGCTTGAATATCAAAGATTTCTCAGAGTTTATGCATAACTTATCTTCTTCGCCCCCTCAATTCTGATTAGCCTCCTCAAAAATCTTCATCAAGCTCCGCCACTGTATGTCTATGTGTGTTGTCTAGCCAATTTTACGAGGCGGTTCGCGTCAACGGCCATGGATGGCATAGGTGCATTATTATTGCTTCAAAAACGCTACTGGATGCTTCCCAGCTGTATCAATATTGCTTCAAAATTTGGAGCAGCGCGTGAGTGTGAAGGAAGTCACTAGAGCGACAAGGATGTTGGTTCGTCGAGTCTTCGCGGGTGACGTTGTCGTGCAGAGGAAGCACCATCAACACCATTGGTAGGGGAAGAAACAATTGGTACTAGTACACCGGTGAACATGGCTCCACAGCTACCCATATTCCTCACCTGTTAGGTGCTCGCTCGTGATGACAACAATGGTGAGGGATGCGACTATTCACGTTGCAGTGTCGTTCCCACCGACGACTAGGGAAGCGTGTTCATGGTTTTGACGTATGCTCGCTCTTCTGCTTCCATCGACCCCAGCAGATCGCGGCCAGCAGCATGCAGCTGTCATCGCATCATGGAGAAAAAGAGTTGCAACTGCTGCTACTCCGGCTGTCAGACAAAGTAACAAACGAGCTCCTGATGGTGCACATCAAGGTGGAATGGCTCCTGAGAGCGTGTTCTTTTTTATTTTATGAAATTTGTGAACATTTTCTTAAATTCGTGAAGATTTTTCAAATATGTGAACTTATTTTTTCAATCTGTGAATTTTTTCAAATGAATGAATGTTTCTTAGTTTTCCAAAAATTTCTCAAATTCATGAACTTTTTTAAATTTAACAAACCTTTTCCAAATTCATGAATTTTCTTTTGTCAAACTCGTGAGTTTTTTTGAAATCGGTAAAGTTTTTCAATTTCATGTTTTTTGAGTCACATTCGTGTCGTTTTTTAAATTATTGAACTTTTTTAAAATTTGTGAACTTTTCTTTAATCTCAGGATGGGTTGTTGAAACCAAAAACTCATTTTTTTTTACCCTTCGGTTTATTTTAAATTTCGGTTACCAAAACTATAAACCGAAATGAACTGGCAAAAGCAGCTAACCAATAATTCGTTAACTGGCCTATTCGGTTCGGTGTTTAGTTTACACCGATCAAACACGCCAAATGTGTTGCTTTGTCTTATGACACTCAGTCGCATTATATAGCAGAGCTCTGTCCTCCCATTTTTGTAGCTCAGCGTGGTGAACTAAATTGGGCGCTATGGGCGGATGGGCGGCGCATGGTGACTAAAAGGATCGCTCAGGTTTGGTCCTTCATGGCCAGGTCAGCCCATATTGCGTGCACAGAGAGCGAGCTCCACTCACTACTTGGTGTGGGCTTGGCCGCTTGGATCCTTAGCTCCACACGCTACAGCGACAGTTTTCGTTTTTTCGTTCATTATTTTTCTCCTTTTTAAACTTTATTATTTGTTTCTGAAACATGCTTCAAATTTCGAAATATTTTTTTGGAATACTAAACAAGTTCTTGTTTTCAAATATTGTTTAAAATTTTGTAAAACATTTTGAAATATTTAAAATGTTTTTGTTTTTTATTTCTTTGTTCACAAATTTTAAAAATGTTTGTGTTTCATAAAAAAATGATAATTTTTTCAAAAAGTGTGTGGTTTGTAATTTGTGTTCATCATCAATTTTTCGGGATTTGTTAACAATTTTGGAAAAAGTTTTCAAGTTTATAAAATTTTCATATAGAATTAGAAATTCCAAAATTTTGAAAATTTTCAGATATTAGAATATGTTCATGTTGATTGATAATGATGGAAATTTCAAATAACAGAAGCATTCAAATTAGGAAAATTGCATGCTCTTTTCAAATTGATGAACTTTTTTCAGTTCGCGAACATTGTTTCAAATTGATGAACTGTTTGCGGTTTCATGATTTTTTTGTCAAACTCGTGAACTCTTTGTCAAAGCAATTACTTTTTTCAATTTCGCGAACTTTTTTGGTCCTTGAAGCTAAGGGCGGGCATAAAAAACGACCAAACGAAGACCGAACCAAAAAAAAAACAAATTTACAATTTTTTTTTGTCGGTGTTGGAAATATTTTGCCACATGTAGCGACTAGCGCGTGCGTGCGAGGGGGGCGTCAATTCAATGGGCCAAGCTGATCACTTGCTCAAAAATGTTCAAGAATTTGACAAAAGAAGTTCATTCATTTGATAAAAGTTTGCATTATTAGAAAAAGTTCGTCGATTTTAAAAAAGTGCACGAATTTGATAAAAGTTTGTGAAATTTAAAAATGTTCATTCAAGTGGAAAAAAAATTCATGGATTAAAAAATTAAGTTCACGGGTTTGAAAAAAGTTCACAAATTTAAGCAGTTAAAAAAAGTAAGAATAAATAAATAAAATTTAAAAAGAATCAAACCGAAAAAAGGCCAAACAAGAGAAAAAGAAAGAAAGAAAACTAGAATGAGAAGATGCACAATAAGAAAAATAAAAGAAGTAACTAGGCACAACAATTGAGTTGTCCTAGTTTATTTTAGTGGGTGGAAGTAAACCAAGAGGTTGAGAGTTCAAATCCTACCTCACACACCTATTTTTTGAAGGTTAAAAAAAGAAGATAAAATGTGCCAGGCCAGGATAAAGGGGGGTGTGCGCCGGTTTGTGTGACGGGCTGGCGGATTGGCTGTGTACGTCTATGCACAGCTTTTATGTGTCACATACGAAGGTGGTTATACCTTATTGTCAAATGACCATACCCCCCTTGTACGGTTTGTGAGAGGGGAGGGGTGTACCGAAGCAAATCATGTTCCAAAAGGGATAGCAAAACTGAAGTTTCTCAATGCTTTTCAACTACAAGGATCTCCCCTTGGTAATGGAAGTGATAATGCTGATGTACAGGATGGATGGGAGTTGGAAGAGTTGTCTTCTGTGTCCCAGATGAGGAGTCTTATCCTGAATAGATTGAAAAATGCAGCACATTGTAGTTCAAATACAGTGCTCGCAGACAAAAGACATCTAAAAGTTTTATAAGTAGAGTGGACCGAACAAAGAGAGGAAGAATATGAAGAAGACGACGTTTGCAATGCTGAGAGTGTCTTTGAGCAGCTAATACCTCCACGCAATTTGGAAGAATTATTTATTAGTATACTTTGGTCGGTACCCCACCTGGTTTGGTACCACCTATTTGTGTTCAGCTGCATTTTGAAAGCGTCTAGTACGAAGGGTATGTTATGTACTCCCAAGTATGAAAGGTATGCTCTGTTCTCTGCAACCACCGAGATGAAGAAACTACTGCATTGCAATGCTCTTCAGTAGTACAACACTTATCTGAACTCAATTAGTATGCGATGCGATTGATCGATACATCTTATCTGCGTCTTAATTAGCTACGGGCATGCGCTGCACTTACTCTGTTTCTGGATACTGCTAAGCTCAGTGGCCATTTGGTTGCAAGGAATTAGATACGTGTTATATTAAATTAATTAGACTGCTGGCTGTGATCAAAACGGCAGCGGGTTAAACTGCCAAAAACGACTTACATTTAGGAACAGAGGTTGTATTTGTTTACTACTTCGGACAGTTTCCTAAATAAGTCAAAAATTCTTCTGTTTCCTTTTTGCCCAAAAAAAATCCTGAGATATTTTGACAACACATGAATGGATCATCTTGTGCTTAGGACTAAAGTTAATCACTGAGTTGCGCTCACTAACAAACTGTAATCTCCACAAGTTTGTAGCATTTTTTTTAGTGAAATGTTGTCAACTGCTCAGCGAGTCAGCGTAGCTTTTCATTGCAATAAGAGGGGAGTGTTACAGCCGGTGATACCGCAAAAGGAAAAAAAAGAAAACAAATACAACAGTCACATGAGCAGAAGCTGGCCAGATCGATCAAAGGGAAGGGAAGCTTCATTCTCGATGCGCAATGTGCTTGAAGATGCGCTCATTTCCCTCTTTCCAGGTAAAACACCAAACGAGCTGCACCATTGGTAGACCAGCGCCAAGTCAACGAGTCCACGGTGTCATGCTGCACCTGGACCTGTGTCATGTCAGTCCAAAGATCTACCACAAACTGAGTAATTGCCCGAGGAGAGAGGAGAGAGGACTGCTCTGAAAATGTCTGGTCCAACGATTATCCTCCGTAGCCTCTTCACCGTGTACAGAAGGTGAACTGAATAGATCAGGGAACTGAATGCAAAGTGCGTTGCTGTTGAGCCAAGAGTGTGTAGCGTCCTTTTTTTGTCAGTGGGCACAATTAATTTTGTGATCTAGTGTGTGAGCATCTTCATTGGTCGCTGGTCAGTAAGTTAAATATGCAATCGTAAAATTTGTGTTGCTGTAAAGCTGTATGTGTTCTACTGTAAGTGTGTAACCCCTGACTCAAGTTATGTTATTGCAGCCGGGTGGTGTCTCTGTCAACATGCACCAAGGTTGGCGCCGTCAGCTTTGTATTTGGCGTCGTGGTTGGCTTCACCCTGAAGAAAAGGCTGCGCCGG
The DNA here is from genome assembly GCF_018294505.1 of Triticum aestivum. Lineage (NCBI taxonomy): Eukaryota > Viridiplantae > Streptophyta > Magnoliopsida > Poales > Poaceae > Triticum > Triticum aestivum. The sequence goes on from NC_057800.1 coordinate 42,468,663, forward strand.
TGGGCTGCCAAGCTGCTCAAGAGAATTAAGGACGACGAGTAGCTAGCTAGTGCAGTTAATCTTGAAAGAAATTTTGTTGGCAAGTGTGCTCTAGTTACCTCTGTAGTAACCCCAAGTTGAACCTCATTGACTGCTTGGATTAACTGTGATGGATACGATATAGTCATTCGTAAGCTGTATCGCAAATCTCCTTTAGGGGACATAGTTCTGTACTGGCAATTGTGGCATGTGCAGATTCTGCTTTGTTTCTCTTATTGATCGTAAATCTATGGTGCCGCTTGGTGAGCTAAAAATGATGAGCTAATGTTGTTTGGTCAAATATATCCTGAAGCATGAATTAATAATGGAAGCAGAGGAGGGGGCCTTATCTGCTAGTGTTGTTTGGGTATCAAATTAATTCCAAATGAGTGCTTTGCTGTTGCTTGGCTTTCCAGTATATGCTGCTACTGGCTCAGGTAAGGCATCAGGTTCAATCACCAAGAAAGAGAAAGTGAGCCACCTTGAGTGCTTTTGCTTTTGCTGCAATGGTTTGAAGGAAGGGATCGTTAGTTAGCCCCATGTCCAAGTAAACAAAGATGTGCATCCTCGTCTCTTTTCTCTTCTAGCCAGCACCAAAGCCTTCTTCAACACCAGCCTTATGCGACTAATGCTTGCTTCAAACCAAAGAAATTCCCTGCCGAGTTCACCAATTTCCTCAATATTTTGTTCTGCTCTGTTCTTACTCTTCTTCATACCCGAATGAAGCTTGTCTTGGTCCGCTTGTGTTCGTCGTTTGATCTTGTGGAGTTACCGGCCCGTCATATCCAGGTATGTGTTTGATCTCAATGTTCTACACTTCTGGATCTATAACACAGTGGGCGTTACTTGATAATCTTGTATTATCTTGATGTTGCAGGTGTAGCAGCAACAACGTTTTCACTTGGTGATTGACCGATAATCTTCTATTATCTATCTCGATTCTAGCTTGCACCCAACCTTGCGTGATCTTAAAAGTAGCAAACTGCTTCTTCGAGATGCATGATGATCACTATATATTGATTCTTATTATTGACGGTTTTTCCTTGTTGGAAAAGTAGTTTGTGAGGTAATGACTTGCAATCGACTTAACTTTCATTACCACAGCCAAATATATTACTCCCTCCTTCCCACAATATAAGATGTTTTTGCAAGCTTATATTGTGGGACGGAGGGAGTAGTTAGTTTCATGATTCCTAAGCTAGCATTAGGGCTATTCATTGAGAAGATAGATCAGAAAAAAAAAACTTGGCCGGATGATTAATCTATCTTCCGTAAGAGATAGAAATATAATGCGATGCGACATTTTCTGTGATTTGATCAATATGTAAACTGGGCAAGACAAACCAATAAGTATTTCTTTCATACATGTAAATTTGCAAGAACGGAAAATAAATTGAAGGGACTCAGTAGCAGCTCTGGAATTTAGTCCTCGATACATGGTGCTACTCAAGTTGCTGAATCTGTATGTACGATTGCGTACATAGCTTTCATTATGCAAAATCTATTCTAAATGTAATAGCAACTAAGTAGTGATATCTTCTAGTTTATCCGTCGATCCTTATCTAAATTTATCAAAGCATGATAAGATACCCTGTGCATTCATTTTCAGCTTCCAATTTCTGCTATTCTCAGAACAAGTCACCGTGGCGGTTTGGGTGGATCTCCCTTGCCGAGTCTGTCTGATCGATGGCAGCCATACTTGAATCGTTGCTTGGATCATGTGCCAGTAAGTTGCAGAATATCATTACAGATGAGGCCATACTAATCCTCGGGGTGGAAGAAGAGCTCAGAGAAGTCCTGCGACGAGTAGAACTGATAAAATGTTGCATATATGATGCTGAGAAAAGGAGGACAAAAGAGCTAGCGGTGAACAATTGGCTTGGTCAACTGAGAGATGTTATATATGATGTTGATGAAATCCTGGACGTGGCTAGATGTAAAGGAAACAAGCTACTGTCTGATGAACCTTCATCGTCATCATCAAGCAAATCAGCTGCATGTAAAGGCCTCTCAGTCTCCTCTTGCTTGTGTAACATCTGGTCACGTCGTGATGTTGCTGTTCGCATTAGAAGCCTCAACAAAAAGATAGAGAACATTTCAAAGGACAAGATATTCTTAACATTCAACACTAGTATACAGCCTACTAGAAATGGTCCAACATCCAAACTGATAAGAAGCTCCAATCTTGTTGAGCCCAACCTTGTGGGGAAGGAGATCATACATTCTAGCAGGAAACTGGTGGACTTGGTGCTTGCGCACAAGGAAGACAAGTCTTACAAGCTTGGTATTGTTGGAACAGGAGGAGTTGGTAAGACAACACTAGCTCAGAAAATATATAATGACCAAAAATTAAAAGGAAGCTTCAAGATGCACGCATGGATTTGTGTTTCACGAGACTACAATGAAGTAACTCTTCTTAAAGAGGTTCTTCGGAATATTGGTGTGCATCATGAGCAAGGGGAAACCATAACAGAGCTACAAAGGAAGCTTGCAGAAACAATAGAAGGGAAGAGTTTCTTTCTGGTTCTAGATGATGTGTGGCATTTCAATGTATGGACGGATTTATTAAGACCTGTATTACAAGAAACAACAATCGGAGTAATATTGGTAACCACACGAGATGATCAAATTACAAAGAGAATAGGTGTACACCATGCACACCGAGTTGATCTTGTTAAACACAATATGCGTGACATGATGGCGTGTTCAGCAAGGAGGATCTCTACCGAAGGAGGAGTAGTTAGACAGGATAGATATTCATGTAGTCTTTATCTTGTTATCCCTTGTATTCTTCTTTCCCAAGTTCTAATCTCTCCAACGACATGTACGCGTATCGGGCTCGCAACCCCTCTATTTAACACGCAGCACGTCGGCCTGGATCGGCAAGACGTTTACCGCAATCGCACATGGTATACAGAGCTACCTTCTTCCCAAAACCCTAGCTACCCATCTCCACCAAAGTGCGCAGCATGTCTTCCTCCACCTCCTCCTCCTTCCAGCCAAACCTCAGCGGCGGAGTCACGGAGAAACTCTCCAGCACCAACTACATCCTGTGGCGGACTCAGATCACGCCACAGCTGCGGGGCGCCGGCGTCTATCACTACGTCGACGGCACGTCGACCGAGCCGGCCAAAACCCACGTCACCAAAGATGCCGCTGGGAAAGAAACCGAGGGGTCGAATCCTCTCCATCCGCTCTGGGTGAAGGAGGATCAGCAGGTCCTTGGATATCTACTCCAACACCTATCCAAGGAGGTGCTCGTCACGGTGACTGCGATCACCATGGCGCGCGAACTCTGGGTGGCGCTGGCGAGCATGTTCTCGTCGCAGTCCCTCAGCCGCGTCAACAACATTCGCACGGCGCTGATCAACGCGCAGAAGGGCAGCCAATCGGTGTCCTCCTTCTTCACCACCATGAGGGGGCTTGCTGATGAGCTCGCCGCGGCGAGAAAACCGATCCAAGACGACGAGCTCATATCCTACATCATCCACGGGCTGGACCAAGACTATCAGCCCCTCGTCTCCGCCTTGGATGCCCGAGTCACTCCGGTAACCCTTGATGAGCTTTTCGCTATGCTTAGCAACTTTGATCAGCGTATGGCGCAGTTTCACGGCTCCGGCGGCGGCAGCGGCTTCCGGTCCTCGGCCAACTCTGTCTCCAGAGGTCGCGGTGGCGGCTCTCGCCCTCGTTCCTCCTCTCGTGGCAAGGGGAGGTCCAGTGGCGGCGGTGGCGGCGGCTTCTCCAACAACACCCGCGGCGGCGGGCGCTCTGGCAGCGCAAAAGGGCGCCGTGGTGGCGGCTCCAACAGATCGCGTCCGGACCTCCCTCGCTGCCAAATTTGTGGCAAACTTGGTCACACGGCGAGGGACTGTTGGTACCGTTACGAAGATGATGATGGTGATTCCTCACAAGATGAAGAAAAAGTTGCTGCTGCCGCCGATGGTTCCTATGGGGTCGACACAAATTGGTATGTCGATAGTGGAGCCACCAATCACATCACCAATGAGCTTGAGAAGGTCACCATGAAGGAGAAGTATCATGGAAAAGATCAAATCCACACGGCCAGTGGTGAAGGTATGGGCATACGTCACATTGGTCATTCAATTTTTAATACCCCCAAACGCAAAATACATCTCAAAAGAATCTTGCATGTCCCTAGTGCCCACAAAAATCTTCTCTCTGTTCATAGAATTGCTATTGACAATCATGTTTTTCTCGAGTTTCATCCTTATTTCTTTTTGATCAAGGATCAGGCAACGAAGAAAGTGCTCTATCGAGGTAGATGTGTTCGAGGGCTCTACCCGTTGATTCCGGAGTTTAGAAGATTCAATAAACAAGCTTGTGGTGCTATCAAGCTTTCTTCCACACGATGGCACGATCGTTTAGGACATGCCTCTTTTTCTTTAGTTGAAAAGCTACTTAGGAAAAATAAACTCCCGTTTGTTGGTGAGCGAAATACTGAAACTATTTGTGATTCATGTCAGTGTGCTAAAAGTCATCAATTACCATATCCTATATCTACTAGTGTCTCCACTAAACCTTTGCAATTGATCTTTTCTGATGTATGGGGCCCTGCTCCCTCCTCTGTTGGCAGACACACTTACTATGTTAGTTTTATTGATGACTATAGCAAGTTCACCTGGATCTATCTTCTTAAGAAAAGATCCGACGTGTTTCAAGTTTTTAAAAACTTCCAAGCACTCGTTGAAAGGAAGTTTGACAGCAAAATTATAGCTGTTCAATCTGATTGGGGAGGGGAATACGAGAAACTCAATTCCTTCTTCCAAAACATAGGCATATCTCACCATGTATCATGCCCACACGCTCATCAACAAAACGGGTCGGCCGAACGCAAGCATAGGCATATAGTTGAGGTCGGTCTGGCCCTTCTAGCAGGAGCTTCTATGCCCCTCAAATTCTGGGATGAGGCATTTCTTACAGCTGTTCACATCATCAACATGCTCCCTAGTCGTGTCATCAATAGTGAAACACCTATGGAACGCCTTCTCCATGTTAAACCAGACTACACATCTCTCCGTGTCTTTGGCTGTGCTTGTTGGCCAAATCTCCGTCCGTACAACAATCGCAAACTCATGTTTCGATCAAAGCAATGTGCTTTTCTTGGCTATAGTGCTCAGCACAAAGGTGTCAAGTGTCTTGACATCTCCACCGGACGGGTCTACATCTCACGAGATGTCGTGTTTGATGAGACCAAGTTTCCCTTTGCGGACCTACATCCCAATGCCGGTGCTCTCCTACGCAAGGAAATCTTGCTTCTGCCACCGCATCTCTCTGGCTATGATCAAGGGGGCATTACTAATTGTGATGATCATATGTTGACTAACCCTACTAATCACTTTTTATGAGCCTTGTGATGATACAGGAAATAGCGGCGCCAAAATCCTAGAAAATGGTGAAGAAAACAGTGCAGCAGCTCCATATTTCATGTGCCCTGACCTAGGCAGCAAATCCCCCTCGGGATCTGGGCAGGTGCTGCCGTTGCGCAGCGAATCTGCCTCGGGATCAGAACTCTACCGCGGATCTGCTGCACAGAATCCGACAGGCGCAGGTGCGGGCCCGTGTGCAGCCGCGACAGCCGCGGGTGGGCGCACCGATCCACCCACGCCAGCCACGCGGCGGACCCTGGCAGGCCGTGGGGACTCTCCTCGCGCGCACCAATCGCCAGCGGACAGTTGGCGGGCCGGTGCTGGCCTGGACCGTTCACGGCCTCAGGCCCAACAGCTTGTTTACAAGCGGCGGGCTGTGACTCGCCCGACGAGTGCGGGGACAGATCCTGCCGAAGTGGGGCCGGGGCAATCACGAGGAGATGATGACGCCGGTCGGCCCAGATCTTCTGTGGCTGATTCGCCGCATGCATCACAGCTGGTGACCACAGAAGATCCAGACCCGGCTGCTACTATCGACAACGCCTGTTCTGGAGCTGCGATCGGATCCTCCTCGGGATCGGTAGAGGATCAACCTGATCCGGGTATGGGATCTTCTGCGCCAGGGCTCTCTGCAGTGCATCCTGCTACCACTTCACGTCGCACACGGCTACAACAAGGTCTGATTAAACCCATTGATTATAAACATGTTGCAAAATATGGGATGATCTGTTCAACAGGTGAACCAGGAGAACCCAATACTCTTGAAGAGGCCCTCGGTGATGCACATTGGAGAAAGGCAATGCATGATGAAATTGTGGCATTAAGGAAAAATAAAACATGGCACCTGGTTCCTCCAAGACAAGGTAAAAATCTTATTGACTGCAAGTGGGTCTTTAGGATAAAAAGAAAAGCTGATGGAACTATTGACCGCTACAAAGCCAGACTTGTTGCAAAGGGTTTTAAACAAAGGTATGGTATTGACTATGAGGACACATTTAGTCCAGTTGTTAAAGCAGCTACCATACGCCTTGTCCTGTCCATTGCTGTGTCTAGGGGATGGAGTCTACGACAGCTAGACGTTCAGAACGCGTTTCTTCATGGTGTTCTGGAAGAAGAGGTTTACATGAAACAACCGCCTGGGTTTGTAAATGCACAGGTACCACTTCATGTGTGCAAACTTGACAAGGCTTTGTATGGACTGAAATAGGCTCCAAGAGCGTGGTATTCTCGTCTCAGTAAAAAGATGCAAGCACTTGGTTTTATTCCTTCAAAGTCTGACACTTCATTATTCATTTATAACAAGTCAAAAATATCCATATTTGTTCTCATTTATGTTGATGATATAATTGTGACAAGTTCATCTGACGAAGCAATAACAGCACTGTTGAAGGATTTAAGTGCAGAATTTGCTCTCAAGGATCTAGGAGATCTACACTACTTTCTTGGCATTGAGGTTAAGCAGCACAAGGATGGCCTTCATCTCTCTCAAGAAAAGTATGCAACAGACTTAGTGAAAAAGGCTGGTCTACAGAGTTGTAAGCCTGCGCCCACTCCTTTATCTAGCACAGAAAAATTATCTCTTACTGAAGGAGAACTTCTGGACTCAGAAAATAGTACAAAGTACAGAAGTTTGGTAGGTGCTCTTCAATACTTGACATTGACACGGCCAGATATCTCATTTGCTGTCAATAAAGTATGTCAATTCCTTCATGCACCTACCACAGTTCACTTGACTGCTGCAAAGCGCATAGTGAGATATGTGAAAAATACATTAAGCATTGGTTTGAATTTTAGCAAGTCATCTTCCACACTTATCAGTGCTTTCTCTGACTCAGATTGGGCAGGATGCTTAGATGATAGACGCGCAACCGGTGGTTTTGCAGTATTCTTTGGACCTAATTTGATATCTTGGAGTGCAAGGAAGCAAGCCACGGTTTCTAGATCTAGCACAGAAGTAGAATACAAAGCATTGGCCAATGCAACCGCAGAGATCATATGGGTGCAGTCAATTTTGAAAGAACTAGGCATGAAAAACACTAAGGCTCCATGTCTATGGTGTGATAATCTAGGTGCTACCTATTTGTCAGCAAATCCAGTTTTCCATGCTAGAAGTAAACATATTGAGATAGATTTTCACTTTGTTCGTGAGAGAGTTGGAAACAAACTCTTAGACATTCGGTTTATTCACTCCCAAGACCAAGTTGCAGATGGGTTTACCAAAGCTCTTCCTACAAAAAGTTTTGAGGCTTTCAAGTATAATCTCAACTTGATGAAGTTGTGATTAAGGGAGGGTGTTAAACACAATATGCGTGACATGATGGCGTGTTCAGCAAGGAGGATCTCTACCGAAGGAGGAGTAGTTAGACAGGATAGATATTCATGTAGTCTTTATCTTGTTATCCCTTGTATTCTTCTTTCCCAAGTTGTAATCTCTCCAACGACATGTACGCGTATCGGGCTCGCAACCCCTCTATTTAACACGCAACACGTCGGCCTGGATCGGCAAGACGTTTATCGCAATCGCACAGATCTCATGTCAGTAGAGATGGGATGGGAGCTGCTTTGGAAGAGCATGAACATTGACGAAGAGAAAGAAGTGCAGAATTTAAGAAACACAGGGATTGAGATTGTTCGTAAATGTGGTCGCCTTCCTCTTGCAATCAAGGTTACCGCTAGTGCTTTGTCAAGCAGAGAACTAACAGAGAATGAGTGGAAAAGGTATTTGGGTAGATTTATTGGCTCTCAGAGCATCCTCTTGGATGAAATAGAAGAAGCTTTGTATCTAAGCTATGATGAGTTACCACATCGTTTGAAGCAGTGTTTCCTTTATTGTGCTTTGTATGTTGAAGATTCTGTCATTGAACGTGATGAAGTTACCTGGTTATGGATTGCCGAAGGCTTCATCGAGGAGCAGCAAGGTCAACTAATAGAAGACACAGCAGAAGAGTACTACTATGAGCTAATTCATCGGAATCTCCTCCAGCCAGAAATGATAAGTTTTGACCAGGCTAAATGCAGAATGCATGACCTCTTAAGACAACTTGCTTGTAATATATCAAGAGAAGAATGTTTTATTGGAGATGTTGAAACATTAAGGGGAGGAAATATGTCAAAACTTAGACGTGTTACTGTTGTCGCGACTAAGAAGGATATGTTAGTGTTACCTAGCAAGGATAAGGTGGATGTTAAGGTGAGGACTTTCCTAACTGTTAAGGGTCCATGGAGAATTGAGGATACATTGTTCAAGAGATTTCTTCTTCTTCTTCGTGTTTTGGTACTGAATTACTCACTTGTACAAAGCATCCCAGGCTATATAGGAAAATTGATACATCTACGTCTACTTAATCTGGATTATACTGGCATATCTTGTCTTCCGGAATCCATTGGCTCCCTAAAGAACCTTCAAGTACTGAGCTTGAGATGGTGTTATTATCTGCACAGTCTTCCTCTGGCAATGACCCTGTTGTGCAGTTTAAGATGCCTTGATCTTTTTGGCATAGAAATAAATCAGGTTCCAAAAGGCATGGGGAAACTGAAGCTCCTCACTTATTTAAGAGATTATCCTGTTGGTGATGGAAGTGATAATGCTGTTATACAAGATGGATGGAAGTTGGAAGAGTTGTCTTCTTTGTACCGAAATAGGCTTACGCCCCGCTATATTGATATAGCAACCACTCACAGATGAGGTATCTTTCTCTTGTTAAATTGGAAAGAGCAGCTTACTGCAGTACAAATACAATGCTTAGGGACAAAAACCATCTAAAAACTCTAATACTAGAGTGGACTGAACGTGGAGAGGGGTCATATTCAGAAGAAGATGTTAGTAATACCGAGAAGGTCATTGAGCAGCTAATACCTCCGCACAACCTGGAATTCCTATGTATTTTTCAATTCTTTGGTCAGCGGTATCCCACCTGGTTTGGTACCACCTATTTGTCTTCATTAATACACCTGATACTCAGAAATGTACGATCATGTGTGGAACTTCCACCGACCTGGCAGCTACCCAACTTGAAATTTCTGAAAATTGAGGGAGCACATGCAGTTACCAAGGTTGGACCTGAATTTGCTGGCTGCAAGAAGGGTGATCCTGTATGTGATGAGTGGGTTGCTTTCCCAAAACTTGAATGGTTGATCTTCGAAGATATGCCCAACTGGGAGGAGTGGTCTTTTTTTGAGGAAGAAGTTGGTGTTGCTGGTGTAAGGGGAGAGGATGGAGCTGCTGAGATCCGAAAAGAGGATGCCCAACCTGCAAGGGTGCGACTGCTGCCTCGTCTGTTGGAATTGCAACTTCACGGTTGCCCGAAGCTGAGGGATCTCCCGCAACAGCTTGGAAAGGGCACCGCTTGTTTGAAGGAGCTCAGCTTAAGAGGACTAAACAACTTGAAGGCCGTGGAGAACCGCCCTGTGCTCTCTGAGGTCCTTGTTATTGGGTTTTGTGAAGGCCTGAAGAGGATCTGCAACCTCCCTCAAGTGACAGAGCTGCATGTAGGTGGTTGTCCAAACTTAAGCCATGTAGTGGGGCTGGACAGTTTGCAGCAGCTGAGGCTTGGCGGGAATATGCAAGAGATCTCTTCACGCTGGGTGCCTGGGCTTCAAGAGCAGCACCAGCGACTTCATGGCGAAGACCTGGATGTCTACACTTCGCCTAGTAGTTAGATGGCTCAAGGTATATCTGAAAACTGCCTGCTGGTTTGATATTTAGCATTGCATCTTTGATTCTCCAGCAACCATAATTCGCTTATGCAACAGAATTCTTTTTTGATTTCCATTGGCAGCAGACTGCAAGCGTATGAGTTATTGATGTTGCTCTAAGTTGCTTGTGTGTGTTCCTTCTTTAACTAACATGTACTGTAAACCCCTGCTATTGCTTACGTTCTCGTAATTTTCCTCTTAGAGTTGATAATATGGGCAAACGGTGAAAGGTGGCGACAAGTTTGTTCAAGGAGCTATCAGTGGGAGGAGAAGCGTGAAGGACAAGGGGCAAAGTTCTGTTCTCTGTGATGGAGCTGAAGAAGAAGAAGAAGAAGAAGAAGGAAACTGCAGAAACTACTTAATAGCCACACCATCTGCCAAAAAACTTAAAAGTGCAATGCAGTGCTCTTCAGTGGTACTACTATCGTTTTCTTTTCTGAACTTAATTTATTGTGTGATGGAGATTGATGATACTCTCGTACGTTTTATCTGTGTTTTTTTAAGCTAAGTGTATGATCTGTTTTTCGCTACTGATAGGCGCAGTGGCTGTTTAGTTTAGTTGGGAGGAATTGGACATATTTGGTTAATTGGAACGTTGCCTGTAATCAAACTGAAGCGAGGCGCGTCTCGTGTGTATAGTATTTGTTTACTCCCACGCTGGATTGGATGTGATCAAAACTTAAATCTTATGTGCGAGACTAATAAGGTTGCAGCACTCATGGACGGACTGCAATCAATTAATCAAGACAGGTTTTATTTTCAGGGGACACAGTTCAGTTCGCAACTGTCTGAGCACACTGAGCAAAACCCGCCATCGCTCCAAGCTGATCGATGGTGTGCATGTGTGTGGTTTCATTCTTTAAACTTAAGCAGTGAATTTATTTCTTTGCTGCACACTGTACCTATCGTGCGTGACTGTCATGCTCTGAACTAGTTGAGGTCAGAGATGCTCAAGATTCAGAGATCACGCAAGGAAAGCAATGCACTGAGAGGGATTCTATTGGAGAAAGTACTTGATTACAGAAGGGGGTTTATGCCGGCCAGAACATGGCGGCGGCCTTCTAGGGTTCAACCCCAAATATATAAGAGATAAGATAGACATGCCTTCTAGCTTACACAGGTTATATAGCCCATCACACAAACAAGCAAGGGAAGGAGGTAACGGCGGGTGACTATGATCCCTTGGATCCGAGATGGATGGTTTCGAGTCATCCGCCGCAGCGAAAGGGTAAGCGAGCTGCGGATGTACGGTAAGTGTTGAATTCTTCAGTAATGTTCAGATTTTCAGGGAGTTACCAAGTGTTGGGTCCTGACAGTGACACGGTTTCGCTCTTTGGATGTAACCGATGATTTTCTTCTTTGAATGGAATTGACATCTGGGGGTTTGCCGCATCGAACGTGTATAACCTGTATGTATCGTCAAATCTGTGTGTGTGATCTGGTGAAGGAAAACGTAGACGTCTGATGGAGGACGAAGGTGATGCCGACCTGACACAGCTACAGAATAAACACGTCAGGAACCTGTGCAGAGCGGCGAAGGTTGCTGTTGCTAAGCTCCAGGAGCAAAACCCTGCGCCGGAGCTCTGGAACTTGAGCAAACAGCAAAGGGAGGCCGGCGACGACAACGGAGGTGCCCAAGTACGTTCTGAAGCAGCTATCTAGTCTAGGGGAGAAGCATGAGCTCTCTGAAAGACACAAGCTCTGTTCTCTGCAAATGCAATGATGCTCTTCGCTACTATCTTTTCTGAACACAATTAAGGCCGTGTTCGGAATCCATCCCATCCGCTCCGACTCCGCGGAGTTGTAGAGCTCAGTTTAGGCCGCTCCGTAAAAATGAGCTAGAGGCTCGTCCGCTCCGGAGCAGAGTGGAGGGAGCGGAGAGGAGCCGAACGCGGCCTAAGTGTCTACTGTGATGCAGATGGATGCATCTTATCCGCATCTTAGTTAAATATAAATGCAGGATAGCCGTTTAGTTGGAGGGAAATGAATATATTGGATTTATTACACTTTATATTTGCATGGAAGATTATTTAGACAGTTTGCCTGCAATGTATTGGTGTATAGTGTACTACAGTTAAATGCAAACTGCTGCATATGTCCTCGCAGCTGGCTCCTGTATAACACAAGACATCATGCCTCTGTTTTTAATTGTTGTCTTCAAAAACACTTGCACTTAATTTGTTCTGGGATCAATACTTTGGTTTCAAAAAAAAAAACTGTTGCCTATTTGTTGCATGAGCTAACTGGATTCATGTTTTCTGACAAACAATAAGTATAAATAAAAACATGAGCTTAGAATTTAACGGCGGCCTTCGTAAGTGTCAATAAATTATCACCGAGATATAGAGCAGGTCACGCGTATTAATTCGTGAATATGATTTATATTGATCCAAACTTAATCTATTCATTATTGGCACCGGCGATTGCTACCGGTAGCTCGCCAATATCTTTCAGAAGACTATTCCTGCTCTCTGCCTTTAAAGACTATGTTGTCGTGACCACAAACGCAAGCAGAGGAGGGCCAAGATACTGACTACTACCTCCGTCTCAAAATATAAGACGTTTTCGTAGGCCACTACTATCTCCATCTCAAAATATAAGACGTTTTCGTAGGCCTAAGAAAACGTCTTATATTTTGAGACGGAGGTAGTAGTATTTATTATATACTGGTGTGCATGGTAGCTAGCCAATATCCTTTGCTCTTGCTTGGCTCTAGTATAATTAGATTAGTTAGACTGTTGTCTGCAATCAAAACTGTAGCGAGGCCTTTCTACACAAACTGCTGTATGTGTCCTCTCAGCCGGCTCCGGTATAACACAAAACAATATCCCTCTGTTTCTAATTTTTGTATTTAAATGCATTAAATTGTTTTGGGATTAATACTTGCATTTCAACAAAAAAATGCCTCCCTAAAAAAATTGTTCTTATTTATGGAATGACCTAACCTGATTCATGTGTGCTGACAAAAAAGAAATTGAAAAGATGAACTCAGAATTTAACAGTGGCCTCCATAAGTCTCAAAGAATTATCGTCGAAATACAGTACAGGCCACACGAATTAATTCATGAATATAATTTATATTGACCCACACTTAATCAATTCAACGGCACCGACGAATGCTACTAGTCGATAAAATATCAATGACAATAAGCAGCCAGTGGGCAGCTCACCAATCTCTTTCAGAAGACTATTCCAGCTGCCGCATTTAAAGACCGTGTTGTGTGGCCACAAGCGCAAGCAGAGGAGGGCCAAAATACTGACTTGTATTTATCATCTACTGGCTCTAGTATGCTTCTGCTATGCATCACAAAATCTCAGAAATCTGAAGATTTCGTTCATTCCCTTCTTCTGCAACTGCAAGCAGATGAGTTTTATCTTGATCACTGTTGATTGAAGTAATCCTGTATTCAGGTATATATATTCAGTTTTTTTTTGACAATCAGAACTTTTCCATTCAGTTTAGCTATCTGTTTTGTTCAATAGTTGGTCGATCATCTTGTATCATCTATTGCAGGTGTAGCACCATGGTTTTCTCCTGGTGATTGGTCGATAATCTTCCTTTATCTATTTCGTTTATAGCTTGCACTCAGCCTTGCGAGATCTTGAAACTATCGATAGGCTGGAAGACTGGTTCTAAGGTAAGACTTGCTGCCGTACCTCAGAGAGCTTCGGACCTTAGTTTCATAACTACAGTGGAATGAATTGTGATGATTTATAGGCTAGCATGTCGGAAAACAATTAGAGTTAAGATGGATTTGACAACCACAAATAATTAGCTGGTTGATCAATCTGTATCTAACTGTATGTTGTAACTAAATGCAACATTTTCAGTAGTAGTTCGGTGTGGAGTCTACTATGCAGATTGGCAACCGGAAAGAAAATTAAAGAACAGAATGCCAGATGATTAAGAATTTAGACCTTAATACTTGGCGCTAGCGCTCAAGCTGTATTTGGATAGTTATATTATGCTAAATTATTGAAAATGTAAATGGCAGCCCACTAGTGATAAATTCCGTGAGCCTTGTCCTACTTTCAAAGCATGTTATCATACCTTGTGCATCCATTTTCAGCTTTCGGTTTCTGATAGTCTCAAGGAATATCCTAGTGTTTTTTGTGGACCTCTGGCGCTGAGTTTGTCTAATACATGGCTGCCATACTTGAAACTTTGCTTAAATCAAGTGTCAATAAGTTGCAAGATGTAATTACAGATGAGGCCATACTAATCCTAGGGGTGGAAGAAGAGCTCACAAAACTGCTGCGGCGAGTGGAACTAATTGAGTGTTGTATATACGATGCTGAGAAAAGAAGAACAAAAGAGCAAGCAGTAAACAACTGGCTTGGTCAACTGAGAGATGTTATATATGATGTTGATGAAATCCTGGATGTGGCTAGATGTAAAGGAAGCAAGCTACTGCCTGACGATCCTTCATCATCATCAAGCAAATCGGTTGCATGTAAAGGCCTCTCGGTTTCCTCTTGCTTTTGTAGCATCAGGTCACGTCGTGATGTTGCTGTTCGGATTAGAAGCCTGAATAAAAAGATTGAGAACATTGCAAATGACAAGATATTTTCAACTTTCAATAATAGTACACAGCCTATTGGAAATGGTCAACCATCAAAACTTATAAGAAGTTCCAACCTTGTTGAGCCCAACCTTGTGGGGAAGGAGATTGTACATTCTACCAGGAAGTTAGTAGACTTAGTTCTTGCACACAAGGAATACAAGTCTTACAAGCTCGGTATTGTTGGAACCGGAGGAGTTGGTAAGACAACACTAGCTCAAAAAATATACAATGATCAGAAAGTAAAAGGAAGCTTCAAGATGCACGCATGGATTTGTGTTTCACAAGACTACAATCAAATAACTCTTCTTAAAGAGGTTCTCCGGAATATTGGTGTGCATCATGAGCAAGGTGAAACCATAACAGAGCTGCAGAGGAAGCTTGCAGAAACAATTGAAGGGAAGAGTTTCTTTCTGGTTCTAGATGATGTGTGGCACTCCAATGTATGGACGGATTTTTTAAGACCTGCATTACATGAAACAACTGCCGGAGTAATATTGGTAACCACACGAGATGATCAAATTACAAAGAGAATAGGTGTATACCATACTCACCAAGTTGATCTCATGTCAGTAGAGGTGGGATGGGAGCTACTTTGGAAGAGCATGAACATTGATGAAGAGAAAGAAGTGCAGAATTTAAGAAATACGGGGATTGAGATTGTTCGTAAATGTGGTTGCCTTCCTCTTGCAATCAAGGTTACTGCTAGTGCCTTGGCAAGTAGAGATCTAACGGAGAATGAGTGGAGAAAGTATTTGATCAAATATGTTGGATCTGAGAGCATCCTCTTGGATGAAATAGAAGAGGCTTTGTATCTTAGCTATGATGAGTTACCACATCGTCTGAAGCAATGTTTCCTATATTGTGCTCTGTATGCTGAAGATTCTGTCATTCACCGTAATCAAGTTACCCAGTTATGGATTGCTGAAGGCTTCATCGAGGAGCGGCAAGGTCAACTAATAGAAGACATGGCAGAAGAGTACTACTATGAGCTAATTCATCGGAATCTCCTCCAGCCAGAAATGATAAGTTTTGACCACGCTAAATGTAGAATGCATGACCTCTTAAGACAACTTGCTTGTAATATATCAAGAGAAGAATGTTTTATTGGAGATGTTGAAACATTAAGGGATGGAAATATGTCAAAACTTAGACGTGTTACTGCTGTCAGTAATAAGGATATGTTAGTGTTACCTAGAGTGGATAAGGTGGATGTTAAGGTCAGGACTTTCCTAACTGTTAAGGGTCCACGGAGAATTGAGGATACATTGTTCAAAAGATTTCTGCTTCTTCGTGTTTTGGTACTGAATTACACACTTGTGCAAAGCATTCCGGATTATATAGGAAAAATGATACATTTACGCCTACTGAATCTAGATTATACTAGCACATCTTGTCTTCCGGAATCCATTGGCTCCCTAAAGAACCTTCAAGTACTGAGCTTGAGATCGTGTCATGATCTGCACAATCTTCCTTCCGCAGTGACCCAGTTGAGCAGTTTAAGATGTCTTGATCTTTTTGACACGGAAATAAATCGAGTTCCAAAAGGGATAGGGAAACTGAAATTCCTCACTTTTGTAAGGGGTTATCCCGTTGTTGATGGAATTGATAATGCTGACGTACAAGATGGATGGAAGTTGGAAGAGTTGTCTTCTTTGTCGCAGATGAGGTATGTTTGTCTTGTTAAATTGAAAAGACTGGCTCATTGCAGTACAGGTGCAGTGCTGACAGACAAAAAACATCTAAAAGAACTAGTACTAGAGTGGACTGAACGTGGAGAGGGATCATATTCAGAAGAAGATATTAGCAATACTGAGAAGGTATTTGAGCAGCTAATACCTCCACATAGCCTGGAAGACCTATGTATTTCTAGATTCTTTGGTCGGCAGTATCCCACCTGGTTTGGTACCACATGTTTGTATTCACTGATACACCTGAGACTCCGAAATGTACGATCATGTGTGGAACTTCCACCAATCTGGCAGCTACCCAACTTGAAATATCTGAGAATTGATGGAGCACATGCAGTTAGCAAGGTTGGACCTGAATTTGTTGGCTGCAAGAAGGGTGATCCTGTCTGTAATGAGATTGTTGCTTTCCCTAAACTTGAATGGTTGATCTTCACGGATATGCCCAACTGGGAGGCGTGGTCTTTTTTTGAGGAAGAAGTTGCTGCTGATGAACGGGGAGAGGATGCCCAATCTGCAAGGTTTCTACGGCTGCCTAGTTTGGTACTGTTGAGACTCGAAGGCTGCCTGAAGCTGAGGGCTCTCCCGCCACAACTTGGAAAGGAGACCACCAGCTTGAAAGAGCTCAGATTAATTGGTACAAACAGCTTGAAGGCCGTGGAGGACCTCCCGTTTCTCTCTGAGCTCCTTAACATTCAGAAATGTGAAGGCCTGCAGAGGATCTCCAACCTCCCTCAAGTGACAGGCCTGCAATTACATGGCTGTCCAAACCTAAGCCATGTAGAGGGGTTGGTAAGTTTGCAGCAGCTGGGGCTGGGTGAGGATATGCAAGAGATCTCTTCCTGCTGGATGTCTGGGCTTCAAAACCAGCACCAACGGCTTCATGGCGAAGACCTGGACATCTACACTTTGTCTACCAGTTAGATGCGAGTGGTGAAGACACAAGGTACGACCACTGCATATGTACACTACTTGGACATGTCGTTTTGTTCCGTTGATTTACTGAACCATACTCAGTATTCACCTGGACATGTCGTTTTCTGCCTCATCTGATACATACCGATAATGACATTATGTGTATGCTGTTATGCACCAGAAATGCTTAAATCTCTTGTACATATTCCAAAAGTGCTTTAGTAGATGTCCATGGACGCACAGATAGCAGGCATACGAATTATCAATCCAAACTTATTTTCTGTTGCTTAGATTCTCATAATTGTAGTGTAATTTAGCTACGTAGTTAGTGGTCATTTTACAAAAGTAAGTATAGAGGCACCCGCGTTCGAGACGCAAGTGCAGCTCTTACCCGCTACATGGGCTGGCAGCCCAGCGGTGAGGAGGACTGGCCTGTGCAGCGCAGCTGCGACCAGGAAAAAGAGCCCAGGAGGAGTGGAAGGAGATTCTCAAAAAAAAAGGAGTGGAAGGCGACGGCGTGACGACAGCTGGACGTCGGCGAGGTCGCCCCGTTGGGATCCGGCGAGAGGAGATGGAGGCGACGGGACGGCAGCTGGGCGTCGGCGTTCTCGCGGTCGAGAGTAGGGAGAGGAGGCGGGGTGGCCGTCTGCCCGCACGCCGTTGCCGTTGCCGTCGCCGTCGCCGCCGCTGGAGATAATCAGAGGAACAGGACGGGCAACCTCTCTGTTTCACTCCTCCAGTCCCTTCTCCGTCTCCCAGCTAGCCCCTTTTCTTCGGTTCACCACCATGACCAAACCTCCATCTTCCTCAGTACGTAGCCGAAATTCGTGCTCCACTGCACAACAATCTCAAATGAATTCTCTGTTACCATTTCATCTACTCCCTCCTTCCATCTTCCTCAGTACGTAGCCGAAATTCGTGCTCCACTGCACAACAATCTCAAATGAATTCTCTGTTACCATTTCATCTAGTATAAGCTTCTCCGAACGCCATCGCTACTCTTAAATGCCATATCTGACCGGAGACCATTTGGGATCAATCTGCTGCTCGAGGTAAGCTACATAGATTTTGGTTGAACACTAACTACGTAGCTAAATTACAAGGCATTGGGGAGGAGAGGATTTCTCTGCGCAAGAAAGATAACATGATCGATGTCTTAATCTGTTCATTACGTACTACTCCCTCGGTTCACAAATATAAGATCTTATATTTGTGAACGGAGGGAGTAGTATCAATCTAGATGAGGATAAGGTGGGTATGTTAGGTACACAACAATGCATTTAGATACTCCCATTAGGACTACTCTAAGCGCTACGTGGCTTAAATTACACAGCAATGAAAATAAGCACCTTGGCCGTCTCTTTCACAAGACTCTGCACACCATCCCAGTTCACCGCCTTTGTTTGCATATGTTGTCTCTTTTAGCTTGTTTTTTCTACAGAAGCAGAGGAGGGGGACGGCTTTAGCACCTAGTGTTTGCTTCTTCTGGGTATCCCACCGGTGCTTCATTTGCTCTATTGCTTGTCTCCAATAGCTTGTCATTGGCTTCGGTAAGGCATAAGTAAATCAAGCAGAGAATTTGAAGACTATTTTCATTCTATTCTCTCCAATTAATCAGCTTGTAATTAGATATATTCCCATTAGCACTGGGCGGTGATGACTGCTACCAGTAAATTAATGTTAGTGGGCTGTGACAAATGCTACTAGTAAATTACTACACAACAATGACACTAAGCAACTTTCTATAGTCTCTTTCAGAAGACTCGGCACGCCATCGCAGCTCGCTACCTTTGTTGAATTTTCTGCACGCCCAGCCATAGCCTGCATTTTTTTACCCAAGCAGAGGAGGGAAGCTGCTTTAGCACCTAGTGTTGTATGGTATCCAGCCAGTCTTCATTTGCTCTTGCTTGTCTCCGCCTCTCGAGTACGCTACTAATTGGCCTGGTAAAGCATTAGAGAAAAAAAATCAAGAGGATCCGAAGATTTCATTTGGTCCTTCTATTCTCTCCAGTTAATCGCCATTTGGTCCTTCTATTCTCTCCAGTTAATCGCCGTATGCATCTACTCCTTGCAGAGGAAGTTTTGTCTTGGTCACGTTTGTTCATTCCTTTCGTCTTGGTCCGCTGATCAATTATTCAAGCAGGATCCAACGAGTGATCCGGTGGAGAGAGGAAACACACCGTATCCAGGTATATGTTCTATTTGGTCTCACTGTTCTGCACTTGTGGATCTATAACACAGTGGATGGTACTTCTTTTGTTCACTAGTTGATCTATAATCTTGTACTATCTATATTGCAGGTCTAACAGCTCTGCAGTAGCATGGTTAATTACTCTCTGGGTGATTAATCATCCATCATCTATGTTCTGCGCTCAGCCTTGCTAGATCTTAATGACCATCAAAGCAAACTGGCTCTTCAAGATGATAAATATTGATCTTCGTTATTGACAGGTTTTTCCTTGTTGGAAGACTGCTTCGTAAGGTACAGACTTGCAGTCAACTTTACTTTAATGAATGAGTACAGGGAGTTGGTGGGTTTACAACCATGAGTGCCCACCATTGCACCCTTTGGGAGATTCATGCCATGATTCCTAGGCTAGCATGAGGAAAGTCAAATATATTTATTGATCAACAAGCTGGATCGATCACACAAAAATGATGATTAGTATATGTATATGTTTTAATAGATCCAAAAATAACTGAATGCAACACTTTTTTAATTTAGCGCATAGGATGCTATGTAGCTGCCATTTGATAGCCACCCTGTAAGCAAGCAATTAAGCGAACTAATCAATCATTTTAATATACAAACTGAGGCATGCGTCAATTTGCAAGCACAAGAATGAAAGGACATAATGCAGACTCGGGAATTCAGACCTCGGTACTTGGTTTGACCCTCCTGCAGAAATTTTAAATCGCATAGCTTCATAAGCAAAAGGAAAAGAGTAGTGATATATGTTAATATCTTCTATATCAGTGTAAGTTAGCGGGACTTGTCTCATTTTGAAGAATGGTAACAAACCTTGTGCATTCATTTTCAGCTTTCTGTTTTGTCATTCTCCGAAACAAGTCGCCCTGGTGTTTTTGTTGGATATCTGGTGCTGAGTTTGTCTGCTTGATGGCAACCATACTAGAATGTTTGCTTAGATCATGTGCCACTAAGTTGCAAAATATCATTACTAATGAGGTGATACTGATCCTAGGAGTGGAAAAAGAACTCACAAAAGTATTGCGACGAGTAGAATTAATAGAGTGTTGTTTATATGATGCTGAGAAAAGGACAAAAGAGCTAGCAGTTAACAGTTGGCTTGGTCAACTGAGAGATGTTATATATGAAGCTGATGAAATCTTGGACGTGGTTAGATGTAAAGGAAGCAAGCTACTTCCTGAACATCCTTCATCATCGTCAAACAAATCAGCTGCACATAAAGTCCTTTCAGTTTCCTCTAGCTTCCGTAACATCGTGCCACGTCATGATGTTGCTGTTCGGATTAGAGCACTCAACAAGAAGATAGAGCACATTACAAAGGACAAGATATTCTTAACATTCAATAGTAATACACAACCTACTGGAAATGCTCCAACATCTAAACTGATAAGAAGTTCTGACCTTGTTGAGCCTAACCTTGTGGGAAAGGAGATCTTATATTCTAGCAGGAAGTTGGTGGACTTAGTGCTTGCACACAAGGAAAGTAAGTCTTACAAGCTCGCTATTGTTGGAACCGGAGGAGTTGGTAAGACGACACTAGCTCAAAAGATATACAATGACCCAAAAATAAAAGGAAGCTTCAAGAAGCATGCATGGATTTGTGTTTCGAAAGACTACGATGAAATTGGTCTTTTGAAAGAGGTTCTTCGTAATACTGGTGTGCATCGTAAGCAAGGTGAAACCAAAGCAGAGTTGCAGAGAAAGCTTGCAGAAACAATGAAAGGCAAGAGTTTCTTTCTCGTTCTCGATGATGTGTGGCGGTCCAATGTGTGGGTGGATTTACTAAGAATTTCATTACATGAAACAGTTGCTGGAGTAATATTGGTAACCACACGAGATGATCAAATTGCCAAGAGAATAGGTGTAGAGCATACCCATCGAGTTGATCTCATGTCAGCAGAGGTGGGGTGGGAGCTACTTTGGAAGAGCATGCACATTGATGACGAGAAAAAAGTGCAGAATTTAAGAAACATTGGGATTGAAATTGTTCGTAAATGTGGTTGCCTTCCGCTTGCAATCAAGGTTACAGCCAGTGCTTTGGCATGCAAAGATAGTACAGAGAATGAGTGGAAAAGGTTTTTGGGCAGATATGTTGGCTCCCAGGACATGCTCTCTGATGAAATAGAAGGAGCTCTGTATCTTAGCTACGATGACTTACCACATCATCTGAAGCAGTGTTTCCTCTATTGTGGTTTGTATCTGAAGGCTTCGTTGAGCAGCAACAAGGCCAAGTATTAGAAGACACAGCAGAAGATTACTACTATGAGCTAATCCATCGTAACCTCCTCCAACCAGATAAGAATAATTTTGACTTGGCTGGATGCAAAATGCATGATCTCTTAAGACAACTTGCTTGTAATATATCAAGAGAAGAATGTTTTGTTGGAGATATTGAATCATTAAGGGGTGAAGATATGTCAAAACTGCGATGTGTCACTGTTGTACCTAAGAAGGATATGCTAGTGTTGCCTAGCATGGATAAGGTAAAAGTTAAGTTGAGGACTTTCATAACTATTCGTGGTCCACATAGAATTGAGGATACATTGTTCAAGAGATTTCTGCTTCTTCGTGTTTTGGTACTGAATTACTCTCTTGTGCAAAGCTTTCCGGATTATATAGGAGAACTGATACATCTACGCCTACTTGATTTAGATTATACTGGCATATCTTGTCTTCCAGAATCCATTGGCTCCCTAAAAAACCTCCAAGTTCTTAGCTTGAGACACTGTAAAGCTCTGCACAGTCTTCCGTTGGCGATGACCCAATTGTGCAATTTAAGATGCTTTTTTCTTATTGGTGCAGACATAAATCATGTTCCAAAAGGGATAGGAAAATTGAAGTTTCTCAATGCTTTACAAGGATTTCCTGTTGGTAATGGAAGTGATAATGCTGATGTACAAGATGGATGGGAGTTGGAAGAATTGTCTTTTGTGTCCCAGATGAGGAGTCTTAATCTGAATAGATTGAAAAATGCGGCACATTGTACTTCAAATACAGTGCTCGCAGACAAAAAACTTCTAAAAGTTTTGACACTAGAGTGGACTGAACAAAGAGAGGAAGAATATCAAGAAGAAGACATTTGCAATGCTGAGAGTGTCTTTGAGCAGCTAATACCTCCACGCAATTTGGAACAATTATTTATTAGATTATACTTTGGTCGGCGGTACCCCACCTGGTTTGGTACCACCTATTTGTGTTCACTCGTACACTTGGCCATCAGATATTCACAATCGTGTGTGGATCTTCCACCGCTTGGGCAGCTACCAAACTTGAAATATCTGTTAATTGTTGGATCATATGCACTTACCAAGGTCGGACCTGAATTTGTTGGTTACAGGAATCGTGATCCCATATGCAGTGAGTTAGTTGCTTTTCCTAAACTTGAATGGTTGATCATCAGGGATATGCGCAACTGGGAGGAGTGGTCTTTTTTTGAAGAAGTAGAAGAATTTGCTGTCGATGAAGGGAGAGAGGATGGAGCTGTTGAGACTCGTCCAGAGGATGCCCAATCTGCAAGGTTGTCACTGCTGCCTCGTTTGGTGCTGTTGAGACTCGAAAATTGCCCGAAGCTGAGGACTCTCCCGCGGCAGCTTGGAGAGGACACCACCAACTTGAAGATGCTCAAATTAATTGGAGCAAACAACTTGAAGGCTGTCGAAGATTTCCCACACCTCGCCGACCTCCTCCTTATTGAGAAATGTGAAGGCATGGAGAGGATCTCCAACCTCCCTCAAGTGACGAAACTGCATGTCCATGGTTGTCCAAACTTAAGCCATGTAGAGGGGCTGGGAAGTTTGCAACAGCTATGGCTGGGTGAGGATATGCAAGAGGTCTCTTCCCGCTGGGTGCCTGGGCTTCAAGAGCACCACCAGCGACTTCATGGGGAAGCCCTGGATGTCTACACGTTGTCTACCAGTTAGAAGGCAATGAAAGCATAAGGTATGAACACTGCATATATATTGGTTGGAAATTCTGTTTAATGTCTTCGATTCTCTGAACCATAATTCATATCCTGACAACACAATTTTTTGCTTCATCACATTGGATAGATACATAAACTGTACATGTTGTGCCGTTATGCTTATGCAACAGAAATGCTTAGTTCATCTGTGATTGTATATGTTCTGAAAGAGCTAGCTTTAGTAGATGCCCATGGCTGTAGATTGCAGTCATACAAGGTATTAAGTGTTGTATAACACTGCTGTAAATTGCTTATGTGTGCATTGGAAACCAATACTGTTGCTTAGATTCTCAAAATCTTTTCTCTAAATCTAGTTTGTTTCTACATTACGTGTATATGCATGCAGCACATACACTCTGACATGTGTGCCTCCATAAAATGATATTAGTAGTAATAGTTTTTGAGGCCTTGACCTCTTGCTGAGACAAACAATACCCGTGTTTTGTATGTGCGGTAGTGCAAGATTCCAAAACTGAAGCTACCCTACTCATTCTGGACTGCCACATGTTTGTGATGCTTTGATTAACTGAGGAATACAATAGATTTCTTGTAATGGATGCCTTGGTCTTATGTGCTTGTCGTAAACTCTTCTTCCTATGGTTTGTTCCCTAATTCAAATTATATGCTGAACATAATTGTGGCAGCCTGGACTGATGCCACAGCTCGCCTTGACGGGCAACATACTAAGCCTGTCGACGGTGAAGACGTGCAAGCACCCTGATCTACTGCAAACTGGTGAAGGAAGCGTCATGTTTCTTTCTCTTAGGGCAAGTGCCCTGCAACGTATCGAATTTGGTCTTGTATTTTTTTTCCTGAACTTGAGATGGAGACCTTTGCTGTACTGGAGATGTGTATCCCACGGATTTCCTTTTATTTCTTTCTGAACTTGGGGCCGGAGGCCTCTGCTGTACTGAACCTGTATTGAATGTAACAGATGATTTCCATTTTGGCATGATTGAATGCTTTGAGTAGAAGTGATGAATTTCGTTTTGTTTTCCTCTGAACTTGGGCCGGATCGTAAATCATAAGCAACAATAGTGCATACATATCCTGGTTATTGCAGGAAGTGGTGGACGAAACTGACAGAGCTGCAGACTGAACACGGCACGGCGTGTGCGGTGGCTGTTTGCTGAGCTCTGGGAGAACAACCAGGGCAGGAGGTACCCTGCGGCAGCTTAGAGCTCTGGAAGTTCGGCGTAGGGCGGAACCACGGAAGGTGACTAGGTCTGAGGCGCTCAGCTGCATTTTGAAAGCGTCAAGTATGAAGCTTGGAAGGTATGCTCTGTTCTCTGCAACCGAGCTGAAGAAAGTAGTCCCATCTGTCATAGCAATGCTCTTCAGTAGTAGTACTATCTTTTCTGAACTCAGTTTGTGTGTGATGGCGATGGATGCATCTTACCTACGTTAATTAGCTATGGCCTATGGGCATGCGCTTCACTCACTCTGTTTTTGGCTACCGATAAGCGCAGTGGCCATTTGGTTGGAAGGAACCGGATACTGCTCCGTATATTAGATTAATTAGACTGCTGCTGTGATCAAAACTGAAGCGAGGTGTTTCTCTTGTGTTGTAGTATTTGTTGACTACTCCCACCAGTTTCCTGAATAATTCAAACATTCTTCTATTTCATTTTTGCCAAACAAAACCTGAAATATTTTGAGAACACATGAATGAATGTCTGGTCCAATGATTTTCCTCCATAGCCTCTTCACCGTGTAGAGAGGCTGAACTGAATAGATCAGTGAACTGAATTCAAAGTACGTTGCTGTTGAGCCAAGAGTGTGTAGCGTCCTTTTTATTCAGTGGGCACAATTAATTTTGTGATCTAGACATCTAGTGTGCGAGCATCTTCATTGGTCGCTGGTCAGTAAGTCAAATTTGCAATCGTAAAATTTGTGTTGGTGTAAACCTGTACCTGTCCCTGACTCAAGTTATGTTATTGCAGTCAGTTGGTGTTTCTGTCGACATGCACGAAGGTCAGCTTTGTGTTTGGCGTCGTGGTTGGCTTCACCCTGAAGAGAAGGCTGCGCCGGTGGGCTGTCAAGCTGCTCAAGAGAATTAAGGACGATGAGTAGCTAGCTAGTGCAGTTAAACTTGAAATTTTGTTGGCAAGTGTGCTCTAGTTACTCTGTAGTAACCCCGAGTTGAACCTCATTGACCGCTTGGATTAACTGTGATGGATACGACATAGTCGTTCTTAAGCTGTATCGCAAAACTCCTTGAGGGGATCCGTAGTTCTGTACTGGCAATTGTGGCGTGTGCAGATTCCGCTTTGTTTCTCTCGCTGATTTTCAATATATGGTGCCGCTGTTGCGGTCCTCTTGGGATTTCATGGCTGGCTGTTGAAAATGATGAGCTAATGTTGCTTGGTGAAATATCCTGACACATGAATTAATAATGGAAGCAGAGGAGGGGGGCTTTATCTGCTAGTGTTGTTTGGGTATCAAATGAATTCCAACTGAGTGCTTTGCTGTTGCTTGGGTTTCCAGTATATATATGCTGCTACTGGCTCAGGTAAGGCATCAGGTTCAATCATCAAGAAAGAAAAAGTGAGCCACCTTGAGTGCTTTTGCTTTTGCCTTTTGCTGCAATGGTGGGTGGGAAGGAAGGAATAATTAGTGGGTTCCATGTCCAAGTAAACAAATTAAGATTAAGATAAGCATCATTAGCCATCTTCACCTCTTTCTCTTCCAGCCAGCACGCAGAGGAAAAGTTTCCTGTCAAAAAAAAGTTTCCTGAAGGTATTGTTTGCTCTGTTCTTCCTCTTCTCCACACACAGAGGAAAAGTTTGTCTTGATCCGCTCATGTTCGCCCTTCCTTCCTCGTTGGCCCACTGGTCACCAGTCACCACTGATTGAAGTGATCCCGTGGACTTACGGGCCCGTGTTGAGGTATATATTCGATCTCAGTGTCCTGAACTTCTTGATCTGTAACACGGTGGGAGGTACTCCTTCTGTTCACTAGTTGGCCCATAATCTTGTACTATTATATACTACAGGTGTAGCAGCAGCATGGTTTTCTAGTGGTGATTGACCGATAATCTTCTAAGAGATCGACTGATCATCATGACAAACTGCTTCTTCAAGATTTATTATGATCACTGTGTTAAGCACATTGTAACATTCTAACGTGGTACATGTGCGCCTTGGCTAGGTTGTTAGACTGTTAGGCCGCCGTGATTCATCTCTATCTTCTGTAACAATAGCTAGCCTTATCCTCTGTTTCTTGATCTTCAAGATTGTAATCCAAACAACTTGTATGCGCTGTTCAGGGAGGTGCACCTCTGCATATAAACACGCAGCGCGTCCCCTCCAAAGCGCTAAGACGCTTAAGCTAATCTTCTCACATGGTAATCAGAGCCTCCCTTTTCCGTTTTATCTAGCTTGCATCAAGTTTTCTCCATCCACTAGTTCGCAATGTCCTCCTCCACGAGCGCTCCTCTGGCTGTCCTCAATGGTGAGGTTAAGAGAAGCTAACCAGGACAAACTACATCCTCTGGCATGTGCAAGTCACGCCACAGCTTCTTGGGTCCAATGTCTTCACCCATGCTAAGAGAACACTACTGCAGGAATGCCTAGCACTGGCAGGTGGGAAAAACCCAGCAGTGACGGGGAAGGCTCTCAAGGTCGCCCGCCACTGACCTCCCACCACTGGTGGGTGTATTGTAGTGGCTGGCGGAACCAGTTCCCGCCACAACTATTGTGACTAGCAATTGTGTCGGTACTCTCTGCCTGTCACTTTTGTGCGTAGCAGCAGTGGCAGTCAATATTGGCACCCACTAGTGGTAGTGGTCTAGGCCTATAGAAGAATTGCTGCTGCGGCAACATTTTTTGCTGCCATGGCAGCATTTTAATGACACGGTTACATTATTTTGCACTTGATCATCACATTGCAATACAAATATAGAATGTTGTCTCATTATTCAAACAATCATGCACACGCATACAGTATATTATTACAACGTCGCCACAATAAATAAGAGTAATAGTGAAGCAAAGTAGTGAGTATAAGAAGTGCGAGGAAACAAACATGCATGTCTCAACACATAATCAATAGTTTCTGAAGCTGTTTTGAAGAATTGACTATATCGACTTGGCTAGTCGCTGGCAATTGATGACCGAAATGTGTCTTCGACTCGGTGAAGTCGTTCTTCATCTGACTCTGGCTGACAGTGGAACTTCCCATCCTCATTTACAACCTCATTGTTGATGATTTTGCCCGACACCTTTTGGATGCGCTCAGGCTCACTTAATAATTCATGTCCTTCTCATCCTCATTTACATCTTTTGGATGCGCTCAGGCTCACTTAACATCCTCATTTTGGATGCGCTCATGCTCACTTAACATCCTCATTTACAACCTCCTACATCCATGTCCTTCTCCATCTCCTTGGACCACTTGATGATCTAGCTATGATTTCACAAATATTGACTTTTCTTCAAAAAGTCATTCATGACAGCCATGACAAAGTAGCTAGATATATGAGAGGTTTTGACATTTGGTTCTTGATAGCAACAAGCGCTAGTGATGAGCTTGAATTCTTAATACCGTATTACTGTGTTGTTGAAGTTGTTACGCTTGCATAGAGCATCATTTAGAACCTCCTTCAATTTTGTCCATTGCTTCTGAGGGCATCTCTTCGAATCAAAGAAATAAGCCAAGCCCTGCGTCGACAATAATGCGATTACGATCCAATGTTTGTCGTTGTGCAATAAAACGAAGAAATTAGCATGGATGAAATCAAACCAGAAGGTCAACTCTATATGTTTCATAATAAATGAGTGAACATTAACAACTTACTTGTCGCTGTATGGCAAGAGAAAGGTGCCCTTTTGCAAACGGTCAAGGAACCAGTGAAGTTTATTGTCACCAAGGACAAAAAAGGCAAGGGGGAAGCCTCGTCAAACCCTCTCCATCAAGTATGCATGGGTCTCTTAACACCAGACGGTTTTGATTGGGCAAAATCACTGGTCTCCTCTCAACTTTGGAACTACATCATTGAAGGCTCTGTTAGTAAGAAGTTAACTCCTTTTGCTCTCCCTGATTCATGTGTTGCTGGCCATGCTCCTACTTGCCAACGGGTTAGCTTGGAACAAGAGGTCTCTTCAGACCTTCCTGCTACTCCAACACATCACAGTGCCGAGGAGGATCATGGAGCTCGCTCGGCAAGCACCTCTGCTATCTATGCTCGGAAGAAAAGGAAGGACAAAGCTCCCATTTGTGAAACTGAGGTACGGAAAAGTTATAGATTACAGGAAGCTAATAAAGGATTTAGAGGAAAAGCTTGCAAAGATAAGAACTGCCTGCCTTGCAGCACTGAGCCACCTGCGCTTCCCTCAAGAGTTATTAGAAATCTTTCTGTGCTCAGGATAAGGACTGCTCTGAGGAAATGCTTCAGCAACCCAAGAAAAAGAAGGAGGCCAAGAGCACTGCTAGTGCTAAGGGGGTGCAGAAGAAGCCTGCAATCTTCAAGCCCTAGAGTTTTTATGCCAGTTAGACTGCTCTGTAATGATGATGGATTTTTGTTTTAGACCTTTTGTCAGTAAGATGCTCATGTTAATCTGGAACATTGCCATGTGGAACTCCTTTTGGTTCAGACTTGTAAACACTCTGCCAGTTATGCTGTATGCAAACTCCCTTTATCCAAGTCTTATTTGCCTCATGTGCTGGAAATTTATCGGGGAAGTTATGTCTGACTTGGCTTTCACCAGTATTGATTTGTATTTCAAAATTTGTAATCAGTGTGGTTTTATCACAACTTGTGGGCTCTTACAAGTTTGCCCCATTTGCACAGTCCAGGGACTTATTCCTAGTCCATGCAACTTTTAGTCCTTTGCCTAAAATGAGCAGAAATTGGAACATTTTAAACTGGAACATTAGGGGCATTAATGATTCTACCAAATGGCTGGCTTTGAGAAATAATATTGATGAATCTAATGCAGACATCATCTGCATTCAAGAGACTAAAAGAGAACTTTTTGATGCAAGATACTCAAGAAATTTTGTCCTAGGAGAATCAATTAGTTTGAATATTTACCATCAGTTGGCGCTTCAGGAGGGCTGCTTACTGCCTGGAATGGCTCTCTATTTTCGGGAGAACACCTTTTTAATAATAATTTCTTGTCTGTTCGTTTTACCTCTGCTCTGTCTGGAGACTCCTTCATACTCTTAAATATTTATGGTCCTTGCCAAGGACCAGAAATATCTGAATTGGTTCAAAGATATTCAAATGCCTGCAGATACTAGATGGATTATCATGGGTGACTTTAATTATATCATATTCCCAAGTGATAGAAACAAAGCTGGAGGTAATTTCTCAGACATGTTGCATATTAATGAGGCCATCAATACTCTTTCTTTGGTAGAAATACCACACAAGGGCAGGCATTACACTTGGAGCAATATACAAGATGCTCCTCTCTTGGAGAAGTTGGATTGGGTTTTTACCTCAGAATCTTGGACCACTGAATTCCCCAATACAATGGTCCTGCCCCTTGCCAAACCAATATCTGATCACAGTCCATGTTTGGTTCAAATTGGTACCACTAGTAGAAAAAGGGTCAAACATGAAGCACATTAGTGCCGGTTTGAATTAGAGCCGGCACTAATGTGTACATTAGTGCCGGTTCGTGGCGGCGATCAATAGTACCGGTTTGTGGCGAACCTTTAGTACCGGTTCATGCCACGAACCGGTACTAAAGAGGCTGTGTCAGCCTGCGGTCAGGCTATGGCCCCACCATCACCATTTAGGTACCACGAACCGGTACTAATGAGGTTATGGCAAGCTGTTTTTAGTCCCACCTCGCCAAGAGAGAGGCAGTATGAGCGGTTTATAAGCCGTGAGTACACAGACAATGACTAAGAGTTGCAATGCTCACCTACATGTTGATTAGCTTCAAGCCTTGCGGAATAGCATAGATTGCACTGAGCTATGTGCAGTGCAGTCTATACTATTCTAAATGGCTTGAAGCAGATTAACCAACATTGCACCTTTTTTTTATTTTTAATAACTTATTTAAACTCCGGACTTCTTTTGTGTTCAGTATGCAGCATTCAAAGCGACGTCATCAATTTCCAACATGTTCTGACATCATTTGTTGTTTTTCGATCATTTACCTAATTGTTTAGAGAGTTAAATGACCGTGAAATTGAAAATCACTACAAAATGAATCCTGAAAATGTTGAAACTTGGCATGGTATCATCATATCACCCGCATAGCATGCGCGAAAGAGTAGAGAGGGTCACAGCAAAAACTGGACGCACTTCGTGTACAAACTGGACAAACTCTTTCCGAGTATCAGGGTTTCGGACGAGAACTCATCTGTTACATGGCCACTTCAATGTTTTTTAAACTTATTTGAACTCCGGACTTCTTTTGTGTTCAGTATGCAGCATTTAAAGCGACGTCATCAATTTTCAACATGTTCTGACATTATTTGTTATTTTTCGGTCATTTACCTAATTGTTTAGAGAGCTAAATGACCGTGAAATTGAAAATAACTACACAATGAATCCTGAAAATGTTGAAACTTGGCATGGTATCATCATATCACCCGCATAGCATGCGCGAAAGAGTAGAGAGGGTCACGGCAAAAACTGAACGCACTTCGTGTACAAACTGGACAAACTTTTTCGGAGTATCAGGGTTTCGGACGAGAACTCATCTGTTACAATTACTCATTCAATTTCCAGAAGAAAATAAATAGAAGAAAATAAATAATGCAAAAAATTAAAAAAACTATACAAAAAAATTACTCAAAAATAAATAGAAGAAAATAAATAATGCAGAAAAGAAAAAACTATATAAAAAACTACTCAAAAATAAATAGAAGAAAATAAGTAATGCAGAGAAGAAAAAACTATATAAAAAATTTGTTGGCGCGCTGCCCAGTGGGCCTGCCAGACCTAGGGTGTGCAAATGCAGGCCCAAAAGGGCCAGCAGACTCACAGGGCAGCGCGCCCTAATTAATTAGGCCCAGAAGCCTGCTATATAGAGGAGTTCGAAGAGGTAGCCGCGTCTGGGTTTATAAACCAGTGCGGCAGCCCTTTGTCGGGCGAGGTGGGACTAAACTTTAGGGTGGCAGCGCAAGGCCTTTAGTACCGGTTGGTGGCTCCAACCGGTACTAAAGACCACCCTTTAGTACCGGTTGGTGGCTCCAACCGGTACTAAAGGCCTTCGTTTCCCGCCGCTTGGCCTGGCGAAAATAGGCCTTTAGTACCGGTTGGAGCCACGAACCGGTACTAAAGGCCCATCCTATATATATAGCACTTACGAAAATTTCAATTTCATCTCCCCACTTCGTCTCCAACCTCTCGTGAGACATCGCCGCGCGCCGCTCGATCCCGTCGTCGCCGCCCGTCGCCCGTCGTCCCTCGTCGTCGTCGCTGTCCCCGCCGCCGCCCGTCGTCGTCGTCGTCTCGCGTCGCCGCCCCGAACGCCGCCACCGTCCATCGTCGTCGCCGCGGCCGTACGTCTCTCTCGCACCCGCGCCGCGCGGCCGGCCGGCCCGTACGTACGCCGCCGCCCCCGCCCCATATGCCGACGTCCCCGCTCGTACGTACTGGGCGGCGGCGTACGGGGCGGCACTGCAGTATACACACACACATACACACACATACACACACATACATACACACACACATACACACACACACACACACATTTTTTTACTTATTTTCTGTTTTAGAGATTTTTAGAAAAGTTAATTAGATGATTGAATCTTAGATTAATGTCGAATGTTAGATGAATTAGATAGAAAAGTTAAATATATATTAATGTCAATTGTTAGAGATGAATATAGCTAGATATATATTAATTAGGTATATAAGATTTGAACTAGTTGAATAATTAATATAACTAGTTTATTTTTAGTAAGAAAATTGTCAAACTAGTTTATTTAGGTATTTAAGATTTGAACTAGTTGAATAATTAATATAACTAGTTTATTTTTAGTAAGAAAATTTAGGTATCTGAGATTTGATGATTTAATTAAAATATTATTTATTAATGAGTTTTCTGTTTATTTAATTTTTTATATATTTTGAGTTTATATAAATGTTAGATTAATGTTGAATGTTAGATGAATTAGATAGAAAAGTTAAATATATAGTAATGTCAATTGTTAGAGATGAATATAGTTAGATATATTAATGTCAAATGTTAGATGAATATATATTTGGCTAGATATATATAGGTGTTTAATGTTTCACCTATATGAACATAGGAAATGTCATCTGACGACGAAAAAGATTTCATTATGTGCGAACACTGTGAAGACCAGCGCAGCCTGTGCGACAAAAATTTCCTTGTTGATGGTAGGCGCTTCAGCATCAAGCTAGATGAGACATTCGAAGTTGATACAGTAAGTCACTTTGTCAATTATTATTTGAATGCAAAACTTATGCTTCATTTGCTTTAACTTATAATTTTAAATTTTCACTATTCTACTAGCGCATCCCCTGCCATGCAAGAATTTTTGTCTTGGATAAGATAGGTTTTAGTGCTATAGATGATATGGAGGTAAAGAGAGTTTACTTGAAGACGGAGCATGGGTATACTTTCAACGTCAAATTATATAATGGAGACACATACACCCATTTTGAATGCAAAACTTGGCAAGCACTATGCAAGGCTTATGCATTTGAGCCTGATATGGTTATCACCTTTGATATTCGTCCGGAAGATGATATTGAAGGTAATATAGACATCTGGGTCCATGTGCAAACGCCTCCAGTTCTACCATTTGGTGAGTTTTTCTCAACCATGCATGCATATGTTTATGTCTTTGATACAGTTTATTCAAAAATAGTTGACAACTAATTTGTATTGTCAGCTTATTTCGGTTCAAGCAAACATGTCCGGCGCTTGGTAGACAGGACCTACTACTGCCCCGGGGCTCAACTAAACTGCGAGGAGATAAGTCATTATGTTTCATGGCTTGAGGATCTTAATACTGTCAAGACAATTTTTTTTCTGAACTTAGAAATGTTAGTACTCAAAACGTGCGACCAATGGTGATCGTATTGAACTACGGTCACATCTATAATCGAAAGATGGTAAGATTTTAAATATTTGTCCTTAATTAGTGCATCTTTTGCATACATTATTTTTGAAGCTAAACTTTCATTGCTTAGTATATTAATTACTATACGATGTTCTTCAACAGGGACTTCCGATGACAGTTGTGCCTTAGTGGATCGAGACAAAAGGTCACATGTCAATGGTTAGCTTACGACCAAGATTTCCTACATTGCACATGAGTGCATTCAGGATTTCTGAAAGCGAAGAATGCTTAATAGTGAAAGATTGGAGCAAAATTGTTAACGATCGCAGAGAAGTACTAGGGGGCAGCAAGGAGAAGCGCAACCCAAGATTAGGAGACAGATTCATCTGCATGCTCCAGTATGATGAATCAGGAGAGCTATACATGTTCTATGCTATTCTACCTCAGAGGGAGCAGCAGGATCAGTAGCTACTAGTTCATGCTCTTAATTAGTACTTGTCTCATGTCCGTGTCCTGAACTTCGATGTTGGTGATGATTATGTTGAACTTGATGATATCTTTGCTTCTGTTACAAAGTGAATGTTTCCTCTTTAAGCTAGCCAGCGTTGATGATGATTAGATAGCTAGTGGTAATGACTATGATGATTAAATAGTGGTAATTAGACGACTATGATGATTTTTAGCTAGCTAGAGTTTATTTA
Source organism: Triticum aestivum (assembly GCF_018294505.1). Classification (NCBI taxonomy): domain Eukaryota; kingdom Viridiplantae; phylum Streptophyta; class Magnoliopsida; order Poales; family Poaceae; genus Triticum; species Triticum aestivum. The sequence goes on from NC_057800.1 coordinate 42,502,802, forward strand.
TTTATTAATATGCGATGATGATGATGATGATGACGACTACAACTCATTATAACGTAAAACAATCCTAAATTAAATTGATAACACAAATTTAATTAAAAAATACAAAATAAAACAAAAACCCACAACCATTTAGTACCGGTTGGTGTTACCAACCGGTACTAAAGGGCTCCCGGCCCCCGGAGCTGGCTCGTGCCACGTGGTTTCCCTTTAGCACCGGTTCCTGCTGAACCTGTACTAAAGGGGGGGGGCTTTAGTGCCGAAACTTTAGTGCCGGTTCCTAAACCGGCACTAAAGGGCCTTAAGAACCGGTGCTATTGCCCGGTTCTGCACTAGTGTACACACATTCCCAAGTCTAAACTTTTCAGGTTTGAAAACTTCTGGATGAAAGTGCAGGGCTTCAAGGAAGTGGTTAAACACAGCTGGGAACAGGCAATTCACATTTCTGACTCTGCAAAGAAAATTTCAGCTAAATTCAAGAGATTGAGAAAGTGCCTCAAAATCTAGGCTAAAAGCATTTCACAGATCACTATCTCTTTAAAACATACTAATGAGGTGATTATGCTCCTTGACACCATTGAAGAATTCAGGCCCTTAACTATCTCAGAATGGAATGGCAGAAACTTCCTAAAACAACATTTGTTGCAACTTCTGGAGTGGCAAAGGATTTACTGGCAACAGAGAGCCACCATCAGATGGGTCAAATTTGGAGAAGCTAATTCCAAATATTTTCAAGCCAAGGCCACCATTAAATACTGAATAAATCACATTGACAGCTTGCAAGATGAGGCTGGCAACATTTGCAAAGAGCATAACCTGAAGGTTGGTATTCTTTTAAATGCTTTCAAGAAAAGACTTAGCACTTCCAGCCCTACTTTTAATCTCCTTCAACTGGACTCTCTGATTGATAAAGCTACTGATTTATCAGTTCTGGAACAACCTTTCTCCAAAGCTGAGATTGACAAAGTGGTTCAAGGTTTGCCCTTTGATAAAGCCCCTAGTCCAGATGGTTTCAACACTGATTTTATTAAATTCTCTTGGGATATCATCTCCCCAGATTTTTATGCACTGATTGAGGATTTCTACAGTGGAACCATCAGCTTACAGAGCATCAATAGTTCATATATTATACTCATTCCAAAGAAAGATGCTCCAACTACTCCAAATGACTTCAGGCCCATTTCTCTGCTTAATTGCTCCATCAAGCTTATCACCAAACTACTTGCCAACAGACTGCAAACAGTAATTATAAAGCTGGTTCATACAAATCAGTATGGTTTCATTAAATCAAGATATATACAGGACTGTTTGGCTTGGGCTTATGAGTATCTTTACCCGTGCAAATTCTCCAACCAAGAGTTGATAATTCTTAAGCTAGACTTTGAGAAGGCTTTTGATATGATTGAGCACCAGACCATCAAAGATATTTTAATTGCTCGTGGCTTTGGACCTAGATGGCTCATGTGGATGGACATGATTTTCACTTCTGGATTCTCCTCAGTGCTCCTCAATGGTGTGCCAGCGAAGCATTTCTTGTGCAAAAGAGGTGTTAGACAAGAAGACCCTTTCTCCTCTCTGCTCTTTGTACTTGCTGCTGATTTGCTCCACTCAATTCTAAACCAAGCAATGGTGTCAGGTCTCATATCAAAACCTCTTGAGCTACACCCCTGTCCAGATTTTCCAGTAATCCAATATGCAGATGACACAGTCTTAATCATGCCTGCATGTAGTGTGCAATTAGAACAACTCAAAAGTCTCCTGATGCACTTCTCTACCTACACTGGCTTAAGGATAAACTTTGACAAGTCTGCAATGATTTCAATCAACACTCCAGATCAAAAGATGCAACTTCTGGCAAATAATCTGGGATGTTCTATTGGTACTTTTCCTTTCACCTATCTTGGTTTACCCCTCAGCCTACTAAAGCCCAAGCTGGAAGACTTTGCCCCTATTATTAAAAGGATTGACAGAAGACTTGATGGTTGCTCCACTTTGCTTTCTTATGGGAATAAACTCACACTCATTCAGTCTGTTTTCCAAGCTTTCCCACCTTCTTCATGAGCACACTCACCCTCCCTGCTGGAATAGTTGGTCAGGCCAATAAATTGCTCAGATTGTGCTTTTGGAGAAAGTATGTTTTGGAAGAAAGAGGTCCTGCTCTGATTGCCTGGGAAAAAGTTTGTGTTCCTAAAGATCAAGGAGGTTTGGGAATTCTAGACATTGCCACACACAACAGATGTTTATTGATGAAGCATATTCACAAATTCTTGAATCATGTTGACCTCCCCTGGGTAAATCTTATTTGGGCAACTTACTATCCTAATGGCATTCACACCTCCAGATCAGTGGGATCTTTTTGGTGGAAAGGAATTCTTAAGTTGCTCTCTCTATTCAAACATTGGGCTAAGGTAGAGGTTGGTACTGGTAGCACCATAAATTTCTGGCAGGATAATTGGGGCCATGCTTCTATTCATCATAAATATCCATAGCTATATTCTTTTTCCCTCATAGAAGATTTGTCAGTACAATGATTTATGCAAATGAACAACCGTCTGGATAATCTTCACACACCTCTTTCCATCCTAGCTTTGCAACGTTTCAGAAACTTCAGTCCATCCTGCAAGACACTCAGCTCTCTGCCCAAAATAATTGTTGGAGTTATTCCTGGGGTATTGCTTTCTCCTCAATCAAAATGTACAAATGCTTGGCACTGCGAGATCAAAATTCACCCCCATTTTCAAGAAGATTTGGAAGAATGCAGCTATTCTGAGATACAAGATTTTTTTCTGGCTCATCTTGCATGATAGAGTCAACTCCAGGGGCCTCCTCAAAAGAAAATCCTTTCATCTGCCTTCCTATGATTGTGAGACCTGCCATGTTAGCACAGAAGAAACAACCTTGCATCTTTTTTGGGACTGTGATTTTGCTCAAGCTTGCTGGAATTCTATCCTGGGACAACACAGACGTGGCATTTCGATATTTGATGAAATTTACTTCTCTCAGAAGCATTTCCTCCCAACATTGCTATGGAAATTCTGATCATGGGTTGGTGGAACATTTGGATGCAGCGCAATGGGAAGATCTTCAAAGCTCAGATCCCTTCTGTTCAAGCTTGGAGAAGAGGCCTTAAGGCTGACTTACTCCTTCTTCAACATCGCATGAAGGACACGTTTAAATCTTTGCTTGTCAATTGGACAAAACAATTTGTAAGCTAGTTTATCATGTTGCCGTTTGGTTTCCACAAAACTGGAGTTGGTTGAACTCCTTGTAATTTATAACTTTTGTTAATTTATTTTAATATATTAATACCGTAGAACGATTGTTCTACGGTTTTTGGTTCAAAAAAAAGTATGCATGGGTTCAAGAAGATCAGCAGGTATTAGCATATTTCTTGAATAACCTTTCTAGGTGACCAACATCCACAAGGTGCATGAGCTTGGACTGTCATGGCGAGCATGTTCTCATCGCAATCCAGTTCGCGGGTGAACAATATCTGCATTGCGCTCTCCAATGCATAGAAGGGCATGCAATCTATGGGCGCCCACTTCACCTACATGTGCTCCCTCTCTGACAAACTAGCGGCTGTCGGTGAGCCACTGGATGAGGACAAGGTCATCTTCTACATCACCGCTGAGTTGGGCATGGAGTACCAACCCCTGGTGTGGGCCCTCGACTCCCGCACCAAACCAGTCACACTCGATGATCTGTTTGCTCAGATGACCAACTTTGATCAGCATGTGGCGATGCTCCATGGCAGCAGCAACAGCGCCGAGTTCAAGGTCTCCGCCAACTCTGCCGTTCATGGTGGCCGTGTTGACTTCCGTCACCATGGCCCGCCACGCGGCAAGAAAAAGGGCAACAAATGGTGGAAACTTCAGCAACAACAACGGTGATGGTGCCCCTCACACCTGTGGACGACCCTCCCCCAACTACTACAAAGGCCATCGAACCTCCACAAAAAATCATCTTGATGCCATCCTGTGTCAAATTTGCCGCAAGCCAGGGCTAGGGCTGCACGAAAAACTCGAGGCTCGTGAGCTACTCGAGATCTACTCCTATTGTGGCTCGACTAGAAAAGAAATGAGTTGAGTATGGACAGTTTATGTAGCTCGATCGAGAAACGAGTTGATCTTGAGACAATGCTGGCTCGCTCGATTTTAGCTCGATAGCCCGATATACTACAATTATATTATATTATTTTGATAAATATTAAAAATAAATGGGATAATTTTTTACAATACCATATATGTTGTGTACAATTTGTTTTTCGTTTTTACTACTACCAAACATGAAAGCTTAATTAAGTGCGGAGAAAATTTAGCCCATTATGGTATGTGGTCACACATGTGTTAAATATCATGTTATTTTGTCTAAAGTTTGAGAGCAGACGCACCATCGTTTTCTTCTCTTTCCAATTCAACCATGATTTCTTGCTTTAATTACTAGTCTTCAATTGAGAGATAATAATTTGAATTATATAATAGTTTCTTATGTTGTGTTGTGGCCTACATTGCTTGAAAATTTGTGCCACGTTGTTAAAAAAGATCATCTTATTTAGCTCGAGATCGACTCAAGATTGTTACAAGCTAAGCATGAGCCATTTTTATGGCTCGACCTTGATCTTCGCTCAAATTGAGCTCACTCATTAGTATAAGTTGAGCTAAGTCTAATCCAACTCACTCGAACTTAACTCGTTTGCAGCCCTATCCAGGGCACTTTGCCAAGGACTGCTGGCAACATTTCGAGGAAGATGATGGTGACTCCTTGTAAGATGAGAAAGTTGCTGGTGCTGCCGAAGCCTCATACGGGGTAGACATGAACTGATATGTGTATAGTGGTGCCACAGCCACATCACCGGTGATTTGGAGAAAGTGACTATGCCGGAAAAATACCACGGTCAAGATAAAGTGCACACCGCAAGTGGATTAGGTATGCGGATCAAACATGTTGGCCATTCAGTTGTTAAAACCCCTCACCGACCAATTCATCTCTGAACTTTTTTTGCATGTCCCTCGCGCATCTAAGAATCTTCTTTCCATTCATCGTACTCCTCTTGTTGAATGGAATATGTTTCAAAACTATGACAAACCTGATTATAGCAAAATCATTGCACGAGGGACAAACCTGACAAACTTGACTATGCGGGAAAAAGGGGTGATACTCTTGGATCATCTATTCACTTAAGAAATGACCCGATGCTTTTCAAGTGTTTCGAAACTTCCAAGATCTTGTTGAATGAAATTTCGATAGAAAAATCATTTCTATTCGCTCTGATTGGGGAGAGGAATATAAAAAATTAAATTTCTTCTTCAAACTCTTGGCATCTCTCATCAAGTGTCATGCCCACATGTCCATCAACAAAATGGGTCTGCTGAATGCAAACATATACACATTGCTGAAGTTGGCATAGCTCTCTTAGCTAGTGCATCCATGCCTTTAAAATTTTGGGATGACAACAAGGATTATCACCGAAGATTATGCCTATCTGAAGTGACCCCCAAAAATTGTTGACGAAAAGCAATTGGTTCGGTGCTTGTGTGAAGAAATTGATTGCAGCCGAGAAGTTTAAAGACAGAGAAAAGACATAGTATTTTCTTTCGTTGTTGTTCTTCTCTTTCTTGAGGCATAGGACCACTATACTATTAAGAGGAGTATAGTGGTCGAAACATATGCTCTCATGCTAAACCAAATCTAATGTGAGTTGAGAGAAATCTCTTTGTGTTCCAAATAGATACTTGCTAGCAAGAGACGCAATTCTTCTTTGCTGTGAGAGATCTCAGACTGAGGAGTTAGCATTACTTGTTCCTCAAGTAATGTTACCGTTGTGCTCAAAATCCAACTATTGGATACGTGTTGGTTGGATATTGACTAGTTGTCATGTTAAAAATGGTCTTTTCTTCCTCGGGAAGACCATGGCTATAAATAGCCCACCCCGTCCAACGTGCATCGTGGGCTGCTTCGTGTGATTCCGAGAAGATTGTGTGAGCACCCTCTCCCGAGTGATTTGAGTTCAAAATCCACAGAGAGAAAAAATCCGGAGCCGAAAAATTCGATAGTGGTTTAGCATCACTAGTATCTAGGTTTAGTACGATTCACCTATTACTCTAGAGAGCTATGAACTCTCTAGATGGTTAGATGGCAAGTCTTTCAGTGACCAAGAGTAATTATGATTCACGAAGACAAAGTCTGTGAAGGTTTGAAGATTAACTCAAGCATCTACCACGAGTGATCGATGCTGGTTGACGAATCAGTTGTCAAGGAGAATAGGACGAATCCATAGACTGAATATCCCTTTAGATGTCATCGAGCACGAGCCATTATAGGTGATGCACAATCTCCCGCGCTATCATCACTTGACAGAAACACTGATATGACCAATCTTTCCACTCTCTTGGAATTCCCAGAGTTTTTGGAATCTCAAAGAAACAACAAATTTATCGATGTCCATGTCATACATCGTTGATGTTGGTTTTGGCATAGTCAACAGAGGACACTCCTGGGCAGGGCCGGCCCTGGGGGTATGGCGGCGGGGCGACGGCCCAGGGCCCAGGCGAGGAGGGGGGCCATGACAGAGTATATATCTATATTATAGCCCAGCAAAAAATAGGTAAAAAAATACAAAAAAACTCGAGAAAAGAAATAAGATGGGCTAGGCCCATCAGATAGCTAGCAAGCCATCGCTGATCGATTAACGAACGCGAAGTCGCGAAGCGACACCGTGACTCACGTCAGTTGGCAGACAGACGACTGCTCGTTTTCCTTTTTCTTCGTAGGTTAGGTTCGTCAGGCGCCGTGACGCCCGTCGGCCTCCTCGCTCCGTCACTCGGCGCCTTGCCGTGTCATCCTCGCATCGCCTGCCGCTGGCCCGCTGCCCGTTGGAGCTGCACGCGCGGCGCGGCGCACGACAGTCCAGCAACCCAGCGGCCTGGCCATCCGGCATACGGCAAGGCGGCACCGCGGCAATACGTATACAAGTATACATCAGGCTGGCGACTACAAGTCTTGAAGTCTGCAACGCGGCCGTCCCCAATCCCTAAAGTACGTTTGAATGTTTCTATCCATGTTCCTCAGTTCCAGTCCATCCCCCAAACCCTAATTTGACAATTCCAGTACTTTATTTATTCTTTATTTAGTATTTAATTACGTATTCAACTATACATCCATGATCCATCCTCCAATTTCAGTATGCATGAAGTTTTAAATTTTCTAATTCAATCAATCATTTTTTGTCATTCTATGTACATGTCTAGGGTTCCAATCATCCGATGTATAAATTCCTAATTCTTTGTATCCTCTTTTGATCTTTTCTTCATGATTTTAGGACATTAGCCTGCCATGTTACCTAAGAAGAAGCAATTGTCGGGTGCTGAAACAAGAAGGAAAAAGAAAGAAAGTGATCCGAAAATTCTACCATTGAAGGATTCTTTGAATAAGTTCTTTACATCTTCAAGCAATGTTGATGTCGTTGAAGAACAGGGGCAAGAAACTACTCCTGAAGAAACCTTTTTTGAAGCACTGAAGTATTATTGTTGTTGATGGAGTCAGTCTAATTTGGTTCTTATTTGAGGTAATTAATCATGTCGTGTTAGTTTCATTTTGCGATTTTTTAGTATTATTGTTGTTGATGGAATCAGTTCGAATTTGGTTATTATTGTTCTCGATGAAGTCATTTGAATTATTATAGTCAAATTTTAAACTAAAGATGTGTGACTAAAAGTTACTCTTAATAAGTCATATATATAACGCACACACATACATATATATGGTCTTAGGACTTAGACATAGGGGTCCATGTTGTCGAGTTCGCCTAGGGCCTCCCAAAACATAGGGCCGGCCCTGCTCCTGGGACACGTGTGTTGCCATACCACAATAAATACATACGTCAACAATGCCATCAATTGCATAACGCCTACTTTCTATGCATGCAAAACTTGAGACTTTTGGATAGATTGGCATGAGCGATTCCCTTTGACTACCAGCAAACCATGGTGCAATAAACATGAGTTTCAAGAGATAGAGAACCATTACCACGCCTACCATGGGAGGCAATGGACATTGCTTGATGGAGAGGATCGGCTGCAACTGCTAAGATTCTTTCTTGCCCTGCTGACGTGCTCCTGATTAACGAAGTGCAGTTCTTCCCATGTGCGTCAGCAGGGCTGCTCCTCTTCCTTGTCTTCTATCTCTAGAGCATTGCCACAAATAGGAAGTGGCAAGAGCAAGGAGAGGAAACGGTGGAGTGTGTTAAACATATCTTGCGCCTCAAATATAGGAGATAGAGGCAGGTTTTATTGTTATCTGTTTAAACTACTTTATCTCTTCTTCTCTATCTCCTAATGTATCTCCCTTCGGTTGGCAATCTCCACCGAATCCTGTAATCCCCTCGATTGTGTCAATATATGCATGCGGGCTCTCATGTATAAGGGTTGAGACGCTTCTATCATTCTCCACATGGTATACAGAGCAGGCTCTTCCAATTGCATCTAGCTCGTGCCTCCTACCTCTCGACACCTACCTATCTCCTTCGTTCCCAACCTCCGCTTCTCTCCTCGCTGCCACCCATCCCCTCCACCATGTCCTCCTCCAGTGCCACCGTCTCCTCCACCCTCAATTACAACACCTCTGAACCCCTTACCAGGACGAACTATGTTCTCTGGAAAGCTCAAGCCCGATCCCAGATACTGGGCGCTGGCCTCTATGGCTACATCGACGGCACCACCGTCGAGCCTCCCAAAACCCTCACCACCAAAGACAAAGACGGCAAAGATCAGGTCATCCCCAACCCTGCCCATAACCCCTGGCTCGTTCAGGATCAACAGATCGTCGCCTACCTCTTGCGCAATCTGTCCAAGGAAGTTCTCATCCAAGTTGCCTCCCTTGAGTCCTCCCACGCCATCTGGACTGCCTTGGCCACCATGTTCTCCGCTGTCTCGCTGTCTCGTGCCAACAATCTTCGCGCTGCACTCACCAATGCTCAGAAGGGCTCCATGTCCGCCTCTGCCTACTTTGGCCAGATGCGCTCTCTCTCCGACGAGCTCACCGCGGCGGGCAAACCCCTTGGAGACGGGGAACTCATCTCTTTCATTGTCGCCGGACTTGACATGGACTATCAACCCATCATCTCCGCTCTCGACGTCCGCACCGAGCCCATCACCGTCGACGGCCTCTTCTCCCTCGTGTCAAACTTCGATCAGCGCATGGAGATGTTTCACGGTGCTGGCAATGGCGGCTTCAAGTCCTCCGCCAACATCACCTCGCGGGGCCGTTCTGGTGGTGGAAACGGCGGCTACCGCAAAGGAGGGGGTGGTGGCTCTCGCGGCGGCGGCGGCGGCTATAACGCTGCTGCTGGTGGCTCCAGCGGCAGCGCTCCTGGCAGCTACTACATGGCGGGCGGTGGTGGCGGCCACCCCAACCCTAACTCTGGTGGCGGCTATGGCGCCCACCAGAACGGCGGGGGTCATTAGGGGGTTCTGGTGGAGGCGGCGGCTACTTTCACCAGAACCAGAACCCTTCTGGTGGTGGTGGCTACAATCGGCGCAACAACAACAACAATCGACGTCCCTTTCAAGGGTATGAAGGGTATGAAAACAAGTGTCAAATTTGCAAAAAACAAACAAACCATATTGCAAAAGACTGTGATTGGCGTTACGCCGATGATAAAAACTCCCAAAAAAGAAAGTTGCAGCTGCAGCCGACGTGTCTTATGGCGTTAATACCAACTGGTATATGGACACGGGTGCCACCAACCACATCACAGGCTTGTTGGACAGACTGACTATGCATGAGAAATATCGTGGCCATGATCAAGTCTACACTGCGGCAAATGGTGCAGGTATGGAGATAAGTCATGTTGGTCAGTCCTTTATCAAAACCCCACACAAAAATCTCAACATCAATGACATCCTATATGTTCCTAATGCCTCCAAAACGTTGTTATCTGTTCATCGTATTGCTCTTGACAATAATGTGTTTCTAGAGTTTCATCCATTCTTCTTTTTGATCAAGGATCAGGTCATGAAGAAAATTCTCCATAGGGGTGTCTGTGTCGAAGGTCTCTATGCTTTGCTTCCCAAGTATTGCCAGAACAATAAACAAGTGTATGGTGCTATCAAGCTTTCTGCTGAGAGGTGGCACAATCGCTTAGGTCATCCTTCTTTTTCTACTGTTCATCAGATCCTTAGTAGAAATAAACTCCCAGTTGTTGGTGAGAGACACTTAGAAACCATTTGTGATTCATATCAACGAGCAAAAAGTCATCAATTGCCATATCCTGTGTCTACTAGTGTTTCCACTAAACCTTTGCAGCTTATTTTTTCTGATGTGTGGGGTCCTGCCCCCACCTCCGTTGGTAGACACTCCTACTATGTAAGCTTTATTGATGATTACACCAAGTACACATGGATATATCTCCTTAAGAAACGTGCTGATGTGTTCCAAGTTTTCCACAACTTTCAAGCTCTCGTTGAACGCAAACTTGATAGCAAAATTATTTCCGTACAGTCGGACTGGGGGGGGTGAGTATGAGAAACTAAATTCTTTTTTTCGAAAGATAGGTATCTTGCACCACGTCTCTTGCTCACATGCGCACCAACAGAATGGCTCTGCTAAAGGCAAGCATAGGCACACCGTTGAAGTAGGACTTGCTCTTTTAGCGTCTGCTTCAATGCCACTAAAATTTTGGGACGAAGCCTTTCTCACTGCCGTGCATCTTATCAACATGTGGCCTAGTCGCACTATTTCCAACGAAACTCCCACTGAACGCCTCTTTCATGTCACACCAGATTACACCACACTTCGTGTTTTTGGGTGTGCCTGTTGGCCAAATCTTCGTCCCTACAACACTCGTAAGCTTAGTTTTCGGTCTAAGCAATGTGTTTTCCTTGGGTATAGCGCTCAGCATAAGGGGGTCAAGTGCTTAGATGTTTCCACCGGACGTGTGTATATCTCACGTGACGTTGTGTTTGATGAAACTCAATTCCCTTTTACAAAACTCCATCCAAACGCCGGCGCCCTTCTCCGAAAGGAAATTCTTCTCCTTCCTCCGCATCTATCCGGCGTTCCGTGTGAGGGTGATGATATTTGTACTGACCCAACTTTGACTAATCCATCACCTGTTGCACCTGAGTTTTGTATTTCAGCAGAAAATGGTGAAAAAAACACTGGTTCAGAAGCAACAGAGGAGGAAACAGGCGATCCAAAGGAATCTACATCGGGATCGGTGCCCTTGACTGCGTCAGCCCAGATCGTATCCTCCTCGGGATTGTCGCTGGGCCAGTCCCGCCCGGTCGCGTCACGCTCCCCCACCGCACCAGCTTCCCCATGTGCGCCGCACCAATCGGCTGCAGGGGGCAGCCTGACCCGACAGCCTGCGCCAGACCCCCCAGGCGAGGCGCGCCAATCACCTGACGAGGCCAGCCCGACCAGGCGGTACCCACCGGTCCCGCAGGTCTACTCCAGGCAGGCCCCTGCGTCAGGCTCGGCTGGACGCGGCGCGGTTCCCGTGCCCGATCCGCCCGGATCTTCTGCGGCCGCCTCTGATGCTCCTTCCACTACAGCTGCCACAAAGGATCCCATGTTGTTGAACGAATCTGCCTCGGGATCACCAGCACCGCGTCCGTCGCTGTCGCCCGGATCTTCTGCGGCTCCGCCGACACTGCCTCATACGCGTCTACAGACAGGCACTATTCCAACTATTAATTATAAAACTAAGTATGGTTTAGCTGCCTCCAGTGACTTCCCAGGTGAACCTCGCACTGTCACCGATGCTCTTGCTGATCCCCGTTGGAAACACGCTATGGATGAAGAATTTCGTGCACTGCAGAATAACAACACATGGCATCTTGTTCCTTATCATCCACATTACAACATTATTGATTGTAAGTGGGTCTATCGCATCAAACGTCGATCAGATGGCACCATCGATCGCTACAAAGCCAGACTTGTTGCTAAGGGTTTTAAACAGAGGTATGGACTTGATTATGAGGATACTTTTAGTCCTGTTGTTAAAGCTGCCACCATTCGCCTTGTACTGTCTGTTGCTGTGTCTAGAGGTTGGAGCCTCCGTCAGCTTGATGTTCAGAACGCGTTTCTCCATGGTGTTCTGGAAGAGGAAGTTTACATGAAACAACCTCCTGGGTATGAAAATAAACACAAACCGTCTCATATTTGCAAACTTGATAAGTCCCTCTATGGTCTCAAGCAAGCTCCTAGAGCATGGTATTCACGTCTAGGTTCCAAACTGATAGCTCTTGGGTTTATTCCCTCCAAGTCAGATACATCACTGTTCATTTACAAGAAGTCACAGACTGTTATTTTGTGCTCATTTATGTTGATGATATTATTGTCACAAGTTCCTCTGATAAGGCCATAACAGCTTTGTTGCAAGATTTGCATTCAGATTTTGCACTAAAGGATCTGGGAGATCTTCACTTCTTCCTTGGTATTGAAGTAAAGCGGAACAGTGATGGTGGTCTTCATCTTTCTCAGGAAAAGTATGCGACTGATCTTTTGACCAAGGCTGGGATGAGAGATTGTAAACCATCTCCAACTCCACTTTCCAGTGCAGAAAGATTATCTCTACCGAGGGTGCACTCTTGGATCAAGCTGATGGCACCAAGTACAGAAGTTTGGTTGGAGCACTTCAGTACTTAACACTTACACGACCTGACATTTCCTTTGCAGTTAATAAAGTGTGTCAGTTTTTGCATGCACCCACCTCAGCTCACTGGACTGCTGCTAAAAGGATTCTATGATATGTGAAGAATACATTGAGTGTTGGACTCACCTTCAGCAAGTCCTCCTCCACTCTTGTTAGTGCTTTTTCTAATTCTGACTGGGAAGGTTGCTTGGATGACAGATGGTCCACTGGGGGGTTTGCAGTTTTCTTTGGACCTAATCTTATCTCTTGGTGTGCCAAGAAGCAAGCAACAGTGTCATGGTCGAGTACTGAGGCAGAGTACAAAGCACTGGCTAATGCAACAGCTGAGATCATCTGGGTTAAGGCCATGCTAAAGGAACTTGGAATATATGCTCAAACACCGTGTCTTTGGTGTGATAACCTTGGTGCCACATATCTTTCTGCCAATCCCGTGTTTCATGCAAGGACAAAGCACATTGAAATTGATTATCATTTTGTAAGAGAAAGAGTTGCAAGCAAGGAGTTGGACATTAGATTCATTCCTTCAAAAGATCAGCTTGCAGATGGGTTCACAAAAGCTTTGGCCACAAGACAGTTTGAAGAATTCAAGCGTAATCTAAACTTGAGAAGTTCAGATTAAGGGAGGGTGTTAAACATATCTTGCGCCTCAAATATAGGAGATAGAGGCATGTTTTATTGTTATCTGTTTAAACTACTTTATCTCTTCTTCTCTATCTCCTAATGTATCTCCTTCGGTTGGCAATCTCCACCTAATCCTGTAATCCCCTCGATTGTGTCAATATATGCATGCGGGCTCTCATGTATGAGGGTTGAGACGCTTCTATCATTCTCCACAGAGTGTGGTGTTGATGGGAGGGCATGTATGTAAATGACTATGACTCAAGTGCAGATTGTAGGTCTTCTCATTGTTAGTAAGAGCCACAAAGCACATTAGTAAAAACAGAACCACAATCCTCTCCAGAAAATAATAAGAAAACCACACCAATACATATATTATATCAAGTTTACAAGCATCATTTATTCATCACAATTACATATCATAACAGTAATAATAGTCAAACCTGAATCCACACGATAAAATGATAAAGTACAAATATATTGGCCAACATGATGTCCTATAGGGACGAATGTGAACAGAGCAACGTTTGTCCGTTATTATCAAATCCATATTCTTAGTTTTTCCCTTTTACTTCGGCGATTCCTTTTAGTTCTTTGGGTCCAGCGATTCGTTTTCGTCCTCCATACCATCAGCTGATGCTCCGCTGATGTTGCCCAAGCACTTTACGTGGAAATTATGGGTGCCACAGTCGTTCATGCCCTAGTGAAGGAAAGAAACGACATGTCAGGATCACTGGGTCGGGACATATATATGTTTGCTACGTAATGATGGGGGAGAAGTTGGGTGGTGGGACCGTGGGAGGGAGGTACCTGTTCCGCTGAAGAAGGGATCGCAGGGTTTTTGTCTTCACAAGTAAACCTGAATTTCTTTAAGTTGAAAGAGAGATATGAAATTACATTCAAATAATACACTTCAATTTTGAGTCGTGAGTAGAAAATATTGGTGACCAAGCTCACCCTGCCAAGATCCCCAAACGCAATGGTAACGTTAACGTCGCACGACATGACAGATGCTTCCATTGGAGCTCTACCATCACCGGAGGTAATGAAAATATCAATCCCCTTTAGGATGTTTTGTATTAAGCCATGGAATTTTTTGCGCAGTTGGATATAATGTGCATGTTGCGTATGGACGATTGTATTAGATTAACTATAGTATAGTATAAAAACAAGGTGCAACACTTAGCTGCAATAATATAGATAAAGAGGTTTCGGTGTGTACACTATGGGAGCGATCTCTTCGATTGTCCAAAACTAATATAGTGATGCTGAAATTGGAACCCATGCGAATTTCAGAATGTTTCCTACTTTTGGTGGAATGGCTTACTATTACTTGATCAAGAGGCAAAGGTGGATTTTCGATGACAATTTTATCCGACAAATCCTGGTCTTTCGGCAGAGTTGACTTATTAGGTTCAGTTCCCATTGCACCACCTTTGGCATATCCAGTAATTAATTAATGAACAAATTAATGTAAACACAAACTCTACAGGAGAGGTTATCCTCTTAAATTCAAGTAGGGAAAGTAACGGCTGAACCCCAGCTCGGTGCAGCCACGCTACACCAACGCAAAAAAACATATCAAAATATTTCAAAAAAGTGAAATTTTGTGGGAATGATTATGAACAAATGTTATAGATGGTTGCAAAATTTGGTGCTCAAATGACATCCGGGAGCTCTGCACACAAAAAATTACAAGTTGTGTTCAAACAGTGCACGTACATTTTGGGTAATTTTCAGTAAAAAAATTGTACAGAGCTCCTCGGATGTTATTTGACCACCTAACTTTGCAAGCATCTATAACATTTTCATCATAGTTCTTACAAAATTTCAGATCTTTTTGAAATATTTTGCTATGTTTTATTGCGTGGGTGTAGAGTGGGTGCACCGAGCTGGGGTGTAGAACAACCACTTCATCGAAGTATGCTTTAGTTCGACAATTTCGTATGACCCCAGAAGTCACAAAGCTATGGACCACTGCACCTTACACCACATTCAGAATTAGGCAGGAAAATAAACATTGAAGAGAATCAGTTTTATTGGCAAAACAAGCAACATGGACTTGATAGAAGGAAAATTTCTCTTAACCACGTTTTAATAGCAGGTAGGAACAACACTAACAATGGAAAAACAAATGAAAATCTGAATCCTTCGGGCGAGAGGGCCGTTTTAACATACCAAATATGATAAAATTTTGGGTCAACAGAAGTTTACATTACTTTGTATATTTGATTGATGATAGCAAACTAGCCACTTAGAAAACCCAACAAATATAATCAGGCATTAGCCATATGTAAAATAGAAGATATGGAACTATTTCAGTTTTCCAGATTTTCTCCGCTCAACCACATCCAAAAATTAGTATCCCCAATTTCACAGCGAAGCTAGCCTTCATCCTCATATATACCATGAAGTGCAACATGAGACGATTTGACACGGGTATATCTTTATGAACAATCTTGGGAAAACAAAGATGCTAGTTCTCATTATTTACTTACTTTTTGTGGAATGGCTCACTATATTACTTGTATTTATAGCTTTGCAACAGTACTATGTTTGCAAGATAAGCTATCTGCTATCAATAGAAACTATCAGTATGACGTACTCACCGGCAATCTCTGTTGTTGCTTCGTCTTCAGTATTACGAGTCACATCCTCGTCATTCGACGGAGTAAACTCATCAGGTTGGGCGCCTGCAGGTAACCATACCCAGTAATTAATGAAGGAAAAAAACGTGTGACTCGAACTCTGCTCGGGAGGTTACATCAAAGTATGCTTTAGTTCAACAATTTCATATGATCATCAGCCAAGACAATAGCATTGCGATAACAACAGTCTTTCCAAAATGAAGTACTTTACTAGAGCGATGTACGTTTTCCGCTACTTCAAATAGATATTATGCAGCAAGATGCATGATTCATGAAATTTAACCCTAGTAACGTACGAAAGTTGAGCAAGACACTTGTTGCAAATAATCTGATTCGAGAGAAGCATCTAGAAATTTACAGTACTACTTCTCACTATGAAGCAGTAGTGATCTAAACGCTCTTATATTAGTTTACAGAGGGAGTACAAACATTTTCCTCTTCGCCGGATATGAATTACTTACCTTTGGTTTCCCGTGTTGCTCGATTTGCACCTATACGCATCTGTGGCTTGCTAGGTGCACCGCTCAACATGGTCCTCTGAGTTAGTAACACTGGCACCTGTAGATCGACTGCGTTTGCTGGGAAGGGAGATACGGTGGTGTATATATATGAAGGCTTACTACGAGAACGGAGCAGTGGCTCAGTGGCTCAGTATATGTTTCTTTTTTCCTCTGAACGATGGTTATATGATGCTTAGAGGCCAAGTATGCTACTGTCAGGATTCACCTTTAGCCAATTTTCCGAGCAATTAATTTTTCTAACAACATAAATTCATTGCGGTGCACCTTTAGGCAAAGGAGATGATGAAGCTTTTGTCAGACTTTTTCCCTCGGACAGCCTCACCGTGTTTGCGCTTTCGATTGCACGCCAGACTTAAAAATCTATAGCCTAGATCAATGTGCCGAGGTGATTTCTCGGATGGTTCTCATCGTGAGCACTGCCTATGGGTAGTATTGATAGTCCAAGGCATCGGGAGACGGCCATGCGTACAGTGTGTGAGCCCACTCGCATGCACGCTCGATTGAAAACCAAAAGCAACATGAACCAAAGGCCGTTAGCTGCGGTCCCATCTTAGGTGCTCAAGTGGAAGTGTGCATCTAGCTTTATGGACAGTTTTGATGGTTAAGGGCATCTCCCACGGCGACCCGCAAATTTCCTCCCGCATCCGTTCGCCACAGATGCAGGAGGCCGCCGTCCAACACTGCCAGACTGTTTGCATACATTTAATTACTTTATGAACCAATTGGACGAAATTTGTGCAAACACGGCGAATTTCATGCCCGGTGTCCCGTTGGTTGATTGTTATATATGGCGCAAGCGCAAGTTCTGGTCTATATGCGTGATACGCCTGTTGTTATTGGGAATTCGCCTAACGAGAGCTTGCCATGTTTAGATGCTATTCTAGTCGTTCTTAAGTTGACATGCCTGGAACTTATAATTTGTGGTTACGTTACTTGCGAGTACATTATTGTATTCACACCAGCGTTGTTATACCAGAATTTAGTCGAGGAACTCTGTAAAGAAGATGTCATTGGGATAGTGCGAGGATCCGTAGCCCAGGCAGATGCCTGTGGAGTGGAGCCGCTCAAGTTCGGTGCCTTAGTTTACGTCTTTTGTTGCAATATAAAGAACCATCGATTATCTTACGCTTGGTAATAACAAAAAATCATGCCAAGATGAGCCTGTGACCCATTTGTAGCCCTTTGGTCAAGTTTGTGTATTGATTATCATATTTTCGTGAATTAAATATGCATATCCACATATCATGGGGGGCAACCTTAGCCCAGTGGTGCAAAGGTGGGGATACATTGAGATTCTTCTGTTTGTGGGATCAAGAACCTACGAGTCCTATGATGGAGCGCCCGATCCCCATGATTTCTTGGAGAACTTACGCCCCAGGGATAAAAGCTACCGGGACAGATGCAAAGCTCCCCTTAGGGAAAGGTAGGGAGGCTGCCCTACCTTGACTTTTGAAAAAAAAACATTCTTATGCACGTGTTTTTTCTGAACAATTTGGGTGGTCGTACGTAAAAAAAGCGACTTTGTATGAGAAAGGTATGCTTGTTTTAGTAAACATTGCGCAAAATCGATCCAAAACCAAAAAAGACTAGATCTAGTCTAGTCGGAAACCAAGTCTTCCATTGCAATAGCCAATTCTGAATCTAACAAAATCAAACTGTAAACATGTCATGGGTGTGGTGTTTAAGGAGGCTTTGAGGGTACTTTGGGCGGCATATGGGGGAGTGGCCGAAACCAACTCTAGCTATGCAATAGATAACATTCTAAGGTTTTATTTTGGCTTGGTATATCTTGTGGGCAAAAATTATATTTCTATTAGCTCAGTCAATATCTTTTAGCACTGATTTTACCATTGCTTGGATGAGCTATCTTCAGAGTTGTTTGGAATTCTCTTGCCTTGACTCTAGAGAATCATTTTGTGATTTAGCTGGCATTGCTTTTACTAATGGTTAGGAAAACAGTTATACGCGACTTCTAGGCAACAAAGATCATCAAGACTGAGCTGCGCAGAAAGATGTTTGTGATGGCTTCCTGACGACTTGAGTAGAGTGTCATTCATATGTTTTTAGGTTTTCAAATGGCTTTATCAACAACATTATGGAGGATTTTCAAAAAATATATGAGTAGAACCAAAAACATATGAATGAAACTTTACTCTTTTATTGTGGTCTACTTTTTTATGTGCTGGCGAGAACTTTGGGAGGTAGTCCAGGAGCAGATGCAGATTGTGGTGTACATCAGCGGCATCTAGAAGATGGTGGGTCGTGTCCTGGGTTCTTGGTTCGTGGATGACAGGTATGGTTTTCTCCTCCGATGTCTTAGTCGTGTGGCGGTGCCAGATCTGAAGTTTGATGACGTGTCTAGGGTGTTGCCTCGATTTGATTTGTTTCAACGGTAATGGTTTCGTCTATGACGAGCCACCTGGGAGGTGCGCAAAGTGGCATATCAGCAATGAAGTCAAGTCGACTCGGGTGTGGAGATGAACCATCATTTTTTCCTTTGGTGACTGCTGTGGTGGTGTCAGAGACAGGTGGTGGACTTCAGTGTCAAGCTTAGAGTATTTTTCTGTCTTGTTTGTAATTTTACTTGTTGGCTAGTTTTCCTTTATGCAAAGGCTAACATTTTGCTATCTTTTCAGTTTTGACAGGTCTATATGTACATGACTTGACTTGTACTCGGTGTGTGCAAAACAAAGTATGCTACTGTACAGTGTGTGCACCCAGAAAGGTAAATATTGTCTAAGGTGTGGTGGCCTTCCTAACCTACTTTACAACACAAAGAACCAGAAATTATAGATTAGCTAATTCGAGACTCATGGTACTCGTGATTACGTCCTCTTTTGTACAAGCAATGTAAATTCATTGTGCTGCACCTTCCCGCGAAGGTGAGGATGAAGCCTTTTTCTACTTTTTCCCTCCCTCGGACAGCCATAGGTTACGTGTTAGCCCTTTCGTTTGCACGCCGGACTTAAAAACCAGGTAGATCAATGAGGCGTGCTGCTTTCTCGGATGGTTCTCATGATGCTGTGACATGCAGGTATTGATAGTACGTGCCGCTGGAAAGTTGAATCCTTTGCGGTCCGTGTCACTCAACTCATTATGTGCTTTCACCTTCTCTTTTTTGGTTAAGTATCTACTTCTTTAGACAACGCCTTCGCTCTTGTTTCCCTCGGGCGGCGGTACAATGTGAGTCCACTAGCATGCACGCTCGATTGAAAAACAAAAACGCACGATGCTGTAGAGGGCCAAATGAATGGATCATGTGAAAATTGGTTTACCTTGGGACCGCGGTCCTTTCGAGGGGTTGAAAATACATCTTGCTTTATAGTCAGTTTTGATGGTTAATGACAACCCATATGCTGATCTAATGCTTAAAATTAAGTGTAAGCATAATGTTTATTTTGACTCGAACGGCAGGTGCTCTGCCTTTTCATTTAAGAGTAGGAATATACATAAGAGGGGGCAGTCGTCAATATAATTACAAGGCAACTCTCAGAAAGTCCAAGTCAGCTTTGATTAGAGAAGCCACACCATCCGCCGAGGTAGACTTGCACTACAAGAAATATGTCAACTTGTGACCAGCACTATTGGTCACTGAATGGTCACTGTTTTCAATTTGTGACCTTTTTGTGACAAAAAACATAAGGTCAAAAGCTGGCGGTCATAAACTAACTATAGCGACCTTTCTTCTGGAATGGTCGTAGACGTTTATGACCAAAATACGTCTACTGTGGCGTTTTGGTCACTAGCAACCTCCCCAGGCCACGTAGGCATCCAGCGTGGCAATCTGATTTGGCGCAAGATTCAGCCCGGTCCAATTCAATTTTCTCATGGGCCTAGCCCAACAATTCGGCCTTTTTACTGTATATTTTCTCTAGCTACATGGGCTATTTTTTCTAATAGTTTTGATTTCTACATTGGCCTGACCCAACAATTGGGCCTTTCGTTTTTGGGCCATGGCCTTTTTGGCTCAACAGTTACATTTCTTTTTTTAAGACATATCCAATAGTCAGATGGGTTTGAGTGGGTCCCAATGGTCAGAGTCATGTTCTTCAAATTTTGATTTTCTAGTAAATAAAAACAAATATTTAAATCAGAACTGACTGAAAACAGAAGTAATACTTCAACAACCAAATTTGGCACCTTACAATCAAACATACACCACGTTCATAATCGAACATACTTCACATCAGGTTTACAGCCACCAAGAACACAACTAAATATCAAAATATAACTATCTATCAGAGTATAACTAGCTCCAATGAGCTAGAACTCAATGCTTCTTCACTTCTTGGAGCCCACAACGAAACACGAATGAAGTACATCATCTGCAAGTTATCAAACAATATGGTAAGGAGCAAAATAAAGGCAAATCTAAAAGCACATTAACTTGTAGGCAGTCTGTGTGCATAAATAAAGTAAAACAAGCAAAATGAGGCATCGAAATCAGTGGATACAAGTAGTTACTATCAGCAGCAAGTAAATACTACTCCAATCACATCAGGTTTACAATCCTATAAATGCGACATTTTTATCATGTAAGCATAGAAGGACAAATTAAACATCATTTAGATGTTTGAAACAAAGAACCAGAATTTAACCGTTTGAACAGCAAAAAAATTGTTCCAATAGATCATATCCGGTTTAAATTAACTCCTTTGACACCAATATTATACAACATCAAGGAAGTATACATACTGATCGGGTTTAATTAGCACACAGAAGCCAAATACCAGTAACCGATGAAGAAAAAATCCTGATATACAAAGGTAAGCTCATTGTGCATTTTCCAATGTGATACACAATAAGCATAAGTAACCACCAAAATCTCTCAATACCGATCATTAACTAGAGACCTCCCGGGAGCCAAAGCCCTAACAGCCATGGCATCGAATAGAAGAGTTGGTGTGCAAAGAAAAAGCGATTACCTCTCAAGGGCCGTAGACGGCAGCGATGACCCTGGTGTTGCCCATCTCGAACAGCGCCGACCCGTCGGCCCTGGAGAAGATGTCGACCTCGCCCTTGAGCTGCCGCATCTGCAAGGCAAGGCAGCAAACAGGAAGAATCAGAGTCAGTCGAGCCAGCATGAAGAGGATGAGGCTGCTCTGCTGTGGACAAGAAGATTTTAGCTAGGTATGATTGTTAAAAGAAATCAACAAGATAGTGTAACAGTAGCAAACAGTATTCAGAGCATCATTACCAAGAGGTTAATCACGGGTACCTTGGCTTGAATTCAACATCAATTCAACATGAGGGAGGGAGGGATTGCAACAAGGTGGATCGAACCTTGATGATGCGATGATGTTGCTGCTTGTCCTTGTCCTTGCCCCGCCAGGCAGAGGAAGGGAAGCTCCGCTCGATCTGGCCACCGTCTGTGGAGGTCGAGGCCCATGCCCTCTTAGCTGCAAAAACAAACTTTCTCAGTACACACAACAGGAAACAAGGGGGATCAAAAAACATAACGCCTGCAAGTAGTACTGCTTTGCTATCAGGTGCAATCACACAATTTTTTTAATTTCTACCATGCTTCCATTTTGCAGCAACCAGAAATCAATTGATTGTGGAGATATTTCAAAAATTAGTTTATAGTTCACTAGGCAAGTTACAATCCATCTGTCAAGTAAAATCGCTCATCTGCCAGAAGATAAGCAATCAGACAGATCACACAAATTCAGTATTATTATTGTGCAAACAAAAAAAAATGTTCAGAGTGCCTCCATACACGAATCATAAACATCCTCTTATATTATGGATGCGCTTGTATCAAGCTAGCCCTCACGGTTGGATGGATGCAAGTGTCCTGCCTGGCATGATTAACCCATTGTCTCTTAACCGACGCCGCCGAATACAGGGGACAAGAACAAAATCAGGTTGTTTCTAATGCGTGCATACTAACATTGCTAAGCATTGGCCAGTGATAGTAGTAAGCAACCCCATGCCAAGATGACCCACTTGCTTCTCACGTCGCTCTAATTGTGCCTGTGTTCGATGAAGCGTCGTTTGCAGCTATCTCATCTAGACGTGCTCAAACACTAACAAGACGAAGGTTGATGCTGATCGTGAGTTGTGAAGGTGCGCAGATCTTAACACAAGTGTGGTAAATTTTGCTGCAGAGATGAGTTCTCCATGTAGAGTAATTGAGTCCGGTGGTGTGGCTGTGTTCTTTGTAGGAGGTGGATGGAATTGGACACTGGAAATGCTGCTGTCCGTGCATGACTTGAATGTGCATACCCAGTGCAGTGCAGTTCAGTGCAATATAGCCCACCCAAACTTGCCGCCACGGCGATGTCAGACTACTCTCAACTAGAGAAACAAAACAGGAGACGCTGCGGTTAGTTTGTCGGCAAACAGAGTCTTGATCTTGATACGTAAGTAGGGTGCAGAAACAATGAACGCTCGCAACATCCATCATCAGTCTGCCCATGAAACTGGAGTACACTAGATACAATATCAAGTCATTCTCCGCCAGGTACATAACACTAGATACACTAGGTTCCTTGTAATTTGTAAACCCTGGCTAAATAACCAACCATTGCAATGCTAGACCGACAGACTGAAGAACTGCTCGAGTTTCAGTGGCCAAGAAGAATCGGATTTTGCATCACCAAGAGAGCACAAGGAAAGGGGATTGGCGGGGTTACCTGCCCTGATGCAGATGAACGCCGGAGGAGGAGGCTGCAGGTCCCAGTGGTGAAGCTGGCGCTGATGAAGGCCCACGTAGAGCGATCCTTGGTGCCGTTGCCCGTCGGAGGTGCGGGGGTCGTGCCGGTGACCCACTGCGGCGGCTAGGGTTAGGACCCGCCGTGGTTGTGGATCCCGCCACCGTGGCCCCTGCGAGGAGCCCGAGCAGGACCCCACGGGCTTGGCCTTGGATCCGGCCGCGGTAGGAGCAACACGGCCTCCCCTCTCGATCTGGGTGCACGGCCGTGGCCCCCCGAGCTGGAGCGTAGGGAGATGAAGGAGAGACTAAGGGCGCCGGCGGTGGGGTGGAGGGCAGAGGATGGGCCTCGGGGAGACGAGCTCGCCACCGGTGGGGTTGGGATTGGGGGAGAGGGAGGAGGTCGGTGGCGGCGATTGGGTGGGACGAGGAGGAGTAAGCCCCGTGTCTTCATTTTTGGGGCCGGTTGGACGCACGCACACACGCCTGATGAAGGCGAGGGGAGAGGGATGGCGGAGACGAGGTCGGCTGTGGGTGGGGGCGGCGGTGGTGGGTGGGGTTGGCGGCGGTGGCGGAGACTAGGTCGCGACAAGGGAGAGGACGGCGCGGCAGCCTCGATTGGATCTGGAGAAGGAAAGGGTGGGTGGGTAGGTGGGTTAGGGTTTTGGTCTTTCAGGAGAAGATCCACCGTTGGATGGGCGCGTGATGGATGGCTCAGATCGTGTCCAACTTGGTGATCCGCGTGGACGTGGTTCCTCGCTTCTCATTGGTTGGCTGGCGCGCGCTCAAATATCCAAAATTTGGACCCAAATTTTTGAAAAAAAATTAAATGCCTACAAATCTATGTTGCAAAATTGAACCAAATCAAGGGAGTTTGTTCAAATTATCTCATATTTTACACAAGGGTGCATCTTGAAATGGCAAACAATGTTGCCTAAGAGAGTTTTCATTTTCTTTGCACGAAAAATTTATTTTCCATTTTCCGAGTGCCCGAAATGAGTTTTTTTTGTGAAGGACCTACCATATATTTGTTGCAAAATTGGACAAAATCAATTTTATAAAAAACTAGGCCATATTTAATGCACAATTGACCAAATGGTTGCGTGTAAAAAGTTTTGATCCACCTCTGGTGAAAAAGACAAATTTCCGTCGTTTCAGCTGGAAGCGGGTCAAATTTGAACTGCGCCTGCCTCATAGTTTGCTATTTATTTTTTATAAAAATCATTTCTAGGTACAAAAGTATCTATTTAATCAGAGAAACACCAAAACAATTTCAAGATTCAACCACTAGCTAGGAACGCTCGTTCCCGCCGTTTTGACCGCATTTTGAAACGGGCATAAAAAATTCAAAAAAAATCAAAAAATTGAAAAACCTTCGCATTGTGTCATCATATGTGACCAAGTTCCCAGGAAAAATAATAAACTTGTAATACGACAATTTTTTTAAAAAAAAGTGTTCTGAGAAACGAGTTATCATGTGTGAAGATTCATGGCTTTCGAGTCAAATGATCAATCTTATGGCCACATTCATTGTCTAGTTTGTTCAAATAATCTCATATTGTGCACAAGGGTGCATATTGGAATGGCAAACAATGTTGCCTAAGAGAGTTTTCATTTTCTTTGTATGAAAAATCAATTTTTCATTTTTCGAGTGCCCAAAAGGAGGTTTTTTGTGAAGGACCTCCCAAATAATTGTTGCAAAATTGGACGAAATCAATTTTATAAAATACTAGGACATATTTAATGCACAATTGACAAAATGGTTGGGTGTAAAAAGTTTTGATGCACCTCTCCTGAAAAAGACAAATTTCCGCCGATTCAGTTGGAAGCGGGTCAAATTTGAACTGCAGCTGCCTCATAGTTTGCTATTTATTTTTTCCAAAAATCATTTCTAGATATATAAGTACCTATTTAATCAGAGAAACACCAAAAAAATTCCAGATTCAACCACTAGCTGGGAACGGTCATTCCCGCTGTTTTGACCACATTTTGAAACGGGCATAAAAAATTCAAAAAAAATCAAAAAATTGGGAAAGCTTCGCATTGTGTCATTATATGTGGCCAAGTTCCCAGGAAAAATAACAAACTTGTAATACGACAATTATTTTAAAAAAAGTGTTCTCAAAATCGAGCTATCATGTGTGGATATCAATGGCTTTCAAGCCAAGTGATCAATCTTATGGCCACATTCATGGCATAATTTGTTCAAATGATCCCATATTATGCACAAGGGTGTATATTGGAATGGCAAACAATGTTGCCTAAGGAAGTTTTCATTTTCTTTGGACGAAAAAACCATTTTCCATTTTTCGAGTGCCCAAAAGGAGGTTTTTTTGTGAAGGACCTCCCAAATAATTGTTGCAAAATTGGACCAAATCATTTTTATAAAATACTAGTCCATATTTAATGCACAATTGACAAAATTGTTGGGCGTCAAAAGTTTTGATCCACCTCTGGTGAAAAAGATAAATTCCCGCCGATTCAGTAGGAAGCGGGTCAAATTTGAACTGCAGCTGCCTCATAGTTTACTATTTATTTTTTCCAAAAATCATTTATAGTTACATAAGTACCTATTTAATCATAAATACATGGTTTGATGGCGATACATCGAGGTTTGGGCGGTGGCCAAGGACCCCAACTCTAGAGCGCGTAAGCTCGCATGCCCGACGCGTGGTCACCGCGTGACCGTGGGGTTGCCATGTGTTTTGGGCAGCCTAGGCATGTCTAGTGGGTTGGGCAATCCCCAGTTAGGTTCTAGGAAGAAAATTACAACATAAGATTCTCACGAGGAGACCGATCGATGCTCAAACATGAATTAGCAGCCAAGTGTTTGATTAGCGGTACGGGAAATGCACATGGCCAATGGGCGTGAGTTTTTGCTGAGGATGATCATCTACTAAGAAGAATGTCTTCACAAATTTTCAGGTCAAAAGGAGCATCCTAGGTGGTACTTGCTTTGCAAAGTACCACATTGGATAGAAATATGAATGTTGAAGCTGGGCTCAAAATAATGAATGGATTGAGCTGAAATTTGGTGGAGGATGATTATTTGGGCATTGGAAAGCACCATAGAAAATTGATACCATTTGGACATGCCAAAGTGGTACTTCCTTCACAATGCTCTTCTATGGACAGAAACTTGGGAAAACTAGTGAGAGAAATTGGATGAATGAAATGAGCTCAAATTTGGTGTAGGTAAGTTACATAGGTACGGTTATGCCTTGGTAGATTTTTAGATCATTTGGGTAAGCCTATATAGTACTTACTTCACAAAGCTTCTCTCGAGGTAGAAACTTTGGAAATTTCCTGAGAAAGATTTACTAGGAAAATGGAGCTGAATATTATCATGTGGCAATGATTTGGGTATGGAAGAGTGCCCAAAGAGTTTGAGGTTAATAGGAGGGGTCTAGATAACACTTGCTTTGCAACGTGCCAATCTGGCCATAAAATATAAATTGAACCTGGGCTCACATAGATAATTTGGCCGAGCTGCAATTTGGAGGAGGGTGATAATTTGGGCATATGAAGGAACTGTATAAATTTCATGTCATTTGGATATATAAAAAAGGTACTTCCTTCACAATGCTTCTAGGTGGACAAAAACTTTGGAAATTTGCCGAGCAAGATTTGCCAGACAAATGGAGCTGAATTTTGGCATGCGGCAATGATTTAGATAGGAAAGAGTGCCCAAGAATTCCGAGGGCAATCAAGAATATATAAATAGCACTTCCTTCATAAAGTGATGTTGTGAACAGAATAGGAAAATGAATATTTTTGAATTATTTTTGAACTAGGCAAGGAAGTATTTTTACATATTTGACGAAGATATGACCCAAAGAATTTATGAGATTTTTTTGGGAATTTTCGGAATGACAGAAATATAGGTTACTTCACAACCTAGGGCAAAAATTGACACATGGACATGACACATAGGCAAAACTGATGAGGTGGCGCCAAGTCATACTAATCCACCACAATTGACAAGGTTATGACCATCCATATTGGTCATGATCAGCTAGAAATAAAGCAGCAGACTAGTGCTATCTGCTTTATGACCATTTCGTGTAAGGAAATTACGACCTTTCTGACCAAAATGGTCGCAATGGTTTAGGGTTTGGAGCCCCCCGAACAGCTTTTGACCAATTGGTCTAAAATGGTCATAGGTTTATGACCAATTCTTCCAGGGTCACTGACAGAAGGTCATAAGTTGACATATTTCTTGTAGTGTTGGCGTTGAAGACCCTCCTGCTCCTCTCATTCCAAATGTGCCAAGCGAAATAAGCAGCGGCGGCGGCCTGGACTTTATTGCGCTGGGACCAAACACTCCACCAATGAGAGATGGACTGAAACGTTAGCAGGTAGGAAGGATAGCACAAGGGGCATGCCAAGCTTAGCTTGTTCCAAACAGCCTCAGAAAAAAAGGCATGTGTTGAGGAGGTGGAGTGCAGTTTCAGGGAGTTGGAGGCAGAGAGAACACGTCGTGTTCTTGTAGCCTGTCAGTGGTTGGGAGTCTGTTTCGAGCCAAGGTCCAAAGGAAAAACCCTCACCTTTCTTTCAATCTCGAGCCTCCAGCAGATCAGGTTAGCATCGGGCTTGGCAATGGGACCAATGAACTGACATGAATATGCTGACTTGACGGTGTATTTTTTGTCCTCGTCCAGATCCCATCAATGGTGATGATTCGGATGCCAGACCCGTCCGATTCGAGTTGGGGGTCGCGAATGACAGGCGACACACGTCTCATGCACGATGCACGGCTCCAGTGCGATTTCGTCCCCGGTCTCGGGGCCTCGCTGCTGGAATTCCGGCCGGGGTTCCTTCTCCAGCGAGGAAGGCGGCTCCTCCTCCTCAACGCCGAGGAGGTTACGGTGGATGCGCGCGGCTGGCGTGACGATGAGGGTTTCGTCGCGGGCCAAGTTGTACAGTTCCCATGCCATATCGCCAACGTTGCGGCTCGAGGGGAGGGGGTGGCTCGGTCATGTTGCGAGTCCCGAGGTGGGTAATGGCGGTCGAGGGGAGAGGAGGGGATATTTTTGTCGCCCGACTGCCCCAACTCCCCGCATTTCCCCATCTTGTTCCCCACACGCCTCGCTCTCTCTCGCTCCGCTCTCCCTCGCTCCGCCGCGCCGCAAGTTGGGGTTCCATGACAAACCGCGAGCAGTAGATGTGGGCACTCCCCGACGGCGACGAGGTGAGAATGGGAAGGCTGAGAGAGATCGACAGGTGGTTCATGAAAGCGAAGATGCTCAACGATGCTGCGGAGATGGTACACGACAAGCTGAATGAAGAAGAGATCCAGCACTGATTCCCCAACTACGACAGGCAGCCGGCGATGGGGTTTCTGCTCTGGGCGATGCTCGAGGCAGAATCGCCCATCCAGGAGCAGAGGCACGAATGGAGGGTGTTCGGATCCCTCCGCTACAGCTAGATCCAGCCGCAGCCACCTCCGCCGCCGATGGAGGTGGTGATGGGGCTGCCTGTGCCGGGCTCATGGATGGTGCTGATCGTGATAGAGGAAGACAGCGAGGAGATGGGGACGCCAGGGAGGAGGCAGAAGAGGATGGTCACGGCCGAGGCGTTCTCCGCGCTTCCCCAGGCATTCGTCGCGCCTTTGCACCCTCTCCCGCCTCCAGTAGGGACCTCGCTGGTCGGCAATCGCTTTTGGCTATTGGTCGGGGAGGATTCCGACAAGGAGGGGGAAGGGGCATCTTCTCCAACTTCGTCATGTATGCCGGGGATGAAATATCTGACCTCTACTATATCAATTGATGTAGATGGGGTCAATTTGGGGAGATTGGGGAGAACAGAGAGGATTGGGAGAAAGGAAAAACGTACCAGAAAAAATACCAAACTCCAAAATGATGAAAATGGAGATAAGAAAAATAAAAAAAATGAAAAGGCTGAGATAAATAGTATTGCAAAAAAAAGGTTTGGATTTTATGGAAAATGATGTGGCTGAAGCAATAAAAAAGTGCAAATGCATATGAGGTGTGGTAATTTCCAGCCCATTGCTCTGTGGTATATGGAAGAGGAGTTAGACTTCGGTGAAATTTACATCAGAAGCACTCCGATTACTCCCCACATTGGGGGGGGGGTACATGGGAATAGTGAGGATAAAGAGAAAAAAAAGAGGAATGGGCAACTAGGTTTGGTGGCCTGGTGGGGGATAAGGTTCAAATGGACCTGGATCTAGATTTGGCCTGCTGGGCTCAGGAAGGACCAGAAGAAGTGAAGGCCCAAGCCTTGGAGGCAGGTGGAGAGCCTAGAAAAAGGCCGGGACAGGGAGAGACTGAGGAAAGTGATCTAGTTTGAGGGTTTACCCCTAGCCGCCACAAGAAGAAGAAGTGCTCATGGCTAGAAACTTCGGGAGGGGCTTTGGTGGGGGTAGACCTAACAGAGGAGGAAGATTTGGAGATCCTGATGTTAGAAAGATATGGCAGTTTGGAGGAGGAGACAGAAGCAGATCCAACTCTTCTGATAATTCTTTCGATTTCCATTGCAGAGGAGGGGAACCCTCAGGATTTGGGTTTAGTGTGGGAAGAGGTATTGGAAGTTCAGAGACACCTAGTGATGAATCTGGTGGGAGCAACGTCTGGCAGATCCAAGAGGGAAAAAAGATAGTGGGGGATGTTGGGGATATTACTATCAGTTGAGACCTGCCCAAGAGGGGCCGGGTCAGCCCTAATGGCGGGTTACACAAGAAGCCCAGTAAACATTCAAGATTGTAGTTTATTAAGTCTTATAGAAGGCCCAAAGGCCTGAAGGCGGTTTAAGGCCTGATATTATGAACCGCCATATGTAAGGAAAGACTTGTAAAGAAAGGCATGTAAAGGAAGTCACCGAGCCGGACATGACTATGAGCCGGCCGGGACTCTGTAGGCCACCAGGCGTCAACCCATGTATATAAGAGGACGACCCGGTGGCGGCTTAGGGCAAGAAACAACAAATCGATAACCAAGCCGGCGAGTTGAGCCTCTTGGAGATCGAAACCCCAGCAATACCAATCCCAACTAGACGTAGGCTTTTACCTTCATCGTAAGGGGCCGAACTAGTATAAAAGCTCTCCCGTGTCCTTTGTCCCGATTAACCCCTTCAAGCTTCCTAGTGCGATGGCCCTACGACTAAGTCCTTGCTCTAGGACATCTGCCGTGACAATTCCATGACAGTTGGC
Organism: Triticum aestivum; assembly: GCF_018294505.1. NCBI lineage: Eukaryota > Viridiplantae > Streptophyta > Magnoliopsida > Poales > Poaceae > Triticum > Triticum aestivum. The sequence goes on from NC_057800.1 coordinate 42,533,070, forward strand.
GCCCACCGTGGGGCCATCGCACAATGGATTTGAGTTCTTGAAGGGTAGCTTCAAAGGGCTCAAGGAATACGCTGTGGGCCGGATGACCAAGAGTCATCGCGGCAAACTCTACATCGACGATGAAGGCTGGGGCCCGGAGGCCGGCTCAATTGAGTACGGGTACCGGGTCCCCTTCGGTGGAATTCACGTCTTCATCGGCCGGATCGGCGAGTCAGGCCCTGAGCCGGATGTCCACACCAACCTCATCGAAATGGCTCAGCGCGTAAAGACCACCCGTGTTCAATCTGTCGTGAAGCATGCCTTCGTAGGCTGCGTCCACGATGGTGAATACTCTGAAGGTTCGGTGGAGGGCGGTGAGACAGCCGTCTGTTCTGACACTACATCGTCAACGGGCGAGACAGACTCTTTGTACCAGCTGCAAGACGGCATGCTCGGGGGCTGTTCCGATGGCAGTAGTATTCCAGACCCTCTTGAGCCACCGAATTGGGCCGGAGTCTTCATGGCAAGGATGCAGCCTGGGCAGAACTCTAGAGCAGCAGCAGCAGCAACAGGTACCGGGTCGGCTGCTGCCGGGTCAGGAGACCCCACGCGCCCCCCAGCTCAGATTCTAATGGACCTCATGGATAAATTGACGACTCTGTTGATAGCCATGGTAGAGCCGGCAGATAAAGCCCAACATGACGCAGAGGTGGCACGCGTATGTGAAGAGATGGTGCAAGCTAAGGAAAATCTAGCCGCAGAGGAAGCCAGGATGGCAGCAGAGCAGGCAGCTTTGGATGTTCATGCTCAACAACTTCAAGCGGAGACTTTCCGGCTCTCGGTGGATCTTAACGCGTCAAACGAGGTCATGAGGAGGAGGCATCAGAAAACTCAGTCACGTCTACCTCTAACGCTTGATCCTAGGAACCTATTCCGTACACCCGGGGCTGGGGGAAGCAACCCGCCGGAGGCAAATCGGACCACGACACCCGGTGCACTGGTTCAGCCGCGTGCCATGGAACCGCCTCGTATAATTACCGCTCCACCTCACTACGTGCCAACGCCGCCGGGTCACTTCTCCAACCCCTTGGAAAACCTCATCGCAGCGTCGGCTCGTTTGGCGGCTCTCCCGATGGAAGGCGACTCACCGGCGGCAATTGAAACACGGAGGGTAAGAGAACTTCTTCAAACGGCTCTGGCGCAACAGGATGCATACTCCTACAGTCGAGACAGGATCCATTCAACTCCTCGCCCAAGCCGGAGCCCGAGTTACAGTAGGCATATGGAATCCGCAGATATGTCAAGCAATGCTCAACGACACAACTGGCCATACAGGCATGAACCAGTGCGGGCTTGAGCCCTTAACTTGGCGGATTAGGAGAGGATTCGTCAAGAGGCGGAACGAGCAGCTCAAATGGCGGTAGATCAGGCGGCTCATCACACCTTTTTGGCTTATCCAGCAACCTCGGTTGAGGCAGGAGTGGCCACAAGAACCAGAGGCGTGCCTTGCTTGGTGCCAGCCATATGCAATGAGCGTTTGCCAAAGGACTTTAAGGGGCCTCGTAAAGTGCCTAATTACACAGCTGACCTACAACCGGGGGCTTAGATTGAGAGTTACGAGATGGCTATGGAGTTATTGGAGGTCAGAGATGCTGCAATGGCCAAGTATTTCACCATGATGTTAGATGGAATAGCTCGTACTTGGTTGAAGGGATTGCCACCCAATTCTATCGGCTCATGGGCGGAGTTGAAGGCCCGGTTCATCCAGAACTTTAAGGACACGTGTAAGCAGCCTATGTCGATTGTGGACCTGACCAATTGCAAGAAAGAGGATGGTGAATCTACAACCCATTGGGTGCGCCGGGTCAAGGAGATAATACATTCATCTGATAAGATGGATGCCGGCTCAGCAGTTTTAATGTTGGAGAAAAATTGCCGTTTTGAACCTCTGAAGTAGAAGCTGGGGCGGCTCAAGCGTGACTGTAACGACATGGGAACATTAATGGCGGCTCTCGTCAAGTATGCTGATTCTGATACTACCAAGGACCCGGTGTCTGATGAAGAAAAGGCAACGAAGGGAAAAAAGAACGGCAATGGCAAGGGTCACCAGCATAACCCGGCAAATCAGGGAGGTAATAAGCGTAAGGCTGATGAGTTTGTTGCTAACACCAATGCACAGGGCGGCAATCAACGGTGCAAGGGTAGACAGCCCCCTCGGTCGGGCGGGTCAGGTCTCACTGAGGGAGTCCTGGATTAGGGGGTCTTCGGACAGCCGGACTATATCCTTTGGCCGGACTGTTGGACTATGAAGATACAAGATTGAAGACTTCGTCTCGTGTCCGGATGGGACTCTACTTGGCGTGGAAGGCAAGCTAGGCAATACGGATATGGATATCTCCTCCTTTGTAACCGACCTTGTGTAACCCTAACCCTCTCCTATGTCTATATAAACTGGAGGGTTTTAGTCCGTAGGACACAACAATAACATACAATCATACCATAGGATAGCTTATAGGGTTTAGCCTCTCTGATCTCGTGGTAGATCTACTCTTGTACTACCCATATCATCAATATTAATCAAGCAGGACGTAGGGTTTTACCTCCATCAAGAGGGCCCGAACCTGGGTAAAACATCGTGTTCCCTGCCTCCTATTACCATCCGCCTTAGACGCATAGTTCGGGACCCCCTACCCGAGATCCGCCGGTTTTGACACCGACATTGGTGCTTTCATTGAGAGTTCCTCTGTGTCGCCGCCGTTAGGCTTGATGGCTCCTACTATCATCGATAGCGATGCAGTCCAGGGTGAGACTTTCCTCCTCGGACAGATCTTTGTGTTCGGCGGCTTTGCACTAACGGCCAATTCGCTTGGCCATCTGGAGCAGATTGAAAGCTACGCCCCTGGCCACCAGGTCAGGTTTGGAAGCTTAAACTACACGACCGATGTCCGCGGAGACTTGATCTTCGACGGATTCGAGCCTCTGCCTTGTGCGTCACGCGGTCACGATGAGTACGATTTAGCTCTACCATCAGACAGTGTTCATGAGATCGCACCGGCAGCCGCTCCGACCCTCAATTCGGAGCCAGTTGCGCCGTCCATGGACGGGTGGATGGACCCCGCCACGGAGGCCTTATCCTCAGCGGCGATCGAGCCGAACATTGACCTTACCTTGCACGAGAGCCGTATTTTTAAACTGCCGGATCTTTCTTCGGCCACGGACTCCGAACCGCGTGCGCCCGTTCCTATCGAATCCGATTGGGCACCGATCATGGAGTTTACTTCCACGGATATCTTTCAGCACTCGCCCTTCGGCGACATACTGAACTCATTAAGGTCTCTCTCCTTATCAGGACGATCCTGGCCGAACTATGTCCGGCAGGACTGGGATGCGGACGATGAAGAAATTCGCGGCCCACCCACCACCCACTTAGTAGCCACTATCGATGACTTAACCGACATGCTCGACTTCGACTCCGAAGACATCGACGGTATGGACGACGATGCGGGAGACGAAGAGGAACCACTGCCCACAGGGCACTGGACATCCACCGCATCATACGATATATACATGGTGGATTCACCCAAAGAAGGCAATGGCGACGAGACAACAGAGGGTGACCCCTCCAAGAAGCAACCCAAACGCCGACGTCAGCGGCGCCGCTCTAAGTCCCGCCAAAGCAAAAGTGGTGATACCGGTACATGAGGTAATAACACTCCAGATAGTGCCGAAGACAACAATAACCCCCTCTAGCAAGAGTTAGAGCAGGAGGATGGAGGAGCCAGCCCTCCTGAGAGAGCGGCAGATGGAGAAGCGGAGGATGATAATTACATGCCCCCCTCCAAAGACGAGGCAAGCCTCGGCGATGACGAATTCGCCGTGCTAGAGGATCCCGTCGAACAAGAGCGCTTCAAGCGCCACGACAAATAGCCTTAAAAAAGCAGCAGCAGCTTCAAGCTGATGAAGATCTGCTAGCTGACAGATGGACTGAAGTCCTCCCAGCTGAGCAATATAAACTCAAGCGCCCCTCCAAGAGTTACCCAAAATGCAGGTTGCTACCTCGACTGGAGGAAGAAGCGTATGACGCGGCTGATCGGTCACCTCGTGGCCGTGATAGAGAGGCATTCCAGCCAAAAGCTCAGTCGGCACCCCGACGCCATTCAAATAAAAAAGCATGGGGAAACACACCAGACCTGCAAGACGTATTGGAGGACAAAGCAAAACATGCAAGATCGATCTACGGATCACAAGGGCGCTCCACTATGCGAGACAATAAACGTCACGCTAGATACAGTAAAAGTAAATCCGTCCGGGCCGAACACAGCAGGCAAGACTCATTTGAGTTGCGTCGCGATATAGCCCAATACAGAGGCGCCGCACACCCCTTATGCTTCACAAATGAAGTAATGGATCATCAAATCCCAGAAGGTTTCAAACCTGTAAATATTGAATCATACGACGGCACAACAGATCCTGCAGTATGGATCGAGGATTACCTCCTCCACATCCACATGGCCGGCGGTGATGACTTACACGCCATCAAATACCTCCCACTAAAGCTCAAAGGACCAGTGCGGCATTGGCTTAACAGCCTGCCAGCAGAGTCCATTAGCTGTTGGGAAGATCTGGAAGCCGCATTCCTTGACAACTTTCAGGCCACTTATGTGCGACCACCAGATGCCGATGACTTGAGCCACATAATTCAGCAACCAGAAGAATCGGCCAGGCAATTCTGGACTCGGTTCCTAACAAAGAAAAATCAAATCATCGACTGTCCTGATGCAGAGGCCTTAGCAGCTTTCAAACACAACATTCGTGACGAGTGGCTAGGCCGACACCTTGGTCAGGAAAAGCCGAAATCTATGGCAGCCCTCATGACACTCATGACCCGCTTTTGTGCTGGAGAAGACAGCTGGCTGGCTCGTAGTAACAATACGTCAAAGAACCATGGTACTTCGGATACCAAGGACGGCAATAGCAGGTCACGTCGCAACAAACATAAGCGCCGCATTAACAGCGATAATACTGAAGATACGATAGTCAATGCTAGATTCAAAGGCTCTAAACCCGGTCAGCGGAAAAAGCCATTAAAAAGAAGCACTCCGGGCCCGTCCAGTTTAGACTTATACTCGATCGCTCGTGTCAAATACATGGCACCCCCAACAAGCCAGCCAACCACACCAACATGGATTGTTGGGTGTTCAGGAAGGCCGGCAAGTTAATTGCTGAAGACAAAGATAAGGGGCCACATAGCGATGACGAGGAAGAGCCCCGGCAGCCGAACACCGGAGGATAGAAGAGGTTCCCCCCACAAGTGCGGACGGTGAACATGATATACGCAACCCACATCCCCAAGAGGGAGCGGAAGCGTGCGCTCAGGGACGTATATGCGTTGGAGCCAGTCGCCCCAAAGTTCAACCCATGGTCCTCCTATCCGATCACCTTCGATCGCAGGGACCACCCCACTAGTATCCGTCATGGCGGATTCGCTGCACTGGTCCTAGACCCCATCATTGACGGATTTCATCTCATTGGAGTCCTTATGGATGGCGGCAGTAGCCTAAACCTGCTTTATCAGGACATAGTGCGCAAAATGGGTATAGACCCCTCAAGGATCAAACCCACAAAAACGACCTTTAAAGGCGTCATTCCAGGTGTAGAGGCCCATTGCACAGGCTCAATTACAGTAGAAGTGGTCTTCGGATCCCCGGATAACTACCGAAGCAAAGAATTAAACTTCGATATAGTCCCGTTCTGCAGTGGTTATCATGCACTGCTCGGGCAAACCGCATTTGCGAGATTCAATGCGGTACCACATTATGCATACCTTAAGCTCAAGATGCTAGGACCTCGTGGGGTTATTACAGTTAATGGAAACACAGAGCGCTCTCTCCGAACGGAGGAGCACACTGCGGCCCTCGCAGCAGAAGCACAAAGCAGCCTCTCAAGGCAATCCACCAGTTCGGCGTCTCAAGACCCGGACACCTTCAAGCGTGCTCGGAGTAATCGGCATCTAGACCGCCTGGCACGATCTGAGCTCGCGTAGCAATGTGGCCCCCACCCCAGTCCCAGCCAAGCAGCGAAATCCGTGCCACACATACATAATTACGCATTAAAAATACCATGGGCACAGGTGGGGAGGGGGGCACAACTACGGCACGCTCCAAGAGGTGGCCTAAACCGCCCTAGGGGCTTTCCGCTTTGTTATTTTTCTCTTTCAAGACTTTAATCTCTGAAACCTTGTCCGGCAGCATGATTGCCGAACACATGATGCAGCAACCAAGAGAGGCAGAAAGCTATGTCACATGACAGAACTCCCAGGTGGATTACGATAACGAGTGAAATATTTGCTTTAATACTATTCCTCAGCTTGCCCTTGGAAGGGACATAGTCCTACTTTTTGCTTATCGCACTATCTGTATCATTCTGCTTTAACGCACCTCTTTGAATAAACAACGCATAACATTACGACTATTATTGCATTCTTGTTATATATATATATATGTGTTCATTAATGACACCTTGCAACCGTACACTTTGGTACGGCCAACACACTAGGGGCTTAAGTACCCCACAATATGGTGTGAGAAGTCCGAACACTTTCACAAGTGCGGCACTCTAAACTTATAGCATTATATGCATCAGCTCTGAATCATGTCTTTGGTCAAATGTTGGGTTTGCCCGGCTCCTATGTTTTGGTACCTTATGTTCCTTCTATCAGCTAAGGTAGCACTAGGAGAACTACTGCGATTGTGCCCCGGTTCTGGTGGGCTAAGCACCTCAGTAGGGAAAGCTAAAATTGACTGTCATGATAAGGCAAGAGACTGGTCGCTGTTCGGTGAGGTTTGGAGTCCCTAAAGACTTATGCCGCTTAGAGCGAGGAGCCGGTCCTGTCCGGCTTAAAGGCGTGTATCGCACCCCGAATTCGGCCTTCCGAATACCAGGGGCTTCACCGAAATTTAAAATTATGGAATTCTATGGCTAAGTGAGAGTGATAAAGCATTATTAGTCTGGTTGCCTTGTTCGCTGTGCTGAGCACCTCCCTCGAAGGACCCAAAAATGGGAACAAGAGTGCTTAGGTTTATCCCGAACACCCCAGCACTCGCGGCATGGGGGCAGAAGCCGATGACTAGCCATCTCTCAGATTGGATAAACAGCCAAACAGAAGGTAATATTTTAAATTCAAACAAGCATTGCATAGCGCATATGAAACAAGTTTTCATCATACAGGATCACACGAGCAAGTTTACTCAAATATTACATCCTTTGAACATTCGTCCGCTACAAGACGGGCACCCTTCAGGACACCCTCATAATAAATTTCGGGGGTGCGATGCTGCTTGCCCTGCGGCGGTCCCTCCTTGATCAGCTTCACGGCGTCTAGCTTGGCCCATTGCACCTTCACGCGGGCGAAAGCCCGGCATGCACCTTCGATGCAGACAGACCGCTTGACGACCTCCAGCCGTGGGTAGGCGTCCACAAGCCGCCTCACCAGGCCGAAGTAGCTGTTCGGAAGGGCGTCGCTAGGGCACATCAGGACTATAAAGCCCTTCATGGCCTGTTTGGCCACTTTGTGTAGCTTGACCAGCTGCTTCAGCTGGTCGCTCATAGGCACCGGGTGTTCGGTCCCAGTATACTAAGACCAGAACAGCTTCTCCGTTGAGCTTCCCTCCTTGGCCTGGTAAAACTGTGCGGCATCCGACATGCTGCGGGGAAAATCCGCGAATGCTCCTGGAGAGCTCCGGATTCGGGTAAGTAATAGGTAATTTACTTTCACATGCTTGCTTTGCATATAGAATGCCTTACCCGCTGCTATTTTCTTCATCGCATCAATCTCCTGGAGGGCCTTTTGGGCTTCAGCCTTGGAACTTTTTGCACTTTCACGGGCAGCGGCAAGCTCGGACTCTCGCGTCTTCGAGTCACGCTCCAACGCCTCATGCTTCGACACGAGAGCTTGGAGCTCTTGTTGCACCTCGCCCACCCGTGCTTCTTGCCTTTCCCACTTGGTTCGCTCCTTGGCCCCTTTGTCTTCTGCCTCGGTTAGCGCTTGCTTCAGGGTCGCCCCCTCGATCGTGGCCCCTGGCAAATATACGATGATCCTGTCATTTTGCAATCGTGTCTTCTTTTATATATACATAGACATGGTATTACTTACCCTTGTTCTCCTCGAGCTTCCTCTTGGCAAGGCCGAGCTCTTTCTTGGACCTCGAGGTCCTGCTTCAGTGTGGCGACCTCCACAGTCAGTGCGGCTGAGGCCAGCAGCGAAGCCTGCATACGCATATAGACATAATTATGTTAGACTCCTGCGGTATTATTTGATCCTCTATTCGACTTTTCTTTTTGAACACCGAACAGAGCATCAGGGGCTACTGTCTATGCGGTAATATTTTTCCTATATTTCGAACACTTACCTCAAAGCCTGTTAGAAGGCTGGCACAGGCTTCAGTCAATCCGCTCTTGGCGGACTGAACCTTCTGGACCACCACACTCATAATAGTACGGTGCTCCTCGTCGATGGAAGCGCTGCGAAGCGCTCCCAGTAGATTGTCCGGCGCCTCTGGATGGACAGAGGTCACCGGCACAGGCGTCTTGCCCCTCTTGGAAGGAGGCCGCCTGCTCGAGTCCAGAACCACTGGAGGTTCCGACGCGGTGTTCGGCTGAGGGCCGTGATGAAGCTATGTACCTAGGGTAGGGTCATGGACCTGTCCAGCACACCCTCCCCAAGGACATCTTTACAAAGAATCAAAAGCAGTCGAAGAGAAAATATCATCCACTCGACCATGAAGATGTGCTCACTCGACTACCTTGAAGACACTCGACCACCAGAAGACGAGAAGGCCTCCACTTTGCAACGGTCGCGACTTAAACCATAGCATTATGGGCATTTATAACACTTTATTGTAGACGTTACCAGTAACGCCCCACCTTTATGAACCTTGATCCCTGTGTAACGGAGGGGAGCTAGGGTCCTGGCCCACTCTATATAAGCCACCCCCCTCCTCTGGGACAGGGGTTCGCACTTTTGTAAACACACACACACACGTATAATCCAGTCGACCGCCTCAGGGCACCGAGACGTAGGGCTGTTACTTCCTCCGAGAAGGGCCTGAACTCGTAAAACTCGTGTGTACAACTACTCCATAGCTAGGATCTTGCCTCCTCATACCTACCCCCATTCTACTGTCAGTCTTAGATCCACGATAGTTGGCGCCCACCTTAGGGCAGGTGTCTTAGCGACTTATTGGAGAAGTTGCAGTTTTTCCGATCCCCATCATCATGGTTCCAGGCGGAGGTTTGGCTGAGGGCCGCGAGATCTGTCTCGGCGTGCTCGTGTTTGTCGCCGACGACTCCGCTTGGCTTGAGGAGGCACCACTCGACGTCAATGCGCTCCCCACCCGCGGGGCAACGCACTTTCACGCGTGCGTCCGCGGCGTCCTCCTGCGGCAATTGTCAACCCAGTACCAGTCGACTCCTACGGCTTTCCCCCTCCCTGCGACCCGCCGGAACAAGTGCACTGGCCGGTCGAGGGTTAAACGGTGGGTGAAGCATGCGGTGGCCCGCCAGTCGGCCACCCCTCAAGTCGCGGCGCTTGAGCCCGACGAGTCTCTCCACGGCCTGTTCGATCTGTCGACTGGCTCCGTAGAGACTGCATCCGAGTGCGACAGCAATGACTCGGCAGCGGAAGTCCTGATGGTCAATGGACCACGCGGTCCTCCTGGATTCGATCGTGAAGACGGAGGTGACGGGAACGGCGATCCGTCGCGCGTTCACGAGGAGTACCGCCCCGAGCCTCTCTCCTCGCAGTAGAGAGAAGAACTTCGTCGCCGAAACATGGATGCCCTACATACTCCTATAGTTGGAGAAACGCCCGAGGCCCAGGCCTTGGAACAGGCTCGCTTGGCCAATCTGGCTGAGCGCACTCGGCTGGAGAACCTACAGCGCGCACTCGACGATCGCGCTCGTCAACGTGCTCCTGAGTCCAGCCGACGCCAACTTTTTCCACCTCCGGCTCAGGTATACCGAACATCGATCCAAAACCTAGCAGCTGCGGCCCGGATAGCAGAGTCGATTCAACTTTCCTAGTCAGAAGCTGGCCGAGGTCTAGCGCAGATCAGGGCCTTGCTCCGGGCAGCAGGAGAGCAGAATACGGCCGTGTCTCAGTCGCGGGATAGGATCCATAGCAGATCTGTGGTCGCAGATACGGTCCAGTCGGCCCATAGCCCGAGATCGCCCCGAGGCGTGAGGGACGTGGAGAGCGGCATGATCAGTACAGAAACCAGGAGCAGTATGATCGTCGAGCCGATCGCGATGGTCGCCGTCGAGTGCCCACGCCTCCTCCAAGGAGTGGGTCGTACGTGTCCCGGCCACATGAAGACAGGCGCCCTAACAACGTCGGAAGAGGTATTCCAGTCGACCCCAGGGAGCCAGGCTTTGATGCGAGATCTATTCTCGTACAAGGCTTGGTCGACAGAAACAGAGCTCACCGAGATGGCCATGACAGAGGCCCGCAAACCAGCAACAGGGTGCATGTCTCTGGCCCAGAGTGCTTCAGCAGAGCTATCAGAGCTGCAGTGATTCCCCCCAACTTCAGGTTGGCGACTGGAGTCAGTAAGTTCACCGGAGAGTCCAAGCCTGACACCTGGCTCGAAGACTACCGAGTGGCTGTCCAGATTGGTGGCGGCAATGATGAGGTGGCCATGAAACACCTTCCTCTGATGTTGGAGGGCTCGGCTAGGGCGTGGCTGAATCAGTTGGCGCCTGGCAGCATCTATACTTGGGAAGATCTCGCCCGAGTGTTTGTCAGAACGTTTGAGGGTACTTGCAAGCGGCCAGCAGGTTTGACAGAATTACAGTGTTGCGTCCAGAAACCGAATGAAACTTTGAGAGATTATATCCAGAGGTGGATCACCCTGCACCACATGGTGGAAGATGTGTCTGATCATCAGGCAATTTGTGCTTTCAAGGAAGGCGTCAGGTACCGAGAGTTGAATCTGAAATTCGGTCGGACAGGAAACATGACTTTGACTCGGATGATGGAAATCGCCACCAAGTATGCCAATGGTGAAGAGGAGGAGCGACTGCGGAGCGGCAAGCACAAAGCAGTCGCCCACGAAGCCGGAGGAGGAAACTCCAGTCGGAAACAAAAACGCAAGGCCGAACCAGCTGCTCCGGGTGAGGCCTTGGCTGTGGTTCAAGGAAAGTTCAAGGGGAAGCCCAAAGGGCCGTGGAACCCCAAGAAAGTAAAAGATCAAGATGGAAATGACGTGTTGGATCTGCCGTGCCATATCCACACCAAAAAAGACGAAGAAGGTAATTTCATTTACCCGAAGCATACCACTCGACAGTGTCGGCTCCTGATCCAGCAGTTCCGAGAGAAACAGCCCAAGGAAAAGGAGAAGGAGGCAGACAAGGCTGAGAGTGAAGGGGAAGATGATGATGGTTATCCTCACGTGAATTCCACTCTGATGATTTTTGCTGATGTTGAAAACAAGAGTCGATTGAAAGTCATCAACAGAGAAGTGAACATGGTCGCTCCGGCGACACCCAATTACTTGAAATGGTCGCAGACTGCCATTACGTTCGACCAGTCTGATCACCCAGCGCACATCGCCACCCCTGGGAGGCAAGCGCTGGTGGTCGACCCGGTGGTCGAAGGCACTCGACTGACAAAGGTCCTGATGGACGGTGGCAGTGGCCTGAACATTCTGTACGCAGAAACGTTGAAAGGAATGGGCATTCCGATGTCCAGACTCAGTGAAAGCCACATGAGTTTCCATGGGGTCATCCCAGGCAAGAAGGCTGCGTCCCTCGGTCAGATTGCACTCGACGTGGTTTTCGGTGATGCCAAAAATTACCGCAAAGAAAAGTTGACGTTTGAAGTCGTGGATTTTCAGAGTGCGTATCATGCAATTCTGGGCAGGCCAGCTTATGCACGATTCATGGCTCGACCTTGTTACGTGTACCTCAAACTGAAGATGCCTGGTCCCAGAGGAGTGATCACTATCTCTGGTAATCGGAAAAAGGCGGAAGAGTGTTTCCAGAAGGGCTCAAAGATCGCCGATGCCCAGATGGCCGTGGCAGAATTGCAAGAATACCAGAAAAATGCAGACCCAAGTGACTTGTTGCGAGCCAAGAAGCCAGCCACGGATTCAGCATTCCAGTCGTCTGGCGAGACGAAGTCTGTTCACATTCACCCGACGGACCCCAATGCAGCTCCGACCCACATTTCGACCACACTCGACTCCAAATAGGAAGAAGCGCTCATCCAGTTCCTCCGTGAGAACTGGGACATCTTTGCATGGAAGCCTTCTGACATGCCAGGTGTTCCCAGGGGACTGGCTGAGCATCGTTTGCGAGTCGACCCGAAAGTGAAACCAGTCAAAGAGCATCTTCGACGGTCCGCCGTCCAGAAAAGAAAAGCAATCGGCGAAGAGGTGGCTCGGCTTTTGGCAGCTGAGTTTATCCGAGAGATTTACCACTCCGAGTGGTTAGCCAATGTTGTCATGGTCCCAAAGAAAGATGACTCACTCCGCATGTGCATCGATTTCAAGCATATCAATCGGGCCTGCCCGAAAGATCACTTCCCTCTCCCTCGCATCGATCAGATAGTCGACTCGACTGCTGGGTGCGAGCATTTGTCCTTTTTGGATGCCTACTCCGGGTACCACCAGATCCGTCTGTACGGACCCGATGAAATAAAGACAGCTTTTATCACCCCGTTCGGGTGCTTCTGTTATGTCACAATGCCATTCGGCTTGAAGAACGCCGGAGCCACATTTATGCGAATGATTCAGAAGTGCCTGCTCACTCAGATCAGTCAGAATGTGGAAGCATACATGGATGACATTGTGGTCAAGTCACGTAAAGGTTCTGACCTGCTGACCGACCTCGCTGAAACCTTTGCCAACCTCAGAAGGTATGATATCAAGCTCAATCCATCAAAGTGCACGTTTGGAGTTCCAGGCAGAAAGTTACTCGGTTTTCTTGTTTCCGAACGAGGAATCGATGCTAACCCAGAGAAAGTAGGCGCTATACTTCGGATGAAACGCCCTGTGCGTGTGCATGATGTCCAGAAGCTTACTGGTTGCTTGGCCGCCCTAAGTCGATTCATTTCTCGCCTCGGTGAAAAGGCCCTGCCTCTTTACCGACTGATGAAGAAATCAGATGCGTTCGAGTGGACTCCAGAAGCTGATACAGCATTTGCAGAGCTAAAAGCCCTGCTTTCCACCCAGCCGGTGCTTGCTGCTCCAATCAGCAAAGAGCCTCTTTTGCTTTATATAGCAGCCACTGGACAAGTCGTCAGTACAGTACTTACGGTCGAGCGGGAAGAAGAAGGAAAAGCGTACAAAGTTCAACGCCCAGTTTATTATATTTCTGAAGTCCTGACCCCGTCAAAGCAGAGATATCCTCACTATCAGAAGCTTGTCTATGGAATTTACATGACCACGAAGAAGGTTGCACACTACTTCTCAGATCACTCTGTTACAGTCGTCAGCGACGCTCCATTGTCAGAGATTCTGCACAACAGGGATGCAACTGGTCGAGTGGCAAAATGGGCGATTGAACTCCTTCCCTTGGATATCAAGTTTGAGGCAAAGAAAGCTATCAAGTCCCAAGCAATAGCAGATTTCCTCGCCGAGTGGATCGAACAGCAACTGCCGACTCAAGTTCACTCGGAGCACTGGACCATGTTCTTTGACGGATCCAAGATGTTGAACGGTTCTGGTGCTGGAGTAGTTCTGGTATCCCCCCGAGGAGACAAGCTCAGATATGTCCTCCAGATTCACTTTGATTCCTCCAACAATGAAGCAGAGTATGAAGCACTCCTGTATGGGTTGCGCATGGCCATCTCACTCGGCGTCCGTCGCCTCATGGTCTATGGCGACTCAGATTTGGTAGTTAATCAAGTGATGAAGGAGTGGGACGTCAGAAGCCCAGCCATGACTGGTTACTGCAACGCGGTGAGAAAGCTTGAGAAGAAGTTCGAGGGGTTAGAACTCCACCACATCCCCCGATTGAAAAATCAAGCAGCCGATGAATTGGCAAAGATAGGTTCCAAGAGAGAGGCCATTCCCAGCAATGTGTTCTTGGAGCATATTCACACGCCGACAGTTCAGGAAGACCCTTTCATTGAAGAGCCCCCACAACCCAAGAGCGCCACGGATCCGACTGAAGTCGAGGTCCCAGCTGTGGTCGACCTAATCATGGAGGTTCTGGCCATTACTCCCGACTGGACGGTGCCCTACATTGCGTACATCCTCAGGAAAGAGCTCCCAGAGGATGAAGAAGAAGCTCGACAGATCGTCCGCCGATCTAAAGCTTTTACTGTGATAAGAGGGCAGCTGTTCAGAGAAAGTGTGACTGGAGTCGGTCAGAAGTGCATAACACTAGAAGAAGGTCGTATGATCCTCAATGACATCCACTCGGGGACCTGTGGTCACCATGCATCCTCTCGGGCCATCGTGGCTAAAGCATACCGAGATGGATTCTATTGGCCACGAGCAAATGAGATGGCGAAAGATATAGTCGACAGATGTGAAGGCTGTCAATTTTACTTCGATATGTCTCACAAGCCAGCGTCAGCCCTGAAGACCATCCCCCTCGTCTGACCCTTCGCTGTTTGGGGACTGGATATGGTTGGACCGCTGAGGACCGGCAGAAGCGGCTTCACTCACGTGCTCGTTGCAGTCGACAAGTTTACCAAATGGATCGAAGCCAAACCCATCAAGAACCTTGACGCTAGCACCACTGTCAGTTTTATCAGAGAATTGACATTCCGATATGGAGTCCCACACAGCATCATCATGGACAACGGATCGAACTACGATTCCGATAAGTTCAGAATTTCCTGTGCCTCTTAGGTCACTCGAGTCGACTATGCTTCTGTTGCTCATCCGCAGTCGAACGGACAAGCAGAAAGAGCCAATGGTCTAATTCTCAAAGGACTGAAGCCCCGACTGATGCGTGATCTCAAAAATGCTGCAGGTGCTTGGGTTGATGAACTTCCGTCAGTTCTGTGGGGTTTAAGGACAACTCCTAATCGGTCGACTGGAAGAACTCCTTTCTTCTTAGTCTATGGAGCCGAAGCTGTTCTGCCAAGTGACTTGCTCCACAACGCACCCCGAGTTGAACTCTTCTCCGAAGCAGAAGCAGAGTAGGCCCGACAAGATTCAGTTGATCTCTTAGAGGAGGAAAGAGAGGTGGCCTTGATCCACTCGACCATTTATCAGCAAGATTTGCATCGATTCCATGACAGGAATGTGAGGGGTCGAGCCTTTAAAGGAGGAGACTTGGTTCTTCGAGTGGATCAGCAGAAAGCACACAAGCTTGCTCCAACTTGGGAAGGCCCCTTCATCGTCACCAAAGTTCTCCACAACGGAGCATAGCATCTTTACAGTATCGAGCATCAGAAAGACGAGCCACGGGCTTGGAACACGGAGCTGCTCCGCCCCTTTTATACTTAAACACTCATTCGAATAAAATGTAATAAGAAACACCTTTTGTAATTCGTTTATCAAAGACAAGAGCTTACGGTTCTCTCATTCGATTGTGTTGTTCTTATTTACTCATGAAATCCCCCAATGGGTGGGCTTAGTCGCAAATCCGTTCTGCCTAAGTTCGAAAAAATCCTACCGAGTGAAGAGCAATCCTTCCACTCGGGGGCTTAGCTGCAGTCGAGCACTCGCCTAAGTTCTCTCACTAAGAGGCTTAACGGCAGTCCAGCACTCGCCTAAGTTTGGAAAAATCCTAACGAGTGGAGAGCAATCCTCCCACTCGGGGGCTTAGCTGCAGTCGAGCACTCGCCTAAGTTCCCTCACTAAGAGGCTTAACGGCAGTCCAGCACTCGCCTAAGTTTGAAAAAATCCTACCAAGTGGAGAGCAGTCCTCCCACTCGGGGGCTTAGCTGCAGTTGAGCACTCGCCTAAGTTCTCCCAATAAGAGGCTTAACGGCAGTCCAGCACTTGCCTAAGTTTGGAAAAATCCTACCGAGTGGAGAGCAATCCTCCCACTCGGGGGCTTAGCTGCAGTCGAGCACTCGCCTAAGTTCCCTCACTAAGAGGCTTAACAGCAGTCCAGCACTCGCCTAAGTTTGAAAAAATCCCACCGAGTGGAGAGCAGTCCTCCCACTCAGGGGCTTAGCTGCAGTCAAGCAGTCGCCTAAGTTTGAAAAATCCTACCAAGCGGAGAGCAGTCCTCCCACTCGCCTAAGTTCTCTCAATAAGAGGCTTAACGGCAGTCCAGCACTCGCCAAGGTTTGGAAAAATCCTACCGAGTGGAGAGCAATCCTCCCACTCGGGGGCTTAGCTGCAGTCGAGCACTCGCCTAAGTTCCCTCACTAAGAGGCTTAATGGCAGTCCAGCACTCGCCTAAGTTTGAAAAAATCCCACCGAGTGGAGAGCAGTCCTCCCACTCGGGCGCTTAGTTGCAGTCGAGCACTCGCCTAAGTTCTCTCACTAAGAGGCTTAACGGCAGTCCAGCACTCGCCTAAGTTTGAAAAAATCCTACCGAGCAGAGAGCAGTCCTCCGACTCGGGGGCTTAGCTGCAGTCGGGCACTCGCCTAAGTTCTCTTAGTAAGAGGCTTAACGGCAGTCCAGCACTCGCCTAAGTTTGAAAAAATCCTACCGAGCGGAGAGCAGTCCTCCCACTCGGGGGCTTAGCTGCAGTCGAGCACTCGCCTAAGTTCTCTCACTAAGAGGCTTAACTGCAGTCCAGCACTCGCCTAAGTTTAAAAAAATCCTACCGAGTGGAGAGCAGTCCGCCCACTCGGGGGCTTAGCTGCAGTCGAGCACTCGCCTAAGTTCTCTCACAAAGAGGCTTAATGGCAGTCCAACACTCGCCTAAGTTTGGAAAAATCCTACCGAGTGGAGAGCAGTCCTCCCACTCGGGGGCTTAGCTGCAGTCGAGCACTCGCCTAAGTTCTCTCACTAAGAGGCTTAACAGCAGTCCAGCACTCGCCTAAGTTTGAAAAATTCCTACCGAGTGGAGAGCAGTCCGCCCACTCGGGGGCTTAGCTGCAGTCGAGCACTCGCCTAAGTTCTCTCACTAAGAGGATTAATGGCAGTCCAGCACTTGCCAAAGTTTGGAAAAATCCTACCGAGTGGAGAGAAATCCTCCCACTCGGGGGCTTAGCTGCAGTCGAGCACTCGCCTAAGTTCCCTCACTAAGAGGCTTAACGGCAGTCCAGCACTCGCCTATGTTTGAAAAAATCCTACCGAGTGGAGAGCAGTCCTCCCACTCGGGGGCTTAGCTGCAGTCAAGCACTCGCCTAAGTTCTCCCAATAAGAGGCTTAACGGCAGTCCAGCACTCGCCTAAGTTTGGAAAAATCCTACCGAGTGGAGAGCAATCCTCCCACTCGGGGGCTTAGCTGTAGTCGAGCACTCGCCTAAGTTCCCTCACTAAGAGGCTTAACGGCAGTCCAGCACTCGCCTAAGTTTGAAAAAATCCCACCGAGTGGAGAGCAGTCCTCCCACTCGGGGGCTTAGCTGCAGTCGAGCACTCGCTGAAGTTCTCTCACTAAGAGGCTTAAGGGCAGTCCAGCACTCGCCTAAGTTTGAAAAAATCCTACCGAGCGGAGAGCAATCCTCCCACTCGGGCGCTTAGCTGCAGTCGAGCACTCGCCTAAGTTCTGTCACTAAAAGGCTTAACGGCAGTCCAGCACTCGCCTAAGTTTGAAAAAATCCTACCGAGCGGAGAGCAGTCCTCCCACTCGGGGGCTTAGCTGCAGTCGAGCACTCGCCTAAGTTCTCTCACTAAGAGGCTTAACGGCAGTCCAACACTCGCCTAAGTTTGAAAAAATCCTACCGAGTGGAGAGTAGTCCACCCACTCGGGGGCTTAGCTGCAGTTGAGAACTCGCCTAAGTTCTCTCACTAAGAGGCTTAATGGCAGTCCAGCACTCGCCTAAGTTTGGAAAATTCTTACCGAGTGGAGAGCAGTCCTCCCACTCGGGGGCTTAGCTACAGTCGAGCACTCGCCTAAGTTCTCTCACTAAGAGGCTTAACGACAGTCCAGCACTCGCTTAAGTTTGAAAAAATCCTACCGAGTGGAGAGCAGTCCGCCCACTCGGGGGCTTAGCTGCAGTCGAGCACTCGCCTAAGTCCTCTCACTAAGTGGCTTAATGGCAGTCCAGCACTCGCCAAAGTTTGGAAAAATCCTACCGAGTGGAGAGCAATCCTCCCACTCGGGGGCTTAGCTACAGTCGAGCACTCACCTAAGTTCCCTCACTAAGAGGCTTAACGGCAGTCCAGCACTCGCCTAAGTTTGAAAAAATCCTACCGAGCGGAGAGCAGTCCTCCCACTCGGGGGCTTAGCTGCAGTCGAGCACTCGCCTAAGTTCTCTCACTAAGAGGCTTAACTGCAGTCCAGCACTCGCCTAAGTTTAAAAAAATCCTACCGAGTGGAGAGCAGTCCGCCCACTCGGGGGCTTAGCTGCAGTCGAGCACTCGCCTAAGTTCTCTCACAAAGAGGCTTAATGGCAGTCCAACACTCGCCTAAGTTTGGAAAAATCCTACCGAGTGGAGAGCAGTCCTCCCACTCGGGGGCTTAGCTGCAGTCGAGCACTCGCCTAAGTTCTCTCACTAAGAGGCTTAACGGCAGTCCAGCACTCGCCTAAGTTTGAAAAAATCCTACCGAGTGGAGAGCAGTCCGCCCACTCGGGGGCTTAGCTGCAGTCGAGCACTCACCTAAGTTCTCTCACTAAGAGGATTAATGGCAGTCCAGCACTTGCCAAAGTTTGGAAAAATCCTACCGAGTGGAGAGAAATCCTCCCACTCGGGGGCTTAGCTGCAGTCGAGCACTCGCCTAAGTTCCCTCACTAAGAGGCTTAACGGCAGTCCAGCACTCGCCTATGTTTGAAAAAATCCTACCGAGTGGAGAGCAGTCCTCCCACTCGGGGGCTTAGCTGCAGTCAAGCACTCGCCTAAGTTCTCCCAATAAGAGGCTTAACGGCAGTCCAGCACTCGCCTAAGTTTGGAAAAATCCTACCGAGTGGAGAGCAATCCTCCCACTCGGGGGCTTAGCTGTAGTCGAGCACTCGCCTAAGTTCCCTCACTAAGAGGCTTAACGGCAGTCCAGCACTCGCCTAAGTTTGAAAAAATCCCACCGAGTGGAGAGCAGTCCTCCCACTCGGGGGCTTAGCTGCAGTCGAGCACTCGCTGAAGTTCTCTCACTAAGAGGCTTAAGGGCAGTCCAGCACTCGCCTAAGTTTGAAAAAATCCTACCGAGCGGAGAGCAATCCTCCCACTCGGGCGCTTAGCTGCAGTCGAGCACTCGCCTAAGTTCTGTCACTAAAAGGCTTAACGGCAGTCCAGCACTCGCCTAAGTTTGAAAAAATCCTACCGAGCGGAGAGCAGTCCTCCCACTCGGGGGCTTAGCTGCAGTCGAGCACTCGCCTAAGTTCTCTCACTAAGAGGCTTAACGGCAGTCCAACACTCGCCTAAGTTTGAAAAAATCCTACCGAGTGGAGAGTAGTCCACCCACTCGGGGGCTTAGCTGCAGTTGAGCACTCGCCTAAGTTCTCTCACTAAGAGGCTTAATGGCAGTCCAGCACTCGCCTAAGTTTGGAAAATTCTTACCGAGTGGAGAGCAGTCCTCCCACTCGGGGGCTTAGCTACAGTCGAGCACTCGCCTAAGTTCTCTCACTAAGAGGCTTAACGACAGTCCAGCACTCGCTTAAGTTTGAAAAAATCCTACCGAGTGGAGAGCAGTCCGCCCACTCGGGGGCTTAGCTGCAGTCGAGCACTCGCCTAAGGCCTCTCACTAAGTGGCTTAATGGCAGTCCAGCACTCGCCAAAGTTTGGAAAAATCCTACCGAGTGGAGAGCAATCCTCCCACTCGGGGGCTTAGCTACAGTCGAGCAGTCACCTAAGTTCCCTCACTAAGAGGCTTAACGGCAGTCCAGCGCTCGCCTAAGTTTGAAAAAATCCTACCGAGTGGAGAGCAGTCCTCCCACTCGGGGGCTTAGCTGCAGTCGAACACTCGCCTAAGTTCTCTCAATAAGAGGCTTAACGGCAGTCCAACACTCGCCTAAGTTTGGAAAAATCCTACCGAGTGGAGAGTAATCCTCCCACTCGGGGGCTTAGCTGTAGTCGAGCACTCGCCTAAGTTCCCTCACTAAGAGGCTTAACGGTAGTCCAGCACTCGCCTAAGTTTGAAAAAATCCCACCGAGTGGAGAGCAGTCCTCCCACTCAGGGGCTTAGCTGTAGTCGAGCACTCGCCTAAGTTTGAAAAAATCCTACCGAGCGGAGAGCAGTCCTCCCACTCGGGGGCTTAGCTGCAGTCGAGCACTCGCCTAAGTTCTCTCAATAAGAGGCTTAACGGCAGTCCAGCACTCGCCAAAGTTTGGAAAAATCCTACCGAGTGGAGAGCAATCCTCCCACTCGGGGGCTTAGCTGCAGTCGAGCACTCGCCTAAGTTCCCTCACTAAGAGGCTTAACGGCAGTCCAGCACTCGCCTAAGTTTGAAAAAATCCCACCGAGTGGAGAGCAGTCCTCCCACTCGGGGCTTAGCTGCAGTCGAGCACTCGCCTAAGTTCTCTCACTAAGAGGCTTAACGGCAGTCTAGCACTCGCCTAAGTTTGAAAAAATCCTACCGAGCGGAGAGCAGTCCTCCCACTCGGGGGCTTAGCTGCAGTCGAGCACTCGCCTAAGTTCTCTCACTAAGAGGCTTAACGGCAGTCCAACACTCGCCTAAGTTTGAAAAAATCCTACCAAGCGGAGAGCAGTCCTCCCACTCGGGGGCTTAGCTGCAGGCGAGCACTCGCCTAAGTTCTCTCACTAAGAGGCTTAACGGCAGTCCAGCACTTGCCTAAGTTTGAAAAAATCCTACCGAGTGGAGAGCAGTCCACCCACTCGGGGGCTTAGCTGCAGTCGAGCACTCGCCTAAGTTCTCTCACTAAGAGGCTTAATGGCGGTCCAGCACTTGCCTAAGTTTGGAAAAATCCTACCGAGTGGAGAGCAATCCTCCCACTCAGGGGTTAGCTGCAGTCCAGTACTCGCCTAAGTTTGAGACCCATCCCTATCCGCAAGGACGACGAGGTGCAGGTCGACTGCAACCTTCTTCTTCGGAGCTGCGACACTAATACAACGTCCGCTCCATCCCTATCCGCAAGGACGACGAGGTGCAGGTCGACTGCCACCTTCTCCTTCGGAGCTGGGGCACAAATACAACGTCCGCTCCATCCCTATCCGCAAGGACAAAGAGGTGCAGCAAGCAAAGTCCATCCGAAGGCAAACACAAGCACATTTGGAGATAAACCAAATTCAGATAAATACTAAAAGGTTCCAAGCAGCAAATCAAAAGTACTTGGGCACCAAGCCTGAAGGAGTTTAACGGTTACAGAAACCACTCGGCATTCCAAGGCAAATTTAAAGCGTATCCAAGTTTCCTAAGATTGTTCACTCAACCGGAGGAGGACTGGCAGGCTCCACGAATGAGTCCAGATCGATCCCATCAGCGATCCGAGTGGCGACAGCAATGAAAGTCTCCATGAAGGACTTGAAGTCGTGCTTTTTGGTGTTAGTGACTTTGATCGCAGCCAGCTTGTCTTCATGAACCTCCTTGCAATGGACTCGCACCAGGGACAAGGCCATGTCAGCACCACACCGGGCGGAGGATTTCTTCCATTCTTACACTCGGTCAGGGATCTCGTTCAGTCGAGTCATCAGAGATTCCAGATCATTCTGAAGCGTCGCCTCCGGCCAAAGCGTCGAGTCGATTCGAGAGACAACCTCCTTCAGGCATGCGAGGTAGCTTATGGCGCTGGCGATACGGGACTCCAGTCGGAGCACGTTCATCGCTGTTTCGTCGCAGACCGGGGAAGCGATAGGGTCCAGACCCGTCTCGACCCTCCCAGTTTCTTCATCAAAGTCTTGACAATGTTCTGCAACCAAAAGTCAGTTCAATCAACCGAGTAAAATCTGATGGCAAACATCAACACAGTCGGATTAAAAGAAATACCTCCTAGCACGAGATAAAGCTTCTTGGCGAGGGTCCTCAGATAAGCTTCTGTGTCGTTCCTGTTGCAGATCACAGACTCCAACTTTTCGTTCAGGGCGACCTTATCCTTCTTCAGGCTGGTCACTTCGCGGTTAGCTTCATTAAGACAAGATGTCAGTCTAGTCACCTCTCCTTCAAGCGTTTCGACTAAAGCAAGCTTCTTCTTTGCGAGAGCGGTTTTGTCTTGGGCTGCTTTTTGTGCGGTGGCGAGGTCCGAGGCCTTCTTGTCCAGAGCCAACTTCATTTTCTCTGCAAAAGAAATAATCGAATCAAAAAAAGAGATCAAAGAGATATATTGAAATTCAGTCGGCAATCAGTTACCTTCCATACCAGCGGCCTCGTCTTGAGCTTTTTTCAGATTTTGCTGAGCCAATTCCTAGTCTAAGTTGAGTTGCCTCTGCTTCTCTTCGAGTTCGGCAAACTTGGAGATAAGAGTACAAGACTTCTCCAGGAGGCAAGAGACAAGTCAATCGATAGGTTCGAAAGCAGTTCATTTCCGAATGAATAAAACCTAAAGAAGTGGACAACAAGCTGTTCAGACCCCAGTCGACTGCCAGCAGTCGACCGTGGTCTCGGGGACTACACCCAGTGGGTGCACTTGGCATTCCCCCACCGGTTCTGATCCCACTCGCCCGGCCCGCAAGAGTCGAGTGCAAGGAGTAAAAAAAAATAGAGAGAAAGAACAATTGCGCCGTCAAGAAAAGAAGAACTCAGACCACAGTCGACTGCCAGCAGTCGACCGCGGTGTCGGGGACTACACCCAGTGGGTGCACTTGGCGTGCCCCCACCAGTTCTGATCCCACTCGCCCAGACCAAGTGGAAGAGTGAAACTACCAAAAACGACAGCAACACCCAGTGGGTTCTCTAATTCAACGCGAATAACAGGAGATTGTGCAGAAGAAGATTTTTCGAGAACAAAAACAGTCGGAAAGTCTACTCACCTTGACGTTGGCCCGAAGAGCGGCACTAGCGTCGTAGGCAGCCTGACTGCTCTCATGCACTATCTTCACCCGCTCCATCATCATATCATCCTATCGGATGGCTTCTGCAACCGCTTCTGACTGGTTGTCTGGGACGGGGTAGCTGGTGAAAAAATGTGCAGACGACCTAGGTGCAGCTGCATGAGGCTCCGTGGTGTGGAGTTGGATAGTTGAAGGAACCACAGGCACAGTCGACCGCGTGGGGTGCCCACTCGGCAAGGGTGCAGCGAACATCACAACGGCCCTACCCGCTGTTGGGGAACGTTGCAGAAAACAAAAATTTTCCTACGGTTTCACCAAGATCCATCTATGAGTTCATCTAGCAACGAGTGATCGGATTGCATCTACATACCTTTGTAGATCACGCGCAGAAGCGTTCAAAGAACAGTGATGAGGAAGTCGTACACGACGTGATCCAAATCACCGGAGATCCTAGCGCCGAACGGATGTCACCTTCGTGTTCAACACACGTACGGTCAGCGTGACGTCTCCTCCTTCTTGATCCAGCAAGGGGGGAAGAGAGGTTGATGAAGATCCAGCAGCACGACGGCCAAGACTCAAGGTGTTGCAGGGAGAGGGAGGCGCCAAGACTCAAGGTGTTGCTGCCCCCTCCCTCCCCCCCTTTATATAGGCTCCCCTAGGGGGGCACCGGCCCTAGGAGATGGGATCTCCTAGGGGGGGCGGCGGCCAAGGGGTGGAGTGCCCCCCAAGCCAGGTGGGGTGCCCCCACCCCTAGGGTTCCAACCCTAGGCGCATGGGGTGGGCCTAGGGGGGCGCACCAGCCCACTATGGGCTGGTTCCCCTCCCCACTTTGGGCCATGGGGCCCTCCCGGATGGGTTTCCCTACCGGTGGACCCCCGGGACCCTTCCGGTGGTCCCGGTACAATACCGGTGACCCCAAAACTCTCCCGATGGCCGAAACTGCACTTCCTATATATAATTCTTCACCTCCGGACCATTCCGGAACTCCTCGTGACGTCCAGGATCTCATCCGGGACTCCTAACAACTTTCGGGTTACTGCATATTCATATCTCTACAACCCCAGCGTCACCGAACCTTAAGTGTGTAGACCCTACGGGTTCGGGAGACATGTAGACATGACCGAGACGGCTCTTCGGTCAATAACCAATAGCAGGATCTGGATACCCATGTTGGCTCCCACATGCTCCTCGATGATCTCATCAGATGAACCACGATGTCGAGGATTCAAGCAAACCCGTATACAATTCCCTTTGTCAATCAGTATGTTACTTGCCCGAGATTCGATCGTCGGTATCCCAATACCTCGTTCAATCTCATTACCGGCAAGTCACTTTACTCGTACCGTAATGCATGATCCCGTGACCAGACACTTGGTCACTTTGAGCTCATTATGATGATGCATTACCGAGTGGGCCCAGAGATACCTCTCCGTCATACGGAGTGACAAATCCCAGTCTTGATCCGTGTCAACCCAACAGGCACTTTCGGAGATACCCATAGTACACCTTTATAGTCACCCAGTTACGTTGTGACGTTTGGTATACCCAGAGCACTCCTACGGTATCCGGGAGTTACACAATCTCATCGTCTAAGGAAAAGATACTTGACATTGGAAAAACTCTAGCAAACGAACTATACGATCTTGTGCTATGTTTAGGATTGGGTCTTGTCCATCACATCATTCTCCTAATGATGTGATCCCGTTATCAATGGCATCATTATGTCCATAGCCAGGAAACCATGACTATCTGTTGATCAACGAGCTAGTCAACTAGAGGTTCACTAGGGACACATTGTGGTCTATGTATTCACACATGTATTACGATTTCTGGATAATACAATTAGAGCATGAACAATAGACAATTATCATAAACAAGGAAATATAACAATCATTTTATTATTGCCTCTAGGGCATATTTCCAACAGTCTCCCACTTGCACTAGAGTCAATCATCTAGTTACATTGTGATGAATCGAACACCCATGGAATTCTGGTGTTGATGATGTTTTGCTCTAGGGAGAGGTTTAGTCAACGGATCTGCTACATTCATGTCCGTATGTACTTTACAAATCTCTATGTCTCCATTTTGAACACTTTCACGAATGGAGTTGAAGCGATGCTTGATATGCCTGGTCTTCCTGTGAAACCTGGGCTCCTTGGCAAGGGCAATAGCTCCAGTGTTGTCACAGAAGAGATCATCGGGCCCGACGCATTGGGTATGACTCCTAGGTCGGTAATGAACTCCTTCACCCAGACTGCTTCGTGTGCTGCCTCCGAGGCTGCCATATACTCCGCTTCACATGTAGATCCTGCCACAATGCTTTGCTTGCAACTGCACCAGCTTACTGCCCCACCATTCAAAATATACACGTATCCAGTTTGTGACTTAGAGCCATCCAGATCTGTGTCGAAGCTAGCTTCGATGTAACCCTTTACGACGAGCTCTTTGTCACCTCCATAAACGAGAAACATTTCCTTAGTCCTTTTCAGGTACTTCAGGATATTCTTGACCGCTGTCTAGTGTTCCTTGCCGGGATTACTTTGGTACCTTCCTACCAAACTTACGGCAAGGTTTACATCAGGTCCAGTACACAGCATGGCATACATAATAGAACCTATGGCTGAGGCATAGGGGATGACACTCATCTCTTCTATATCTTCTGCCGTGGTCGGACATTGAGCTGAGCTCAATTTCACACCTTGCAACACAAGCAAGAACCCCTTCTTAGACTGATCCATATTGAACTTCTTCAATATCTTATCAAGGTATGTGTTTTGTGAAATACCTATGAGGCGTCTTGATCTATCTCTATAGATCTTGATGCCTAATATATAAGCAGCTTCTCCAAGGTCCTTCATTGAAAAACTCTTATTCAAGTAGGCCTTAATGCTGTCCAAAAGCTCTATATCATTTCCCATCAAAAGTATGTCATCTACATATAATATGAGAAATGCTACAGAGCTCCCACTCACTTTCTTGTAAACGCAGGCTTCTCCATAAGTCTACATAAACCCAAACGCTTTGATCATCTCATCAAAGCGAATGTTCCAACTCCGAGATGCTTGCACCAGCCCATAAATCGAGCGTTGGAGCTTGCACACCTTGTCAGCATTCTTAGGATCGACAAAACCTTCCGACTGCATCATATACAGTTCTTCCTTAAGATGACCGTTAAGGAATGCCGTTTTGACGTCCATTTGCCATATCTCATAATCATAGTATGCGGCAATTGCTAACATGATTCGGACGGACTTCAGCTTTGCTACGGGAGAGAATGTATCATCGTAGTCAACCCCTTGAACTTGTCGATAACCCTTAGCGACAAGCCTAGCTTTATAGATGGTCACATTTGAAGGAAATATGCCGTAGAGGCAATAATAAAGTTATTATTTATTTCCTTATTTCATGATAAATGTTTATTATTCATGCTATAATTGTATTAACCGGAAACATAATACATGTGTGAATACATAGACAAACAGAGTGTCACTAGTATGCCTCTACTTGACTAGCTCGTTAATCAAAGATGGTTATGTTTCCTAACCATAGACAAAGAGTTGTTATTTGATTAACAGGATCACATCATTAGGTGAATGATCTGATTGACATGACCCATTCCATTAGCTTAGCACCCGATCGTTTAGTATGTTGCTATTGCTTTCTTCATGACTTATACATGTTCCTATGACTATGAGATTATGCAACTCCCGTTTGCCGGAGGAACACTTTGTGTGCTACCAAACGTCACAACGTAAATGGGTGATTATAAAGGAGCTCTACAGGTGTCTCCAAAGGTAAATGTTGGGTTGGCGTATTTCGAGATTAGGATTTGTCACTCCGATTGTCGGAGAGGTATCTCTGGGCCCTCTCGGTAATGCACATCACTTAAGCCTTGCAAGCATTGCAACTAATGAGTTAGTTGCGAGATGATGTATTACAGAACGAGTAAAGAGACTTGCCGGTAACAAGATTGAACTAGGTATTGGATACCGACGATCAAATCCCGGGCAAGTAAAATACCGATGACAAAGGGAACGACGTATGTTGTTATGCGGTCTGACCGATAAAGATCTTCGTAGAATATGTAGGAGCCAATATGGGCATCCAGGTCCCGCTATTGGTTATTGACCGGAGACGTGTCTCGGTCATGTCTACATTGTTCTCGAACCCGTAGGGTCCGCACGCTTAAGGTTACGATCACAGTTATATTATGAGTTTATGCATTTTGATGTACCTAAGGTTGTTCGGAGTCCCGGATGTGATCACGGACATGACGAGGAGTCTCGAAATGGTCGAGACATAAAGATTGATATATTGGAAGCCTATGTTTGGATATCGGAAGTGTTCCGGGTGAAATCGGGATTTTACCGGAGTACCGGGAGGTTACTGGAACCCCCCGGGAGCTATATGGGCCTTAGTGGGCTTTAGTGGAAAAGAGAAGGGGCAGCCTAAGATGGGTCGCGCGCCTCCCCCCTCCCCTAGTCCTATTAGGACAAGGAGAGGTGGCCGGCCCCCCCTCTCTCTTTTCCCCCTCCGCGAATCCTATTCCAACTAGGATTGGGGGGGGGGGGATCCTACTCCCAGAGGGAGTAGGACTCTCCTGGCGCACCCTCCTTGGCCGGCCAGCCTCCCCCCTTAGTCCTTTATATACGGAGGCAGGGGCACCCCAGAGACACACAAGTTGATCCACGTGATCTATTCCTTAGCCGTGTGCGGCGCCCCCAGCCACCATAGTCCTCGATAATACTGTAGCGGAGTTTAGGTGAAGCCCTGCTGCTGTAGTGCATCAAGATCGTCACCACGCCGTTGTGCTGACGGAACTCTTCCCCGACACTTTGCTGGATCGGAGTCTAGGGATCATCATCGAGCTGAACGTGTGCTCGAACTCGGAGGTGCCGTAGTTTCGGTGCTTGATCGGTCGGATCGTGAAGACGTATGACTACATCAACCAAACACTTCCTTTGTCGATCTACTAGGTATGTAGATCACACCCCCCCTCTCGTTGCTATGCATCACATGATCTTGCGTGTGCGTAGGAATTTTTTTGAAATTACTACGAAACCCAACAACATTACCATCCGCGTCTATCTTCTTCTTAAAGATCCATTTATTTTCTATGGCTCGCCGATCATCGGGCAAGTCAGTCAAAGTCCATACTTAGTTTTCATACATGGATCCTATCTCGGATTTCATGGCTTCCAGCTATTTGTCGGAATCCGGGCCCGCCATCGCTTCTTCATAGTTCGAAGGTTCACCGTTGTCTAACAACATGATTTCCAAGACAGGGTTGCCGTACCACTCTGGTGCGGAACATGTCCTTGTGGACCTTCGAAGTTCAGTAGGAGCTTGATCAGAAGTATCTTGATCATCATCATTAACTTCCTCTCTAATTGGTGCAGGCACCATAGGAACATTTTCTTGAGTTGCGCCACTTTCCGGTTCAAGAGGTAATACTTCATCAAGTTCTACTTTCCTCCCACTTACTTCTTTCGAGAGAAACTCCTTCTCTAGAAAGGATCCATTCTTGGCAACTTAGATCTTGCCTTTGGATCTGAGGTAGAAGGTATACCCAATAGTTTCTTTAGGGTATCCTATGAAGACGCATTTTTCCGACTTGGGTTCGAGCTTTTCAGGTTGAAGTTTCTTGACATAAGCATCGCATCCCCAAACTTTTAGAAACGACAGCTTAGGCTTCTTCCCAAACCATAATTCATACGGTGTCGTCTCAACGGATTTCGATGGAGCCCTATTTAAAGTGAATGCGGCAGTCTCTAAAGCATAGCCCCAAAATGACAGTGGTAAATCGGTAAGAGACATCATAGATCGCACCATATCCAATAGAGTGCGATTACGATGTTTGGACACACCATTACGCTGAGGTGTTCCAGGCGGCGTGAGTTGTGAAACTATTCCACATTTTCTTAAGTGTGTACCAAATTCGTGACTCAAGTATTCTCCTCCACGATCTGATCGCAAAAACTTGATTTTTCTGTCACGTTGATTCTCAACCTCACTCTGAAATTCCTTGAACTTTTCAAAGGTTTCAGACTTGTGTTCATTAAGTAGATATACCCATATCTACTCAAGTCATCAGTGAGGGTGAGAACATAATGATAGCCACCACGAGCCTCAACACTCATTGGACCGCACACATCAGTATGTATGATTTCCAATAGGTTGGTTGCTCGCTCCATTGTTCCTGAGAACGGAGTCTTGGTCATCTTACCCATGAGGCATGGTTCGCACGTGTCAAATGATTCGTAATCAAGAGACTCTAAAAGTCCATCAGCATGGAGCTTCTTCATGCGTTTGACACCTATGTGACCAAGACGGCAGTGCCACAAGTATGTGGGACTCATTATCAACCTTACATCTTTTGGTATTCACACTATGAATATGTGTAGCATTACGCTCGAGATTCATTATGAATAAACCATTCACCATAGGAGCATGACCATAAAACATATCTCTCATATAAATAGAACAACCATTATTCTCGGATTTAAATGAGTAGCCATCTTGTATTAAACGAGATCCTGATACAATGTTCATGCTCAAACTTGGCACCAAATAACAATTATTGAGGTTCAAAACTAATCCCGTAGGTAAATGTAGAGGCAGTGTGCCAACGGCGATCACATCGACCTTGGAACTGTTCCCAACGCACATCGTCACCTCGTCCTTCGCCAGTCTCCGTTTATTCCGCAGCTCATGCTTTGAGTTACAAATGTGAGCAACTGCACCGGTATCAAATACCCAGGAGCTACTACGAGTGCTGGTAAGGTACACATCAATTACATGTATATTACATATACCTTTCGTTTTGCCGGCCTTCTTGTCCGCTAAGTATTTGGGGCAGTTCCGCTTCCAGTGACCACTTCCCTTGCAATAAAAACACTCAGTTTCGGGCTTGGGTCCATTCTTTGGCTTCTTCCCGGCAGCTTGCTTACCGGGCGCGGCAACTCCCTTGCCGTCCTTCTTGAAGTTCTTCTTACCCTTGCCTTTCTTGAACTTAGTGGTTTTATTCACCATCAACACTTGATGGTCCTTTTTGACTTCTACCTCTGCTGATTTCAGCATTGCAAATACTTCAGGAATGGTCTTTTCCATCCCATGCATATTGAAGTTCATCACAAAGCTCTTGTAGCTTGGTGGAAGCGACTGGAGGATTCTGTCAATGACCGCGTCATCCGGGAGATTAACTCCCAGCTGAGTCAAGCGGTTATGTAACCCATACATAGTGAGTATGTGCTCACTGACAGAACTATTTTTCTCCATCTTACAGCTGAAGAACTTGTCGGAGACTTCATATCTCTCGACCCGGGCATGAGCTTGGAAAACCATTTTCAGCTCTTCGAACATCTCATATGCTCCGTGTCGCTCAAAACGCTTTTGGAGCCCCGGTTCTAAGCTGTAAAGCATGCCGCACTAAATGAGGGAGTAATCATCAGCATGTGTCTGCCAAGTGTTCATAACGTCTTGGTTCTGTGGGACGGGTGCGTCACCTAGCGGTGCTAGTAGGACATAATCTTTCTTGGCAGCTATGAGGATGATCCTCAGGTTCCGGACCCAGTCCGTATAGTTGCTGCCATCGTCTTTCAGCTTGGTTTTCTCTAGGAATGTGTTGAAGTTGAGGACAACGTTGGCCATTTGATCTACAAGACATATTGTAAAGATTTTAGACTAAGTTCATGATAATTAAGTTCATCTAATCAAATTATATAATGAACTCCCACTTAGATAGACATCCCTCCAGTCATCTAAGTATAACATGATCCGAGTTAACTAGGTCGTGTCCGATCATCACGTGAGACGGACTAGTCAACATCGGTGAACATCTTCATGTTGATCGTATCTTCTATACGACTCATGCTCGACCTTTTGGTCTTCTGTGTTCCGAGGCCATGTCTGTACATGCTAGGCTCGTCAAGTAAACCTAAGTGTTTGCATGTGTAAATCTGTGTTACACCCGTTGTATGTGAACGTTGGAATCTATCACACCCGATCATCACATGGTGCTTCGAAACAACGAACTGTCGCAACGGTGCACAGTTAGGGGGAACACTTTCTTGAAATTATTATGAGGGATCATCTTATTTACTACTGTCATTCTAAGTAAACAAGATGCAAAAACATGACAAACATCACATGCAATCAAATAATAATAGTGACATGATATGGCCAATATCACATAGCTCCTTTGATCTCCATCTTGGGGCTCCATGATCATCTTGTCACCGGCATGATACCATGATCTCCATCATCATGATCTCCATCATCGTGTCTCCATGAAGTTGCTCGCCAACTATTACTTCTACTACTATGGCTAACGCCTTTAGCAATAAAGTAAAGTAATTTACATGGCGTTTCTCAATGACACGCAGGTCATACAAAAAATAAAGACAACTCCTATGGCTCCTACCGGTTGTCATACTCGTCGACATGCAAGTCGTGATTCCTATTACAAGAACATGATCTCATACATCACATATATATCATTCATCATTCATCACAACTTTGGCCATATCACATCACAAATCACTTGCTGCAAAAACAAGTTAGACGTCCTCTAATTGTTGTTGCAAGTTTTACGTGGCTGCAAAAGGGTTCTAGCAAGAACGTTTTCTTACCTACGTAATAGCCACAACGTGATTTGTCAACTTCTATTTACCCTTCATAAGGACCCTTTTCATCGAATCCGCTCCAACTAAAGTGGGAGAGACAGACACCCGCTAGCCACCTTATGCAACTAGTGCATGTCAGTCGGTGGAACCAGTCTCACGTAAGCATACGTGTAAGGTCGGTCCAGGACGCTTCATCCCACAATACCGCTGAAGCAAGATAAGACTAGTAGCGGCAAGAAAATTGACAACATCTACACCCACAACAAATTGTGTTCTACTCGTGCAAGGAGAACTACGCATAGACATAGCTCATGATGCCACTGCTGGGGAACGTTGCAGAAAACAAAAATTTTCCTACGGTTTCACCAAGATCCATCTATGAGTTCATCTAGCAACGAGTGATCGGATTGCATCTACATACCTTTGTAGATCACGCGCAGAAGCGTTCAAAGAACGGTGATGAGGAAGTCGTACACGACATGATCCAAATCACCGGAGATCCTAGCGCCGAACGGACGGCACCTCCGTGTTCAACACACGTACGGTCAGCGTGACGTATCCTCCTTCTTGATCCAGCAAGGGGGGAAGAGAGGTTGATGAAGATCTAGCAGCACGACGGCATGGTGGTGGATGCAGGGTGTCACCGCAGCAGGTCTTCGCCGTTACACTGCGAGAGAGAGAGGTGTAGCAGGGGAGAGGGAGGCGCCAAGACTCAAGGTGTTGCTGCCCCCTCCCTCCCCCCTTTATATAGGCTCCCCTAGGGGGGGGGCGCCGGCCCTAGGAGATGGGATCTCCTAGGGGGGGCGGCGGCCAAGGGGTGGAGTGCCCCCCAAGCCAAGTGGGACGCCCCCCACCCCTAGGGTTCCAACCCTAGGCGCATGGGGTGGGCCTAGGGGGGCGCACCAGCCCACTATGGGCTGGTTCCGCTCCTCACTTTGGCCCATGGGGCCCTCCGGGATGGGTGGCCCCACCCGGTGGACCTCCGGGACCCTTTCGGTGGTCCCGGTACAATACCGGTGACCCCGAAACTCTCCCGATGGCCGAAACTGCACTTCCTATATATAATTCTTCACCTACGGACCATTCCGGAACTCCTCGTGACGTCCAGGATCTCATCCGGGACTCCGAACAACTTTCGGGTTACTGCATATTCATATCTCTACAACCCTAGCGTCACCGAACCTTAAGTGTGTAGACCCTACGGGTTCGAGAGACATGTAGACATGACCGAGACGGCTCTCCGGTCAATAACCAACAGCGGGATCTGGATACCCATGTTGGCTCCCACATGCTCCTCGATGATCTCATCGGATGAACCACGATGTCGAGGCTTCAAGCAACCTCGTATACAATTCCCTTTGTCCATCGGTACGTTACTTGCCCGAGATTCGATCGTCGGTATCCCAATACCTCGTTCAATCTCGTTACCGGCAAGTCACTTTACTCGTACCGTAATGCATGATCCCGTGACCAGACACTTGGTCACTTTGAGCTCATTATGATGATGCATTACGGAGTGGGCCCAGAGATACCTCTCCGTCATACGGAGTGACAAATCCCAGTCTTGATCCGTGTCAACCCAACAGACACTTTCGGAGATACCCGTAGTACACCTTTATAGTCACCCAGTTACGTTGTGACGTTTGGTATACCGAGAGCACTCCTACGGTATCTGGGAGTTACACGATCTCATGGTCTAAGGAAAAGATACTTGACATTGGAAAAACTCTAGCAAACGAACTATACGATCTTGTGCTATGTTTAGGATTGGGCCTTGTCCATCACATCATTCTCCTAATGATGTGATCCCGTTATCAATGGCATCATTATGTCCATAGCCAGGAAACCATGACTATCTGTTGATCAACGAGCTAGTCAACTAGAGGCTCACCAGGGACACATTGTGGTCTATGTATTCACACATGTATTACGATTTCCGGATAATACAATTAGAGCATGAACAATAGACAATTATCATAAACAAGGAAATATAATAATCATTTTATTATTGCCTCTAGGGCATATTTCCAACACCCGCATCTTCAGCTTGACAGACGGGAGGCGTTGCAGTTGGTTCCTGCCGAGCCACCCTGCTAGCTGTTACCTTCTTGCTCTTCGTAGGCTTAGGAGCCACATCTTCGTCGTCGTCCGAAAGGTCAATTATGTTGGGTGGAGCTGCAAGACAGAACATTCGACCCCAAGTGAACCACTCGACCCTAAAAGGATCAAGAATCGAAATCGCAAGAGTTCATACCTGGGTTAGAGGTCACCGCATCCTCCATTTCCTCGTCCTGGTACTGGTATGAAGAGGTCCCTGACGTAGCAGCACTGCAAAAGGCCCGCATTCAATCGGTTACACCCCGTTAATTGAATCCACATAAAGGACAAGTCAGATGGTTACCGGGAGATAGTAGGAACGGTCACTTTGATCCGAGGGAAAGCTTTGGGCGGTTTGGAAGAGATGGCTTTCGGCACTTTCGGCGCTGGAAGCGGCGCGACCTTGGATTGCTTTGGAGGCTTCTCAGCCGGCGTCGGGGAAGACGTCCTGGGGCGCTTCAAAGATTGCTCGATCGGCGCAGCCACCAAGTCCGGAGCGCGTGCCGGGTCATGAGTGTGCTTGGACATCCTCTCCCTCTGAGGAGGCGAGTCGACTTCTTCCTCATCGGTCGATTCATCGCTCTGCTCGTCCTCCTCGGCTTCCGAATGCTCCTCACCGCTCTCGCCCCCGCTCCCTTCTTCTTCAGCGCCGGGGTCCTGCACTCCGTTGGGCCTGAAAGGATAACAATCAAAAGACATTCAGTCGACCACAAACGGGACATCACGTGGTGAATCGGAAAGATACTTGATAAAACAGAAATATACCTGCTCCGGCTGGCGCGAGTTGTTGAATGGAATCACCCTCCTGGATCCCCGAGGGTTGTCTTTGTTGCCAGTGATTCCCCTCAACCAGTTCTCCAAGATATCCTTGCTGACCTCCTCTGGGTGGATCCGAGTGGTATCTTTGAGCCCAGAGTACATCCACATCAGATGATCGCGCGCCTGAAGAGGTTGGATTCGTCGACCGAGAAAGACCTCCAGCAGATCCATCCCGGTCACTCCGTCGCGGACAAGCTGGATGACCCGTTCGACCAGCTCCTTGACCTGCGCCTTCTCTTCTAGAACTACCTTCAGGGTTGCAGGCTTCTCCACTCGAGCCAAGGAGAAAGGAGGAAGTCCAGTCGACTGGCCAGGGGTTGGCTGATCCTTGCAGTAAAACCAAGTCGACTGCCAGCCCCGGACCGAGTCAGGAAGGATCATCGCTGGGAAAGTACTCTTGCTCCTCATCTGGATCCCTAGACCACCGCACATCTGGATCACCCGCGTCCTCTCGTCACTCAACTTGGCCTTTTTGACCGACTGGGAACGGCAAGTGAAGATGTGTTTGAAAAGCCCCCAGTGCGGTCGACAGCCCAAGAAGTTTTCGCACATGGACACGAAAGCGGCCAGATAGACTATGGTGTTCGAGGTGAAATGGTGGAGCTGAGCCCCAAAGAAGTTCAAAAAACCCTGGAAGAAAGGGCGGGGAGGCAACGAGAATCCGCTATCTATGTGGGTTGCTAGGAGGACACACTCACCCTCTCTAGGCTGCGGCTCAGTTTCGTCCCCCGAGAGCCGAGCCGATTCATGGGGGATCAATCCCCCCTCCACCAGGTCGTCGAGGTCGTCCTGCGTGATTGCCGAGCGGATCTAGTCGCCCTGGATCCAGCCCGCAGGCAGGCTGGACCTCAACGAGGATTCGCCCGGCTAGTCCACTTGGTCGCCTTCTTCGCGCGTTCTAGCGCCGCCGTCTTATCCTTCCCCATGGTGGCAGATGGAGCTTGAGCGGAGGTCCGGCGACGAGGCGGAAGCGAGAGTGGCGGAGAGATCGGGAGAAAGAGAAGAGAGAATGGTGGCGTGTGGAGCAGAGGCCTGGCCCGAGACCTTTTATAAGACCTTCCGCCGAGTGGCTGACTAGTGGACCCAAGCGATCTAAACAAATCCCGCAACAGTCGCGTGCGCAGTACGTGGCAAAAAAGGTGGTGCGGGGATCGAGGAGACTTACCTAATCCGTCCCGATGACCTCGTTTCCTCCCGTCTGGCGTGCTTCCCAAAATTCAAATCTCGCGAGATCCGCGGAGAGCGGAACAACCTGTCAGACTGAAGACAAACACCCTCTACATCATCATTCAGAATTCAACCATGAAAGTTCACTTGACAACAACCAAGAATGGACCAAGGCGACTGAGAAAGGAGTCGACGTCGTCTCATCAACTCATTGTTTTGGGACAAGGCATATTCATAGCACAAAGAGTGGGTCGGAAGTGTTCTCAACCCCTTCCTCATTCGAACCCTGATCCATTCGGGGGCTAATGATGAAGCTATGTACCTAGGGTAGGGTCATGGACCTGTCCAGCATACCCTCCCCGAGGACATCTTTACAAAGAATCAGAAGCAGTCGAAGAGAAAATATCATCCACTCGACCATGAAGATGTGCTCACTCGACTACCTTGAAGACACTCGACCACCAGAAGACGAGAAGCCCTCCACTCTGCAACGGTCATGACTTAAACCATACCATTATGGGCATTTATAACACTTTATTGTAGACATTACTAGTAACGCCCCACCTTTATGAACATTGAACCCTGTGTAACGGAGGGGAGCTGGGGTCCTGGCGCACTCTATATAAGCCACCCCCCTCCTCTGGGACAGGGGTTCGCACTTTTGTAAACACACACACACACACACACACACACGTATAATCCAGTTGACCGCCTCAGGGCACCGAGACGTAGGGCTGTTACTTCCTCCGAGAAGGGCCTGAACTCGTAAAACTCGTGTGTACAACTACTCATAGCTAGGATCTTGCCTCCTCATACCTACCCCCCATTCTACTATCAGTCTTAGATCCACGACAGGCCGAACTCGGAGCCCTCAGGGGCCTTGTTCCCTCTGCTCCCGGAGTCCGGAAGGTCGCCTTGAGGCGCCTCCGAGACTGTCTCCCCTCAACCCGGTGCCTCTTGAGACAATACCTCGGCGTCGTCCGCAGGGCAAGGGGAGGTGGCGATAGAAAGTGGATCGCTATCCATATCCGACGAGCCCAGGGAGCCGTCCGACGATACATCGATACTGGCTCGTGGTGGCCTGCATAATCATATTCGGCGTTAGGGGAAGCAATGCGACAAAGGAATGCTATGAGTTACTCTGGTATCCGAATACTTACGACTTTGCCAGGGGCTTGGCCCTGAGCAGCCACTCGTCTTCGCCTTCTGCGGCGATGGTGAAACTATCCGGAAGGAGAGTCCTTCCCTTCTTGGACCCTTCGGCCTCCCCAGTTGGGGCGGCCTTCCTTTTCTTGTCTCCCCCAACTGGAGGGGGAGCATCTTCTTCTTCCTCCTCGTTTTCGGGGGAGGAGTGTGCCGCAGAGTTATCAGACGATGAGTCCATTGACGCCTGGTTTCGGGAACTCTTTCGGGTTCCCTTGGCCTTCTTGGTCTTCTCCGGCACATTGTAAGGGGCCGGAGTAAGCATCTTCGTCAGGAGAGCGTCCGCTGGGCCTTCGGGCAAAGGAGCCGGACAGTCGATCTGTCCGGCCGTCTCCTGCCAATCCTATCAAAGGTACGGGAGTTCAGATCCCGCATAGAGTCAAACTATGAAAAACAAGTATCCTGTGAGGGGTAAAACAGCTTACCATGCTGGCTTGGTGCTTCGCGCAGAATCCGCGATCCTCGGTAGTGGGAGGGGGAACCTCAGCACCCTTGAATATCACCTTCCAGGCATCCTCGTGAGTTGTGTCAAAGAGCCTGTTCAGAGTTCGGTGCTGGGCCAGGTCGAACTCCCACAAGTTGAAAGCCCGTTGTTGGCACGGGAGGATCCGGCGGATCAGCATGACCTGGACTACGTTGACGAGTTTGAGCTTCTTGTTCACCATGTTTTGAATACATGTTTGGAGTCCGGTCAGCTCTCCCGAACTACCCCAGGACAGGCCCTTCTCTTTCTAGGAGGTGAGCCGCGTGGGGATGCCAGATCAAAACTCGGGGGCTGCTTCCCATTTAGGGTCACGCGGCTCGGTGATGTAGAACCACCCCGATTACCACCCCTTTACGGTCTCCACGAAGGAGCCCTCGAGCCATGTGACATTGGGCATCTTGCCCACCATGGCGCCTTCGCACTCCGCCTGGCGGGCGCTCACTACCTTCGGCTTAACGTTGAAAGTCTTTAGCCATAAGCCGAAGTGGGGCTTGATGCGGAGGAAGGCCTCGCACATGAAGATAAACGCCGAGATGTTGAGTGTCGGTGTCAAAACCGGCGGATCTCAGGTAGGGGGTCCCGAACTATGCGTCTAGGCGGGATGGTAACAGGAGACAAGGGACACGAAGTTTTACCCAGGTTCGGGCCCTCTCGATGGAGGTAAAACCCTACGTCCTGCTTGATTAATATTGATGATATGGGTAGTACAAGAGTAGATCTACCATGAGATCGAGGAGGCTAAACCCTAGAAGCTAGCGTATGGTATGATTGTTGATGTGTATGTTGTCCTATGGACTAAAACCCTCCGGTTTATATAGACACTGGATAGGGTTAGGGTTACATAGAGTCGGTTACAATGGTAGGAGATCTTCATATCCGTCTCTCCAAGCTTGCCTTCCACGCCAAGGAAAGTCCCCTCCGGACGCGGGACGAAGTCTTCAATCTTGTATCTTCATAATCCAGGAGTCCGGCTGAAGGTATAGTCCGGCCATCCGGACACCCCCTAATCCAGGACTCCCTCAGTAGCCCCTAAACCAGGTTTCAATGACGACGAGTCCGGCACGCATATTGTCTTCGGCATTGCAAGGCGGGTTCCTCCTCCAAGTACTTCATTAGAAGATTTTGAACACAAAGATAGTGTCCAGCTCTGCAAAATAAGTTTCCACATATTGCCATTGAGAGAATAATATTTACACAAATCTAATCTGCTGGCGTATTCCGTAATGTGACGTCACACCATGGCCAAGCTTTTATTCGAACCGTTTTACTGTCCCATCTCAGCGCGTTATGCGAGGCAGTTTCCTTGGCACGTCTTGTTAAAGCAGAGATCGTGTCCCCCTTATTCCGGGATTCTCATCAATACGGGCGTGGGTAATCCAACCACTTCTAGGACTCCTAGATTATAGGCAAGCCCAAACGGACATGGAGAGGATGCTTGATATCCACCCTCTTTATAAAGGGACAAGGCTTTTATTTTTCCCTCCCGTGCTCAATCGAATCCTTCCCCCGCCTCGAGCTCCAACGCCCAAAGTTTAGGTCAGGTGCTCCGAACCTTCAATCATGTCCGGATCTAGCCTTCAAGGCCGATGGGTGCCCTCCTCCGTCATGGAAGAAGACATCAAAAAGTTGAGGGAGGCCAGATATCTGACCGTCAAGATCTTGCATCAGCTACCTCCCCGGGGGCAGGCCGTCCCTTCCCCCGAACCCAACGAGAGCGTCGTGTTCGTCTCCCACTTCCTCCGAGGTCTAGGCCTTGCTCTGGATCCATTCGTCAGGGGCTTGATGTTTTACTACGGGCTAGATTTCCATGATCTAGCTCCGAACTCCTTTCTTCATATCACGACATTTATTATCGTGTGCGAGGCCTTCCTCCGGGTCACCCCTCACTTTGGCCTGTGGCTCAAGACCTTTGAAGTAAAGCCGAAGATGATCAAGGGGAAACAGGCGGCGTGTGGAGGTGCCTCAATATGCAAGATGACGGGAGCTCCGTGGCCCAAAGGTTCCATTCCAGAGGTGTCTGAATTGTGGCAACAAGAGTGGTTCTACATCACGGCTCCTAGAAGCGCCAAGTGGGTGCCCCCCTGTTTTCCGCTCAGGCCCCCCACCACAACTGATGTCGTGGATCAGCAGAGGTCTGAGCTGTGGTCCAGCCAAGGACGTGCCTATACTGCAAGGCCGCATTCGAGATCTCTTCAATGGAGATTTCAGTTTGGTTGCGGTGATACAGGTTATGCTGGTTCGTCAAGTCTAGCCTTGCAAACGCCGGCCTCTTTGTCTGTGGGAGTTCAATCCCGAGGGACCGCATGCCATTCAAAATTTTCTCGGCCTGACGCACGAGGAGATGTAGAAATCATTCTTCGGACCTCAGACGGAGTGTCCAGAAATCATCGAGGACGTGGGCCTGAGTAGCAACCGCACCACCGAATAGGTAAGGCATCTTCTGGCCGAACATACTTTCTCTACTTTGTTACGAAGTTATCCCTGAGAGTTTGCTTTTTGACCAGGATTGGCTCATAAAGGCGAAGTTGATTCGGTGTTTAGCCCCCCTCCCCGAGGGTTTGGAAAATCCGGTATTGGAAAAGATGCTCCAGACCGCACCTTGCCCGGAGCCCTTGAAGGAAGATACTGTGGAGGATAATGCGGGCGGACGCGGGCTCCCAACGCTGCCCATTCTAGCCGAGGGAGCGAGTGCCTCTATGAGGGAAGGCGATCAGAAGAGAAAAAGGACCGCGCCCGGGGATTTGGAAGCCAAAGCTTCCAAACGGGAGAAGAAGTCTCCCACAGAGGGTCCCACCCTGGGGGGCGTTGTCGCTGCACAAAGTCCGCGGGGGGATCAATCCTCCCACGAGTCGTAAGTGACCTGAAATACCTTTGATAGTACAGATATGCTATTTTTTTTCTTCTGAGAAGATAAGCACCGCATATATTTTTGCAGTTCAGGCCTTAGCCCCTCTCAAATGAGCTCATCTTCGGGGGATCTTCTTCCAGAGATGATGGAGAGCGAAACACCTCATCCGGACTCCTCCGCTCCGGGAGCGGGCGACCCTAAAGTGTCGTCGCGGAGGGCCTCTCCGAGTCCGGCGAGGCCAGAAGATAATCCCGTTGACCCCCTAAGCTCCCAATGTCCGGCTCCCGAAGAGAGTAGACAAAAGAGTCCGGCACGGTCTAGTGTGCGGTCGGATGTTCTGAGGGAGTTGCTGGGGCGAGCGGCCATCTCAGATGAACACCGTGTGCTGATGAATACGGTGATGGAGAGAATATCGTCTGCCGAAAGCGGATTGCATGAAGCTTTTATGAGTCTACTGACAGGCTTTGAGGTACGTAAAAGAATGTATGATAGTCCTGCACATGCTAGGTGTGCCCTGTGTAGATAGTAGCCCCTAAGACTCTGGTTGTCATCGGAAACGACGACAAACAGAGGATCATATTCCCAGGTAATAACCATACTACCCCTATGTGTAGGTGATGGAAGCTGCGGTGGCTAGCCGCACTAGCGAGTTTGCCCATTTAGAATGGCAGTTGGATGCGGCAGACGCCGACAACGAGCTTGTTAACAAAAGGCTTGACGAGGCACAGGGTGAGTGTCAATATCTGGTAAACGCCACATAGGAAGAGCAGCATGATGCCAGTATCTTAAATATGTTGTGACTGCAGATGGAGCTGCCACTGTTGAGGCCTTGCGAGCAGAACTTGCCCGAGCCAAGGAACAAGCGAGGTTAGGTAATGCGGCTGCTGTGAAGGCGGCCGAAGAGTTGCAAGCCAAGAAGGCCGCGCATGGCGAGACCCGAGACAAGATGGCCAAGATGGCTGTGGAATTAAAAGCCACCGCTGACCGTTGCCGGGTTCTCGAAAAGGAAAACCAAACGAAGGCATCGGACCTTGAGAAGGCTGCTGCGACGAAAAAGGATCTCCGCTCTGCTATGAGGGCAAAGAAGGAGGAGCTGCGGGAAGCCGGGGATATTGTAGCTAGGAAATCCTTAATGTTGCGGAGAAAATTCGGAGATCCACGGTATGCTCCTCTGGATCGACTATGGAGTTCGGAGGATGTGTATATGGATTTGGCGGCGAGTGCTGCCGATGCGGCCAAGTACTTCCAGGTTCAGACAGACCATGGAGTAGACCAGCTGTTTTGGAGACAATTCCATTCTCCCAAGCGTCCACTTACATTTACTGACCAATAAGCCGAATGGGCCGAACTAAACAGGTCGTCCGGACTCTCTATGAGGTCTGTTGTGGATCAGCTGTGGCCGGGAAGGTCAAAACCGAACAGCTATTTCAGCTTGGTGCAGCAGTTCCTAGACGTGGTGCCGCACATTAATGCGATGAAGAGGTCGGCGTGCATAGAGGGCGCACGGATGGCCTTTGCCCGTGTTAAGGCATACTAGGCGGAGATGGATGCTACCAATGTTGCAGCGCGGGATTCGGCTATAGGTCGAAAGGCTGCTGAGCACTATTTTGAAGAAGTTCTTGAGGGTGCCCGTTTGATAGAGACCCAGTGCTCAAAAAATATTATGTTTGGGTGATATGTAATCTCACTGTAAGCAAAATGCTTTTATAAATTTTTATAAGGCTATTTTTATACTTTTGCCTGAAAGTAATATGATGCCTCCTGGGCGGCCATTTATGTATACATGTGTATAACCTGAAAGATTGCAGTCGTTGGCTTCAGCCCCCACGCATATAATGCAGAGGTGCTCGCAAAAACACGCGTTCACACTTAACCCAACGTCTTGGTCCTATTAAGGAGGTGATAGCGGAGCGAGCGAGGCAACCGGACTATAATGCTTTAGCACTTTCACTTAGCCATAGGAGTTTGACAGTGGGGCTACTAGATAGCCCCTGGTGGCTCCGCACTCTCCCAGTTCCAGGGTGCGTACATGCCTGGCCGGCAAACGGCCCTTTGTTAAGGCGGAGGAATTCTAACATTCCCACAGGTCATCGAGTGGTTGACCAGTCTCATGCTATATCATGACAGTCAGTTTTCGGCTTTCTCTACTGAGGTGCTCATCCGGATGAACCAGGGCACAATTGCAGTAGTTCTCCTGGTGCTACCTTAGCCAGTAAAGCGGAACGTAAGGCACCAAAACACAGGAGCCGAGCAAACCCAACATTTGACCAAAGACAATGATTCGGAGCTGATGCATATAGGGCCAAACTCGCGACGCCGAACACTCCCTAAGGTATTCGGTCTTTGTGGTATAAACCGGGCATAAATAATGGCCTTTGTAAGAAGCCCCTTGTGTCCAGGTACGTGCATTATTCTGGCGTGGCCACATGCCAAGACGTCAGCATCCTTCTCAACGGTGGATATGTATCAACAAGAGACAGTAAAAAAGGTTTACATAGGGTCTTAATCTAAAAAGAATCCTTGGAACGGGTCCCTGCTGCACGTCTGCGCCTGTGTCTCTGTTGTGCCATA
Source organism: Triticum aestivum (assembly GCF_018294505.1). NCBI lineage: Eukaryota > Viridiplantae > Streptophyta > Magnoliopsida > Poales > Poaceae > Triticum > Triticum aestivum. The sequence continues at coordinate 42,575,820 of NC_057800.1, forward strand.
TCCTGGACGGGTGTAGCATGATGGTTGTCTATAAAAAAGAGGAAGTTAAGTGAAAAAGTTGTCGTCCAAAAAGATAGTTTTTAAAGAAACCATGTGTAATTCAAGATGATAAGAAATTGCCACTTGTCTGCGCGTGTTGAGCCCCTTGTATTGACAAATAGGGGTGTGACCACTTATTTCTGTATAAATAGCAGCGCCGGACTTGATTAGTTGTATCTGAGGTCTTGATGACCTATTGGATGCTTTCTTTTGTCCGAGCGCTTTTAGTGTGCGGCGACCAAGGCAGCCTCACTCTCTTCAGCGCGCAGAGATCGCTTGATATTTCCGTGCACTGTAATGATGCCACGTGGACCGAGCATCTTGAGTGTGAGGGAGGCGTTGTGCGGTATTGCATTAAAGCGAGCGAAAGCTTCGCGTCCGAGCAGTGCTTGATAGCCACTTTGAAATGGAGCGATGTGGAAAGTTAAATGCTCGTGACGGAAGTTATCGGGGGAGCTGAATATAACTTGTAGTAAGAGGGAGCCCATACAACGAGCCCCTGGGCCTGGCGTTACTCCTTTAAAGGTAGTATTGCTATGGCGAATCTGTGTTGGGTCTAACCCCATCCTGCGGATTGTATCCTGATATATTAGGTTTAGGCTACTGCCGCCGTCCATCAAGACCCTTGTGAAGTGATATCCGCCAATTACTGGGTCTAATACCAGGGCAGCCCATCCTGCGTGTCGGATACTTGCTGAGTAATCACGATGATCGAAAGTGATCGGTTGAGATGACCAATGGCAGGACTTCATAGTGATAGGCACTTGGGTATACTTTCCTGGGAGTGCCGTATTGTTTTTTCCCTTGATTATGTATAACACGTTTACTGTTTTGACTTCTGGTGGAAATTTCTTTTGTTCCGCCATGTCTTGCTTGGGAGGCTCGTCCTCGTCTTCACTTGGTGTATCCTCCCCTTATGTATAGCGTTGAGCTTGCCAGACTGCTTGAAGACCCAACATTCTCTGTGGGTATGATTAGCAGGTTTACCAGGGGTACAATGGATCTGACATACTTGGTCCAAAATTTTGTTGAGGCTGGACAGTTCATCCCTGGTGCCTTTAGGCGGCTTTTGACATGCCCGAGAGCTTTTGAATCCAGCATTTACTGTCGTGCCCTTCGTGCTGTCTTCTTTATTCCGGCGTTTGTTATTGCTGTTGTGCCGTGATTTCCCGTTTCCAGCTCCAACTTCAGATGTACTGGGGTCGCTGGTGCTGCATCTGGCTAGCTAGCTGTCCTCCCCCGCGCAAAAGCGGGTCATGAGGTTTGTTAATGCGGCCATCGTTCTTGGCTTATTTTAGCCGAGGTGTCTGGGAAGCCATTCGTCACGGACGCTATGCTTGAAAGCTGCTAAAGCTTAGGCGTCCGGGCAGTCGACAATCTGGTTCTTTTTAGTAAGAAACCTATTCCAAAGCTTTCAGGCTGACTCTCCGGGCTGTTGAGTTATATGACTCAAATCGTCCGCATCCGGAGGTCGGACATAAGTCCCTTGAAAATTTGCCCGAAAGGCGTCTTCGAGCTCTTCCCAACTTCCGATGGAGCTTTCGGGGAGTCCTTTGAGCCAGTGACGAGCTGGCCCTTTGAGCTTGAGCGGTAGGTACTTGATGGCGTGGAGATCATCTCCTCAAGCCATATGGATATGAAGGATGTAGTCCTCAATCCAGACCCCAGGGTCTGTTGTTCCATCGTATGCCTCTATGTTTACGGGCTTGAATCCTTCTGGAAATTCATGGTCCAGCACCTCATGGGTGAAACATAGGGGGTGTGCGGCACCCCTGTAGCTGGGTGTACTGCGTTGTTCGGATGTTTGTTATATTGCATTGTATGCTGGGGCGCGCTTGCGTGGTCCATAGATGGATCTTGTTACACCGTCCTTTGGGTGCGAGCCCTCACATTGGTTGCGTGTTGTATGGTGAGCGGTGTTGTATGCCGCTCTGTATTGGTAGAGGGGTCGTCTATCCGACCAGGTGGCTGCTTCGATATTTGGTTGTGGGGGTTCTGAGGCCTCCTCATCGAATTCGGGTAGTAGCTTCCGCTTCGGGTAGCTCTTGAAGGGTTGATTGTCGCCGTACCTTGCTGCAGTGCTGAGTATTTTACTCCATCTGAATTGGAGTGTGTCTTGCGCAGCCTTGAGCCTTTGCTTCTGCTTTTTCAGGCTCCTCGCGGTGGCAACAAGCCTTTTACGGGCAGTCGTTGCTCCGGGTGTCTGTCCGGCGTTATGTCGTCTGGACCATTATCCTTGATAGGATTTGTTTGTTCGGTTTGATTATCCGGATTGCCGTTGTCCGGCAGTGGTTCGCCCTGCTCCAGCGCTGGGTCTGTTTGATCGCTATTTCTATTGAGGCGGGATTTGGGGCGGCGCTTGCGGCGCCGCTTTGACTGCTTTTTGAGGGAACAAGCCTTCGGTGCATCCTTTCGCTCCTCGTAGTCATATTTTGGTGCGTCCACCATGTATACGTCATATGATGAGGTGGTGTTCCAGGGCCCAATAGGCGCTGGTTCTTCATCGTCTCCTTCATCGGCGTCCATACCGTCGATGTCTCCGGAGTCAAAGTCGAGTATGTCGGTTAAATCGCAGACTGTGGCTACAAAGTGGGTGGTGGGTGGGCCTTGAGTTTCTTCATCGCCCGCATCCCAATCTCACTGACCATAGTCCGTCCAGGACTCTCCTGATAAAGAGAGAAACTTCAATGACTTCAGGATATCGCCCAAAGGCGAGTGCTGAAAGATGTCCGCGGCGGTGAACTCCATGATCGGCGCCCAATCGGATTCGATTGGCAGGGGCGCGGAGGGTTAGGAGTCCGGAGAGGAGTCCAGCTCCTTGGAGTCAGGAGTCTCGCAGGGTACAGGGCTGGTGCTTGGCTCAATCGCCGTTGGGGCCGCAGCCCCCGAGGTGGCGTCCAACCGCCCATCCTCGATCGGCGCAGTTGGCTCCGAATTAAGGGTCGGAGCCGATGCGGGTGCGGCTTCCAGGGCACTGTTCGGCGGCAGAGCTAGATCATGCTCGTCGTGACAGTGTGGCGCGCTTGGCAGTGGCTCGAATCCGTCGAAGATCAAGTCTCTGCAGATGTCAGTCGTGTAGTTTAAACTTCCGAATCTGACCTGACGGCCAGGGGCGTAGCTTTTGATCTGCTCCAGACGGCCAAGCGAATTGGCCCGCAGTGCGAAGCCGCGGAAGACGAAGATCTATCCGGGGAGGAAGGTCTCACCCTGGACTGCATCGCTATCGATGATCATAGGAGCCATCGAGCCTGATGGCGACGACACAGAGGAACTCTCAATGAAAGCACCAATGTCGGTGTCAAAACCGGCGGATCTCGGGTAGGGGGTCCCGAACTGTGCGTCTAGGCCGGATGGTAACAGGAGACAAGGGACACGAAGTTTTACCCAGGTTCGGGCCCTCTCGATGGAGGTAAAACCCTACGTCCTACTTGATTAATATTGATGATATGGGTAGTACAAGAGTAGATCTACCACGAGATCGAGGAGGCTAAACCCTAGAAGCTAGCCTATGGTATGATTGTTGATGTGTATGTTGTCCTACGGACTAAAACCCTCCGGTTTATATAGACACCGGATAGGGTTAGGGTTACATAGAGTCGGTTACAATGGTAGGAGATCTTCATATCCATATCGCCAAGCTTGCCTTCCACGCCAAGGAAAGTCCCCTCCGGACGTGGGACGAAGTCTTCAATCTTGTATCTTCATAATCCAGGAGTCCGGCTGAAGGTATAGTCTGGCCATCCGGACACCCCCTAATCCAGGACTCCCTCATTGAGTATGAAGTTTGGGGCCAGATCGTGGAAATCCAGGTCGTAGTAGAACATGAGCCCCCGGACGAATGGGTGGAGAGGGAATCCCAGTCCGCGGAGGAAATGGGTAAGGAACACTACCCTCTCATGGGGCCTGGGGGTGGGGATGAGCTGCCCCTCATCTGGGAGCCGGTGCGCGATGTCATCGGGCAGGTATCCGGCTCTCCTCAGCTTCTTGATGTGTCCCTCCGTGACGGAGGAGACCATCCACATTCCTCCCACTCCGGACATGGTTGGAGAAGGTCGAGGTGGGAAATGCGGACTTGGGCGCTGGAGCTCGAATGTGCGAAAATGGATGAGCAAGGGAGGAAGAAGGCGTGGATGAAAAGGTGAATCCTTATCCCTTTATATGGGCGGACGAAACTATGCATCCCCACTAGCCAGGTAAAACTCGCTTATCCCCCAAGCGTCGTAATCGATGGTGCAGTTGGGTTACCCACGCCCGTATTGATGAGAATCCCGTGATAAGGGGACACGATCTCTGCTTTGACAAGACGTGTCAAAAAACTGCCTCGCGTTATGTGCGGGACTAGTTAAAGGAAACGGTTCGAATAATCACCGGGCCATGACATAATGTCGTGCTGCCAAAACAAGTCAGCAAATTAGATTTGTGGAAATATTATTCTCTCTACGATGGTATGTGGGACTTATTTTGCAGGGTCGGACACTATCCTTGTATTCAAATTCTTCCATGATGTATTCGGAGAAGGAACCCGCCTTGCAATGCCGAAGACAATACTGCGAGCCGGACTCATCGTCATTTAAAGCCTGGTTCAGGGGCTACTGAGGGAGTCCTGGATTAGGGGGTCTCCAGACAGCCGGACTATATCCTTTGGCCGGACTGTTGGACTATGAAGATACAAGATTGAAGACTTCGTCTCGTGTCCAGATGGGACTCTACTTGGCGTGGAAGGCAAGCTAGGCAGTACGGATATGAATATCTCCTCCTTTGTAACCGACCTTGTGTAACCCTAACCCTCTCTGGTGTCTATATAAACCGGTTGGTTTTAGTCCGTAGGACACAACAATAACATACAATCATACCATAGGCTAGCTTCTAGGGTTTAGCCTCTTTGATCTCGTGGTAGATCTACTCTTGTACTACCCATATCATCAATATTAATCAAGCAGGACGTAGGGTTTTACCTCCATCAAGAGGGCCCGAACCTGGGTAAAATATCGTGTTCCCTGCCTCCTGTTACCATCTGCCTTAGACGCACAGTTCGGGACCCCCTACCCGAGGTCCACCGGTTTTGACACCGACACCCACCCTTGAGCAGTTATTAAATGAACCTTGTCCAAAGCACGGCACCCGGGAGAAGCCAGCCACCCACCTGTGGAAAGATTGTACGATCATGAAGGCGTTTAAAAATTCAAACGCGTTTGATGGAGGTCACGACCCAGGTGCTGGTTCAGGAGGAGGCGGTTTTGACGGCCCGGGCGCCGGTTCAGTTGGAGGATGTTTCCACGGTCAGGGCTATCCTGGTCACCAAGGAGGATATAATCAACAACCCGGCCAAGGTAATCAGTAGCAGCAATCCGGTTATTAGAGCAACCCGAAACAACTGAGTAGCAGGCAATACCATGTATTTACCACTAGTTTATGTAAGAGGGACCAGAAGCTTCACAAGAGGGCCGTCAATGTCATTGAGCCGGCGATTCCATGTTATCTACGTTCGTCAGAGCAGCCTATTGTGTGGAGCAGAGAGGATCACCCGCCCCGGGTTGATAATCCGGGTCATTTGGCCTTGGTAGTGGCACCTCAAGTTGGTGGATACAAGTTCACTAAGGTGCTCATGGATGGAGGTAGCAGCATCAACATCCTCTACTATGAGATGTTCCGCCGGATGGGATTGACTGATAAAAATCTTAAACAATCCAACACCATTTTTCACGGTGTGATACCTGGTAAATCGGCATACCCAGTTGGTAAGATTGAACTGGAAGAAGCCTTTGGGGATTAGTACGACTCCAGAGCAGAAAAATTAACCTTTGAGGTGGTTAAAATCAAAAGCCCATATCATGCTCTGTTCGGGCGGCCGACTTATGCCAAGTTCATGGCTCGGCCGTGTTATGTGTATTTACAACTCAAGATGCCGGGTCATAAGGGCACCATTACAGTACATGGGAGCCGGAAGATAGCCTTGGAGTGTGAAGAAGGTGATGCCGCCTATGCTGAATCTGTTTGTGCAACAAATGAGTTAAAGTTTTATAAGGATCATGTTGACCCGGCAGAGCATTGATACGTCCATTTTGCATCATGCTTTTATATCGATATTTATTGCATTATGGGCTGTTATTTCACTTTATGTCACAATACTTATGGCTATTCTCTCTTATTTTACAAGGTTTACATAAGGAGGGAGAATGCCGGCAGCTGGAATTCTGGGCTGGAAAAGGAGCAAATATTAGAGACCTATTCTTCGCAACTCCAAAAGTCCTGAAACTCCACGGAACATCTTAAAACAAATGAAGGAAAATGCTCGCCAAAGATGAAGGCCAGGGGGCCCACACCCCGCTCACGAGGGTGGGGGGCGCGCCCCCTACCTCGTGGGCCCCCTGGTGGCTCTCCGACGGCCATCTTCTCCTATATGAAGTCTTTCGATGAGAAAAATAGGAAGGAACTTTTTGGGACGAGACTCTGCTGCCACGAGGTGGAACCTTGGCGGATCCAATCTAGAGCTCCGGCAGAGCTGTTCTGCGGGGGATACTTCCCTCCGGGAGGGGGAAATCATCACCATCGTCATCACCAACGCCCGTCTCATCGGGAGAGGGCAATCTCCATCAACATCTTCACCAGCACCATCTCATCTCCAAACCCTAGTTCATCTCTTGTATCCAATTCTTGTCTCAAAGTCCGGGATTGGTGCTAGTAGGTTGCTAGTAGTGTTGATTACCCCTTGTAGTTGATGCTAGTTGGTTTATTTGGTGGAAGATCATATGTTCAGATCCTATATTCATATTATTACCCCTCTGATTATGAACATGAATATTCTTTGTGAGTAATTACGTTTGTTCCTGAGGACAAGGGAGAAGTCTTGCTATTAGTAGTCATGTGAATTTGGTATTTGTTTGATATTTTGTTAAGATGTATGTTGTCTATCCTCTAGTGGTGTTATGTGAACATCGACTACATAACACCTCACCATTATTTGGGCCTAGAGGAAGGCATTGGGAGGTAATAAGTATATGATGGGTTGCTAGAGTGACAGAAGCTTAAACCCTAGTTTATGCGTTGCTTCGTAAGGGGTTGATTTGAATCCATTTGTTTCATGCTATGGTTAGGTTTACCTTAATACTTTTGTTGTAGTTGCGGATGCTTGCAATATAGGTTAATCATAAATGGGATGCTTTTTCAAGTGAGAACAGCACCCAAACACTAGTCCACCCACATATCAAATTATCAAAGTATCGAATGCGAATCATATGAACGTGATGAAAACTAGCTTGACGATATTCCCATGTGTCCTCGTGAGCGCTTTTCCTATTATAAGAGTTTGTTCCGGCTTGTCCTTTGCTACAAAAGGATTGGGCCACCTTGCTGCACTTTATTTACTATTGTTACTTGTTGCTCGTTACAATTTATCCCGTCACAAAACTATCTGTTACCACTTATTTCAGTACTTGCAGAGAATACCTTGCTGAAAACCGCTTATCATTTCCTTCTGCTCCTCGTCGGGTTCGACACTCTTACTTATCATAAGGACTACGATAGATCCCCTATACTCGTGGGTCATCCAGACTCTTTTCTGGTGCCATTGCCCAGAGGGTAGGGCACTTTTGGTAGGTGGAATTTGGTAAGGAAAAAATTATATAGTGTGCTGAAATTTACTGTCACTTGTTACTATGGAAAGTAATTCTCTGAGGGGCTTGTTTGGGGTATCTTCACCCCGTCCAGTAGAGCAAAGAGTTGCTCGTCAACCTACTGAACCTATTGAAAATGAAACTCCTTTTAAATTTCCTTCGGGTATGATGGAAAAACTGCTAGCTAACCCTTTTATAGGAGATGGAACAAAGCATCCTGATGAGCACTTAATATATGTGGATGAAGTTTGTGGATTATTTAAGCTTGCAGGTATACCCGATGATGTTGCTAAGAAGAAGGTCTTCCCTTTATCTTTGAGGGGAGACGCATTGATATGGTATAGGCTATGTGATGATATGAGATCATGGGACTATAAAAGATTGAAGTTGGAATTTCATCAAAAGTATTACCCTATGCATATTGTTCATCGTGTTCGCAATTATATATATAATTTCTGGCCTCGCGAAGGAGAAAGCATCGCTCAAGCTTGGGGGAGGCTTAAATCAATGTTATATTCATGCCCCAATCATGAGCTCTCGAGAGAAATAATTATGCAAAGTTTTTATGCTCGGCTTTCTGATAACAATCGCACCATGCTTGATACTTCTTGTGCTGGCTCTTTTATGATGAAGACTATTGGATTCAAATGGGATTTATTGGATAGAATTAAACGCAACTCTGAAGATTGGGACCTCGACAATGGTAAGGAGTCAGTTATGACACCTAAGTTTGATTGTGTTAAATCTTTTATGGATACCGATATTTTTCGTAAGTTTAGCACTAAATATGGACTTGACTCTGAGATAGTAGCTTCTTTCTGTGAATATTTTTCTACTTATGTTGATCTCCCTAAGGAGAAGTGGTTTAAATATCATCCTCCCATAGAAGTAAAAGTAGCCGCACCTATTAAAGTTGAAGAAAAGACTGTCACTTATAATGATCCTATTGTTCCTACTTCTTATATTGAGAAACCACCTTTCCCTGTTAGAATAAAGGATCGTGCTAAAGCTTCAACTGTTGTTCGTAAAAGCAATATTAGAACTTATACACCTCCTGAGCAAGTTAAAGTAGAACCTAATATTGCTATTGTTAAAGATCTCTTGTCCGATAATATTGATGGGCATGTTATTCAGTTCGAAGGTGAACTGCTAGAATTGCTAAACCTTGTGCTAAAGATAAACATAGACCTGTGGTAGGCGTGCCTGTTATTTCTATTAAAATAGGAGATCATTGTTATCATGCCTTATGTGATATGGGTGCAAGTGCTAGTGTTATACCGCATACTTTATACGAAGAAATTAAGAATGAAATTGCACCTGCTGAGTTAGAAGGTATTGATGTCACAATTAAACTTACCAATAGAGATACTATTTCACCAATTGGAATTGTTAGAGATGTTGAAGTCTTGTGTGGGAAAACTAAATATCCTGCTGATTTTCTTGTTCTTACTTCTCCGCAAGATAGCTTTTGTCCCATTATATTTGGTAGACCCTTCTTAAATACTGTTAATGCTACCATAGATTGCACAAAGAATGTTGTTACTGTTGGCTTGGATGATATGGTTCATAATTTTAATTTCTCTAAATTTAGTAAACAACATCGTGAGGAAGAATTACCTAGTAAGGATGAAATTATTGGTCTTGCTTCTATTGCTGTACCTCCTAGTGATCCTTTAGAACACTATTTGCTAGACCATGAAAATGATATGTTCATGAATGAAAGAAGAGAAATAGATGAAGTATTCTTTAAACAGGAACCTATTCTGCAACATAATTTGCCTGTTGAAATTTTAGGAGATCCTCCTCCACCCAAGGGTGATCCCGTGTTTGAGCTTAAACTTTTGCCTGATAATCTTAAATATGCTTATCTTGATGAAAAGAAGATATATCCTGTTATTATTAGTGCTAACCTTTCAGAGCATGAAGAAGAAAGATTATTGAAAACTCTAAAGAAGCATCGTGCTGCTATTGGATATACTCTTGATGATCTTAAGGGCATTAGTCCCACTCTATGTCAACATAAAATAAATTTGGAAGCAGATGCCAAACCAGTTCGTGATCCTCAACGACGTCTGAATCCTAAAATGAAAGAAGTGGTAAGAAAAGAAATACTAAAGCTTCTGGAGGCAGGTATAATCTATCTCGTTGCTGATAGTGAGTGGGTAAGTCCTGTCCATTATGTCCCTAAGAAGGGAGGTATTACTGTTGTTTCTAATGATAAAGATGAATTGATTCCACAAAGAATTATCACAGGTTATAGGATGGTAATTGATTTCCGCAAATTAAATAAAGCTACTAAGAAAGATCATTACCCCTTACCTTTTATTGATCAAATGCTAGAAAGATTATGCAAACATACACACTATTCCTTTCTAGATGGTTATTCTGGTTTCTCTCAAATACCTGTGTCGGCTAGAGATCAATCAAAGACTACTTTTACATGCCCTTTTGGTACTTTTGCTTATAGACGTATGCCTTTTGGTTTATGTAATGCACCTGCTACCTTTCAAAGATGCATGATGGCTATATTCTCTGACTTTTGTGAAAAGATTTGTGAGGTTTTCATGGACGACTCTTCCGTCTATGGTTCCTCTTTTGATGATTGCTTGAGCAATCTTGATCGAGTTTTGCAGAGTTGTGAAGAAACTAATCTTGTCTTGAATTGGGAAAAGTGCCACTTTATGGTTAATGAAGGTATTGTCTTGGGGCACAAAGTTTCTGAAAGAGGTATTGAAGTTGATAAAGCCAAGGTTGATGCTATTGAAAAGATGCCATGTCCCAAGGACATCAAAGGTATAAGAAGTTTCCTTGGTCATGCCGGATTTTATAGGAGGTTCATCAAGGACTTCTCAAAAATTTCTCGGCCTCTGACTAATTTACTGCAAAAAGATATACCATTTGTCTTTGATGATGATTGTGTAGAAGCATTTGAAATACTTAAGAAAGCATTAGTCACTGCACCTGTTGTTCAACCACCTGATTGGAACCTACCCTTTGAAATTATGTGTGATGCTAGTGATTATGCTGTAGGTGCTGTTCTAGGGAAAAGAGTTGATAAGAAATTAAATGTTATTCATTATGCTAGTAAGACTCTAGACAATGCTCAAAGAAATTATGCTACTACTGAAAAAGAGCTTTTAGCAGTTGTATTTGCTTGTGATAAGTTCAGATCTTATATTGTAGATTCTAAAGTAACTATTCGAACTGATCATGCTGCTATTAAATATCTTATGGAAAAGAAAGATGCTAAACCTAGACTTATTAGATGGGTTCTCTTGCTACAAGAATTTGATTTGCATATTGTTGATAGAAAGGGAGCTGAGAACCCCGTTGCAGACAACTTGTCTAGGTTAGAGAATATTCTTGATTACCCACTACCTATTAATGATAGCTTTCCTGATGAACAATTAAATGTTATAAGTACTTCTTGTAGTACTCCATGGTATGATGATTATGCCAATTATATTGTTGCTAAATTTATACCACCTAGCTTCACATACCAACAAAAGAAAAAGTTTTTCTATGATTTAAGACATTACTTTTGGGATGACCCACATCTTTACAAAGAAGGAGTAGATGGTGTTATTAGACGTTGTGTACCTGAGCATGAACAGGAACAGATCCTACGCAAGTGTCATTCTGAGTCTTATGGAGGACACCACGCTGGAGATAGAACTGCACATAAGGTATTGCAATGTGGTTTTTATTGGCCTACTCTCTTCGAGGATGCCGTTAAGTATGTCTTGTCTTGTGATGAATGTCAAAGAATTGGTAATATTAGTAGATGTCAAGAAATGCCTATGAATTATTCACTTGTTATTGAACCGTTTCATGTTTGGGGCTTTGACTATATGGGATCTTTTCATGCCTCTAATGGATACACACATATTCTAGTTGTTGTTGATTATGTTACTAAGTGGGTAGAAGCTATTCCAACTAGTAGTGCTGATCACAACACTTCTATTAAAATGCTTAAGGAAGTTATTTTTCCGAGGTTTGGAGTCCCTAGATATTTAATGACTGATGGTGGTTCACACTTTATTCATGGTGCTTTCCGTAAAATGCTTGCTAAATATGATGTTAATCATAGAATTGCATCTCCTTATCACCCACAGTCTAGTGGTCAAGTAGAGTTGAGGAAAAGAGAGCTCAAATTAATTTTGCAAAAGACTGTTAATAGGTCTAGAAAGAATTGGTCCAAGAAACTTGATGATGCATTATGGGCTTATAGAACTGCATATAAAAATCCTATGGGTATGTCTCCGTATAAAATGGTCTATGGAAAAGCATGTCACTTACCTCTCGAACTAGAACATAGGCATATTGGGCTATTAAAGAGCTCAACTATGATTTTAAACTTTTCGGTGAGAAGAGGTTATTTGATATTAGCTCACTTGATGAATGGAGAACCCAAGCTTATGAAAATGCCAAGTTGTTTAAAGAAAAAGTTAAAAGATGGCATGACAAAAGGATACAAAAGCGTGAGATTAATGTAGGTGATTATGTATTGCTATACAACTCTCGTTTAAGATTTTTTGCAGGAAAACTTCTCTCTAAATGGGAAGGCCCCTATGTTATCGAAGAGGTCTATCGTTCCGGTGCCGTAAAGATCAACAACTTTGAGGGCACAAATCCGAAAGTGGTAAATGGTCAAAGAATCAAACATTATATATCAGGTAATCCCATAAATGTTGAAACCAATATTATTGAGACCGTAACCCCGGAAGAATACATAAGAGACACTGTCCGGAATGTTTCAGACTCCGAAAAAGAATAGGTATGTGGTACGGTAAGTAAACCGACTCCAAAACAATTTTAAGGCAATATTTCTCCGTTTTAGAATATTTAGAAAAATAGAAAAATAAGTAGCAGTCCGGGAAGGACACGAGGGCCCCACGAGGGTGGTGGGCGCGCCCCCCTACCTCGTGAGCACCTCGTGTGCCTTCCGGACTCTGTTTTCTTGCACGATACGTATTTTGATCAGTAAAAATTCATTATATATTCTCCCGAAGGTTTTGACTCCCGTATCACGCAAACCTCCTCTGTTCTTGTTTCGAGCTGTTTTCTGTCAGGGTTTTCCAGGCTAGGCATCATGTCGTCTCCCTCCTCCAACAATGGTGAGAATGATGCTTGACTAATGAAGATAGATCTGAAGAGGGAAGAACCCACGAGGGTCAACAAGGATGAAAGGATCAAGAAGGCCACGAAGGATCAAGCTCCAGTAGCAAAAGACATCCTTCAAATTGATCATAACCTTCTTACCCCAACTGAGATCGAAGCTTTCAAGATGATTGAGTTAGCTCGTATACAAAACAAGTATCTCACACAAGAAAATATTTTGTTGAAGGAGCATATTGTCGCACTCAAGGGCATTATTCGCAAGCTGGAGGACCTCTTACGCTCGATGTGCGATTATCCATTACCTCCACCTTCTTCACCAACCAAGGAGATATAATCACATGGGTATGGGCACTCCCCTTGGCAACTGCCAAGCTTGGGGGAGGTGCCCCGGTACCGTATCACAATCACAACTCCTATCTTTACCATTTTTCTTAGTTCGATCCTATTAGTAGTATCTTGATCTAGTAGAATAAAGTTTATGGCATGATCTAGTTTTGAGTTTTGCTTTGTGATCTCTCTATGTAATCGAGTTCGTGAGCTATATATAATAAAGATTAGTGTTGAGTCAAGGGCTTGATTATTTTGCCATGATCTTGGGTGAATAAAAGAAAAGAGAAAAAGAATAAAAAGAAACAAAAAGTTCATATTGACCTTATTGAGAGTAATGACTTCACATAGAAAGAGTATGATGATTAAAAGTTGTTGGGAGTTGGCAGACATAGCTTTGGTCATTGTTGCAATTAATAGGAAGTAATAAGGAAAGAGAGGTTTCACATATAGATATATTATCATTGACATCTTTTATGATTGGGAGCACTCATTAAAATATGACATGCTAAAGAGTTGATGTTGGACAAGGAAGACAATGTAATGAGTTATGTCTTTCTTATATCTAAGATAAAGTATGTTGTCATGGATCCTCTAACTTGTTGAGCTTGCCTTTCCCCCTGATGCTAGCCAAATTCTCAGCACCAAGTAGAAATACTACTTGTGCTTCCAAACACCCTTAAACCAGTTTTGCCATGAGAGTCCACCATATCTACCTATGGATTGAGTATGATCCTTCAAGTAAGTTGTCATTGGTGCAAAGCAATAAAAATTGCTCTAAATATGTATGATTGATTGGTGTGGGAGAAATAAGCTTTATACGATCTTGTGATGTGGAAGTAATAAAAGAGACGAACTGCATAATAAAGGTTCATATCACAAGGGGCAATATAAAGTGACGTTCTTTTGCATTGAGATTTTATGCATCCAACCATGAAAGCACATGACAACCTCTGCTTCCCTTTGCGAAGGGCCTATCCTTTATTATTATCTTCTACCTTATGCAAGAGTCATGGTGATCTTCACCTTTTCTTTTTCATTTTATACTTTGGCAAGCTCAGCATGTTGGAAAGAACATGATATATATATCTAATTGGATGAAGGGGAGCATGAACCATTATTGTTGACATTACCCTTGAGGTTAAAGGTTGTGGGGCAAAACTATAAGCCCCTATCTTTCTCTGTGTCTGATTAAAACTCCGTAACCACAAGTATTGCGTGAGTGTTAGCAATTATGGAGGACTAAATGATAGTTGAGTATGTGGACTTGCTTTTTAGCTCTGACATAGACTCTTTCCGATGTTATGATAAATTGCAATTGCTTCAATGACTGAGATTATAGTTTGTCGGAGCCCAATAAGGTTTATGATTTATACTTTCGCATTGTGAATAGATCATCACTTGAACATAGGTAATCATATGACAAAAGCTATATATGTTGCTGCTATGAGAATAATCGTGATGCCTTCATGTCGGTATTTTATTTTTATCGACGCCTTTATATCGATATTTATTGCATTATGGGCTGTTATTTCACTTTATGTGACAATACTTATGGCTATTCTCTCTTATTTTACAAGGTTTACATAAGGAGGGAGAATGCCGGCAGCTGGAATTCTGGGCTGGAAAAGGAGCAAATATTAGAGACCTATTCTGCGCAACTCCAAAAGTCCTGAAACTCCATGGAGCATCTTAAAACAAATAAAGAAAAATCCTCGCCAAAGATGAAGGCCAGGGGGCCCACACCCCGCTCACGAGGGTTGGGGGCGCCCCCCCTAGGGCGCGCCCCCCTACCTCGTGGGCCCCCTGGTGGCTCGCCGACACCCATCTTCTCCTATATGAAGTCTTTCGATGAGAAAAAAATAGGAAGGAACTTTTCCGGACGAGACTCCGCCGCCACGAGGCGGAACCATGGCGGATTCAATCTAGATCTCCGGCAGAGCTGTTCTGCCGGGGATACTTCCCTCAGGGAGGGGGAAATCATCACCATCATTTCCACCAACGCTCCTCTCATCAGGAGAGGGCAATATCCATCAACATGTTCACCAGCACCATCTCATCTCCAAACCCTAGTTCATCTCTTGTATCCAATTCTTGTCTCAAAGTCCGGGATTGGTGCTAGTAGGTTGCTAGTAGTGTTGATTACTCCTTGTAGTTGATGCTAGTTGGTTTATTTGGTGGAAGATCATATGTTCAGATCCTATATGCATATTATTACCCCTCTGATTATGAACATGAATATGCTTTGTGAGTAATTATGTTTGTTCCTAAGGACAAGGGAGAAGTCTTGCTATTAGTAGTCATGTGAATTTGGTATTCGTTTGATATTTTGATAAGATGTATGTTGTCTAGCCTCTAGTGGTGTTATGTGAACGTCGACTACATAACACTTCACCATTATTTGGGCCTAGAGGAAGGCATTTGGAAGTAATAAGTAGATGATGGGTTGCTAGAGTGACAGAAGCTTAAACCCTAGTTTATGCGTTGCTTCGTAAGGGGCTGATTTGGATCCATTTGTTTCATGCTATGGTTAGGTTTACCTTAATACTTTTGTTGTAGTTGCGGATGCTTGCAATAGAGGTTAATTATAAGTGGGATGCTTTTTCAAGTAAGAACAACACCCAAGCACCGGTCCACCCACATATCAAATTATCAAAGTATCGAATGCGAATCATATGAACGTGATGAAAACTAGCTTGACGATATTCCCATGTGTCCTCGGGAGCGCTTTTCCTATTATAAGAGTTTGTTCCGGCTTTTCCTTTTCTACAAAAGGATTGGGCCACCTTGCTGCACTTTATTTACTATTGTTACTTGTTGCTCGTTACAATTTATCCCGTTACAAAACTATCTGTTACCACTTATTTCAGTACTTGCAGAGAATACCTTGCTGAAAACCCCTTATCATTTCCTTCTGCACCTCGTCGGGTTCGACACTCTTACTTATCGAAAGGACTACGATAGATCCCCTATACTTGTGGGTCATCAAGCATGAGCCGGTGTTGAAATTCAAATCAGCTGAGGACACCAAGATGGTTGACTTTGTGCCTGGCGACTCATCCAAGTAGTTCATTATCAATGCAAACTTGGATCCGAAATAGGAAAGCACGCTCATCGAGTTCATCCGTGAGAACTGGGACATCTTTGCATGGAAACCTTCAGACATGCCAGGTGTCCCGAGGGAACTCGCTGAGCACACTCTTAATATTGATTCAGAGTTCAAACCGGTTAGGCAATTTCTCCGACGATTCAATGAAGAAAGGCGCAAGGCCATTGGAGAAGTGGTGGCCCGGCTCTTGGCGGCCGGGTTCATTGTAGAAGTCTTTCACCCGGAGTGGTTAGCTAACCCGGTGCTCATGCTCAAAAAGAATGGCACCTGGCGTATGTGTGTAGATTACACCAATCTGAACAAAGCTTGTCCGGCTGAACCTTTTGCTCTCCACAGTATTGATCAGATCATTGATGCTACAGCGGGTTGCGCACATTTGAGTTTCTTGGATTCTTATTCCGGTTATCATCATATTAAGATGGCGGTCAAGGATCAGGAGAAGACATCTTTTATCACTCCTTTTGGAGCTTTTTGCTATGTGTCTATGCCTTTTGGGCTTAATAGTGCCCAGGCGACTTACCAACGATGTGTGCAAAATTGTCTTCATGATCAAATTGGGCACAATGTTCATGCTTACGTGGATGATATAGTGGTAAAATCCAGGAAGGAGGAAACCTTGGTCACAGATCTGAAAGAAACTTTCGATAATCTCCGGATCCACAAAATGATGCTTAACCCGTCCAAGTGTGTTTTTGGAGTCCCAGCTGGCAAGCTCTTGCATTTTTTGGTGTCCAACCGAGGTATTGAAGCTAACCCGGAGAAAATCAAAGCAATTACGTCCTTAGCCAAACCAACGTGCATCAGTGATGTTCAGCGGCTGGCGGGTCGTGTTGCTGCCTTAAGCCGGTTCATAAGCCAGTTAGGGGAGAAGGCAATGCCTTTGTATTAGATGATGAAGAAAACAGATGCTTTTATTTGGAATGATGCTGCAAATACTGCTTTTGAGGATCTGAGACACAGCTTGCTGAGCCGCCAGTTCTTGCTGCTCCAGTTGAGAAAGAGCCGCTGTTATTATATGTGGCCGCCAACTCACGGGCTGCTAGTGTGGCTATTGTGGTGGAGCGCAAGGAGGCTGGCAAGGAACATACGGTTCAACGGCCGGTTTACTACGTCAGTGAGGTGTTGATTGAATCCAAGCAACGATATCCGCATTGGCAGAAACTTGTATATGGGGTGTTCATGCCAAGCCGGAAACTTAAACATTATTTCCAGGGTCACCCGATCACTATGGTCAGCTCTGCTCCTTTGGGAGACATCATTCAAAACAGAGAAGCTACTGGGCGGGTCGCCAAGTGGGCAATTGAGCTTGGGTCTCATGGGTTGAAGTATGTGCCGCGTACTGCGATCAAATCTCAAGCACTGGTTGGCTTCATCAATGACTGGACAGAGATGCAGATGCCAGAAGAGAAACCAGACAACACGTATTGGAGTATTCATTTTGATGGGTCCAAACAGTTGGAAGGCTCGGGGGCTGGAGTTGTGTTAACTTCTCCATGAGGTGACAAATTTTGTTATGTGTTACGATTGATGTTTCCTTGCACCAACAACGTAGCAAAGTATGAAGCCTTGCTCCATGGTCTTCGAGTGGCGAAAGAGATGAGTTTGAGCCGGGTCAGATGTCTTGGCGACTCAGATCTAGTAGCTCAATAGGTATCTGGCAAGTGGGATTCCAAGGACCCTCTCATGGCGGCTTATCGCCGGGAGGTTGATGCTGTTGCAGGGCATTTTAAAGGTTATCAGGTGGAGCACATTGACCGCCGAAAGAACGAAGCGGCTGATGCCTTAAGCCGGTTGGGGTCTCAGCGTAAGCCGGTGCCACCTAACACCTTTTTGGATATTTTGCATAGCCCCTCTGTCAAGTTGCCCACAGAAGAAGATTTAGCTGTTCCTCACCCGGAGCACAGTTGGTGGCGGCTCTTCATGTCATCCCAGATTGGACAACATCGTTCTTGGCTTACATGACTCGGGGAGAGTTGCCAGCGGATGAGACCCTGGCTCGACAGATAACCCGGCGGTCTAAGTCAATGACGATTTCGGATGGAGAGTTATATCATCGCAGTGTTTCTGGAGTGTTTCAGCGGTGTGTTTCCCCCGAAGAAGGTCAAGAAATCCTTCATGAGATCCATGAAGGCGATTGTGGTCATCATGCCGGGTCAAAATCTTTGGTGGCCAAGGCGTTTCGTCACGGTTTTTACTGGTTGACGGCTCACGCTGATGCAGAAGATTTGGTCAGTAGATGTGATGATGTCAAAAGTTTGCACGACGAGTGCATGTGCCGGCTCAAGAGCTCCGGATGATTCCAGTCACTTGGCCGTTTGCGGTCTGGGGGCTTGATATGGTGGGACCTTTCAAAAGGTCTAAGGATAAAAAGACACATCTCCTCGTGGCAGTTGATAAATTCACCAAGTGGGTTGAGGCGGAGCCTGTGAGTAAGTGTGATGCGGCCACGGCGGTTCAGTTCATGAAAAAGATGATCTTCCGTTTTGGTTTTCCACACAGTATTATCACTGACAATGGCACTAATCTGTCCCAAGGGGCTATGGAGGAGTTTTGTCAACGAGAGCACATCCGGCTTGATGTTTCTTCTATAGCTCATCCTCAATCCAATGGTCAAGCTGAGAGAGCCAATCAGGAAATTTTGAAAGGGCTCAAACCCCAGCTTATGGTTCCTTTACAGCGAACGCCGGGTTGTTGGGTAGAGGAATTACCCTCGGTGTTGTGGAGTATCAACACCACACCCAACAGGCCTACAGGTTACACACCTTTCTTCATGGTTTATGGAGCAGAAGCAGTGTTGCCTAGTGACATCCATCATGACTCACCCCGTGTGGCGGCTTATGTTGAAGCCAATAATGAACATGCCAGACAGGATGCACTTGACTTGTTGGATGAAGAAAGAGACTTAGCAGCAGCCCGGTCAGCAATTTATCAACAGGACCTGCGCCGTTATCACAGCCGCCGGGTTAAGTCTAGGACTTTTCAAGAAGGCGACTTGGTGCTTCGGCTCATTCAGGATCTGTCAGATGCACACAAGTTATCCCCACCTTGGGAAGGACCCTTTGTGGTCAGTAAGAATTTAAACAATGAGTCATATTACCTCATTGACGTTCAAGAGCACCAAGACTCATGTAAGTCGGAGGAAGAGACCCACTGGCCGTGGAATATTGCTCAACTTCGGCCATACTACACCTGAGCCGCCGGCTCTCATCATGTACATACTTTAACATTGTATATACCATGTTAAGCAATAAAGTAAGACCATCGGTCTCTTTTCTTTTCAAAGATTATGCATCTTTGTTATTTCTTATTTTTCAAATGACTATTAAGGAGCTGATCATATTTGAATCAAGTTTAACCTTTTTGGTCCAGCTTATGATCATATCTGAATCTAGCTGCAATCTCATGGTCACTTGGGGGCTTCCTTTTCAAACATAGGTCATATTCGAACCAAAGAGAACATAGCTGTCGTAACCCTCTTGATCGGCTCAAGGCCAAACTCACTTGGGGGCTTCTTGATCGTATCCGAATAATAGCTTAACCCCTTTTAGGTCCGACTTGGATCGTATTCGAATCAGGGTCATTAAAAACCTCTCAAGGTCATTTGGGGGCTTCCTGTTCAAACATAGGTCGTATTTGAACCAAAGAGAACATAGCTGTCGGTACCCTCTTGATCGGCGCAACGCCAAAGCCACTGGGGGCTATATGGTCGTATTCGAACCTTAGCTTAACCCCTTTGGTCCGGTTTACTGATCGTATTCGAATCAAAAACCCCCAATCTTTTGAATACATGGTTAAATTATGCTTATTATTTGTTGCTTGCTTTTTAGTTTTTTGTTGTTTCAATATTACAAACAATTAGCCTGGTCTTCTTCATCGGCTCGACTATTTGACAACACAGCCGCCTGGATCATTCACACCGGCGGCTTACGGATCAAAAGGTGCAAACTACCAAGGTATTGTAATCATTGAGTATTCAAAAAAGCATTGGATTCTCATAAAGATTGAATTATCAAATTCATCACCCGGGTTATTTAAACCGGCGATCTAAGGATCAAAAGGGACAAGGTATGGTTATTACTTATACGCACTTACCTACTGCATTAGCTAAAGAGTTAGCCCTTGTCCTTTATTTATATATATCTGTCTCTGGTTCTTACCGTGGTAAGCGTATTGGCTATAAATTGGGTGTTTTAACCTGTTTGGTTCTAAGCCGCCAAACTAGTCTTTTCTTTGTATTTACAGGAACAGAGTTCAAACATTGTAGAAACAAACATTAAATATGATGCATACCTTGGCATCAGGAAACAGACTCACATAAAAAGAGTTTTATGTGCGATGGCATAAGCAAAGCATACAGTATTGTCACAACTAAGTTATTACAAGGCTTTATAAGCCCATGAAGATGATCATTGTTCCTCCCTCACTGGTTCACCACCTTATGTTGGCTGGAAGTTGGGTTTTGACCAATCAAAACCATTCATGGCGACAAATTCGGCTTCGTCATCAATCAGGCCGACCGGGTCAACTTCTGGGGCAAATATGTCTTCTCTCACTGGTGGGATCAAATCTGTTACTTTGTATGAGGGAGTGGCCATCTTCTTATTCTCACTATCAAAACTTGGCTTGTATTTATCAACATTAGTATCGTCTCCAAGGGTAGTTGCCTGAGGCCGGACTCTGCGCACGCAAGCCATGAAGTCATCCTGATCAAAAGGAGACCCGTCTTCCTTCACGGTGGGATAGCCTCTGGCCACGTCCGCCGGGTCTAGGTCTGGCACCCAAGCCTTGGAGCAGCTTAGGGCAGTCAAAGCTCCGGCTCGAGCACAGGAGCGTTTTACTTCTTGAAACCTGGCAGGACGGATGGACAGTTTCTTTAGGACGTCACTGAGCCGGTTGGGTCCTTGATTAGCAGGAGAGAAGGCGACCAGAGCCTGCTGTGCGCCAATATATAGTTGTTCAACCAAAGTATATACCGCCTTCAGTTTAATCAACGGGTCTTGGCTCAGATTTTTGCTTCAAGGACCTGCATAAATTTCACACGCAAAGTCAGTTGGCGGATTATACTCCGGATCGGCAAACAACACACAAAAGTTAAAGTTAGACAGCTTACCAAAGATAGCAGCTACCATCTGAGACACCCGGCCCTTTAACGCGTTCAACTCTGTTGAAATCTCTTTCAGAGCTGTTTCGGCCGTCTCAGCACGTTGGGTCAGAAGCGTTTTTTCCTCTTCCCAAGTTTTCTTCTTGGCAGCAAAGCTGGTCTTTAAATATTCCGTTGCAGAGAGACTTATTTGCAGTTTGGAGTTAGTGGATTTGATTTCTGTCTCCTGACTTGCTAGCCGGGTCTTCGCGTTAGTCAATTGAGAGTTCAATTCAGATAAGGCATTCTGCAAAACATTCAGATGAGTCAAGATTTGGTTTCAAATTCAAAAATCAAGATTCAAGTCTCAAATACTTTACAAAAAACCACTTGACACTTGGGGGATAATGTATGCCAAATCAAATTTCTACGATTCTACAAACATATTTAAGTCCCAAGTACCTTACAAAGTAACAGCACTTGGCACTTGGGGGCTAATGTATGCAGTTCAGCATGTTTCTCAAAGGTTAAGCCGGAATATTAAGTCTTTTTGAATACGGAACCAAACAATTTAAAGTACCGGTTCATTTATTATCAAAGTGAATGTCAGGACCCCGATTCTAAGTCACACCGATCTAGCCTGTAACACCTCATATCACTTTGCGGCCTCACGCACGGTATCCCCACGGGTGTCGCCTTACCATGGCCCGGGACCGTTTGCGCCTTTTGGCTCACGTATATGATAGTGTCGCTAGCATCCATATGATAGAGAACCCGGGCCGACATGACTAGTCGTGAACCCAAAGTGGCACTAACTTACGGGGACATGCATACATGAATCAACATCGAGCATGTCGGTTAGCAGCGTGTGAATCCGGGCTGTAGCAACCGGGCTAACAGGACTCCGGGAACCCGGGCTGTAGCAGGCTAGCAGGACTCCGGATGTCACCGCGTGACAATTCCCCGAAGGGACAGACACGGGAACGAAGTGAATCACATGCCGGCCAGTCTAAGTGTTCCGGAGCAGTAGTGCTGGGCTAGCAGGACTCCGCTGAACCGGGCTGTAGCGGACTACTATGGCTCAGGAAAGCACAAGACTACATTTCCCCATAAGAGAGGCTACCAAGGATGAACAACTAGGTTGTCGGATCCCACACATACCAAGCATTTCAATCATACACACAATATGCCCGATATGTGTAAATACAACATTGCATCACAACATAACTCTACGACTCAAGTATTTATTCATTAGGCTTCGAAGAGCTAAGAATTACAAACATGGGTCTCATGACCCAACATACAGAGCATACAAGCAACAAGCACATATGGAAGGATAACTTGTTTGAGTACAGACAACTACAAACAAGGAGGGCTGAGAAGCCTGACTATCTACAAGACCCTCCCAAGGGTACAAGATCGTAGCTGAGGTAACAAGCTAAACTTCGAAGTCCACGCGATACTACAAGTGAGACTGAACTCTCTCTGCAAAACATAAATTAAGCAAACGTGAGTACAAATGTACCCAACAAGACTTACATCAGAACTAACTACATATGCACCGGTATCATCAAAGGGGTGGTGGAGTTTAACTGCAGCAAGCCAGCTTTGACTCGGTGGCTATCCTGAACTACGACTGCAAATAATTCTTTGAGGTGGCTCACACGAGTCCACATATTCACCATATCAATACACCACTATGGATGCGCTCCTGTCTCCCTACGAGAACGCCATCCATAGCACTCATGCTTATCTTGCGCATTTTAGAGTATCCACTATCACTTGTCTATGAACTATGCAAGGGGTCCAATTTTCCACATCCGAGGAATCCAGCTATTCGAATAGATAATGATAACCCTGCAGGGGTGTACTTATTCACACACGCTCTCGCCACTTACCACCATGTACACATCGTGTATCTCGGCAACCTTCAAGCGGAAGCCTGGCGAGGGAGTCGGCCACGACCTGACTAACCAACAAGTCTCTAGTCCAGGTTTATCGCCTATTTTGGTTCCATCCGCAAGGAGATCCGGCCGGGGTGTCGCTCACGGCCCCAAACGATGTGAGAAGGGTTCCCAAGCCCACCATCCGGGTGCCACTTGGTACACCGGGCCACTGTGCCTAGTCTGTCCCAAGCCCACCTGTATCGGGTGCCACCTAGTAGACTACTAACACTACCTACAAACACCAGAAACTAGTTCCAACTCCTGGGCAGAGATCAGGTTGATTAATAAGTCGAGAGAGCTTGGAGCGCCCGGAGCCCAATGTGTGGTAGTAACTGTTCATGGATCACAAACACAGAACTCAGTTCCTGAGGACGGCTGCAATGAGACAACTCACCATGTACTCCTACATGGCCTCTCACCACTACCTTTACCAAATTGTGTTCAGACACTTAGCTCTCAACAGTAGGACATGTTCACCACATTCCAATTCATCCCCGATGAATCGGACCTGACTCAACTCTAAGCAGTAGCAGGCATGACAAACAAGCATGAATGAGTAGGCACATCAGGGCTCAAACAACTCCTACTCATGCTAGTGGGTTTCATCTATTTACTATGGCAATGACAGTTCATGCAGAGGAAAGGGCTTCAACTACCGCAACATGTAACAGTTGAATCGGTGTTGTCCTAATGCAGTAAAAGAGAGCAGGAGCGAGAGAGTGGGATTGTATCGGAATGAACAAGGGGTTGTTGCTTGCCTGGCACTTCTGAAGATGGTATAGTTCTTCATCGGTGTCATCGATCACATCGTCGGAACATACGTCTACTGAGGGGGGAACAACCACCGACTAGCAAAGAAGGAACACAATCAATGCAATGCACATTCACATGAATGACATGTCATGTTAAGGTTCTGAATTCACCTAATGCAATATCTAGCCAATTTAATTAAAGTGGAACTCAAACAAGATCAAATTCCGACTCCAAATGTTATTTTATAAATTGCCCTAATCATCATTTGTCCTATTCAGTGAGGTTAACTTGTTCAAACATGCATGATCATGGCATAAACAGATCCTTCATATTTTTTGATCATTTTTCATATATAAATTATTTCATTTGGAGTTACGGTTGAATTTCTATGATTTTTAGAAGTTTTGGGTATTTTTTGAAAATAATAAATCATTTCTGATTTAATTCAAAATTCCAGAAAATAATTACTGCGTCAGCATGACGCCATGATGATGTCAGCAGGTCAACAGGGCTGGTTCGGGTCAAATCTGACCAGTGCGGCCCACAGGTAAGTGACACAGAGGCAATTACAGAGGCTGACATGTGGGTCCTGGTCAATGCTGACGTGGCCAAGTCAAAGGTGACAGGCGGGGCCCTCTGAGATTAGCACTAATCTAGCAAAGAGGTTAAACTAATTGACTTAGGCACTGGGGCCCACTTGTTAGTGAGAGATGGGGATTAATTAGTGCTAACAGTGGGGTTTAACCGGCGACTAATCGCCGGCGCTAAGAAGTGCACGACTGCGGTCACCGGCCGGCTGTTTCCGGCCACGGCTGGTCACGCGGGTGGGTTCTATGGGGTCGTGGGAGTGAGCCGCATCCAACGGTGCCATCAGTTGGTCGCGGGGTGGACGGAATCATCGCCGGCGTCGAGCTGGGCGGCGTTGGCGCTCGGGCACATGCGGGAAGTGGTGCTACAGGGCACGTCGAGCTAGCAAAAAGGGCTGGACGGCCTCCTGGAGGCACCGGGAGCTCATTGCCATGCCCAGCAACGATGGGCGCTGGCTGCAGTGGCAGCGCACGACAAGGCAGGCGACGGCGAGCTTCGACCGCGGTGGCTAGCGGGGCTAGAGGAAGAAATCGAGTGCGAGGAGAGAGGGGTTGGGAGCAGAAGCTCACGGCGATCATGTAGGGAAGGTCAGCGAGCTCGGGGAGGCGCCGGAGCGAGCGGGGCGGCGAGCGGATCTCCGGCGACCCAAGGAGGAAGAAGGCGTCAGGGACGGCGATGCAGTGCTTCCCCGGTTGCTTGGCTCGGCGTGGACTAAGAGGACGATGATGCGGAGCTTCTTGGCGTGTCGGCGGAGCGTGGGGTGCACGGTGGCTGCGGTGAACGGTGTCGGCTGTGACGAGCTCCGCTCGGGCTACACGGGAGAGAGAACGGAGGGGGGAGGAGCACGGGGAGAGTGAGAGGCGGTCGAAGGGGTTGCGTGACGTCCGGGAGGTGGTAAGCAGGCAGGTGGTGGCCGCAGCGTGTGGTTGCGTGCGTCGGGCATGCACCCTCGCCTACTGGCGCGAGGAGGAAGGCGATAGGAGAGCGCCTGGTGGGCTGGGCCGCCAGCTGGGCTGCCAGGTAGGCTGAGGTAAGTTTCTGCTCTGTTTTAATTTTTGGTTCTGTTTTCCTTTATTTAATCACTTTGCCACTGTTTTTTTAATTCCAGCAAATGTAAAACAGTGACAACATCCCTCTGAATATTTTTATATTTCACAATGGGATTATCCAAGGGCACATAAATTATTTCAGAGTTATCTGAAATTATATTCCACATATTAAGAATATAAAACCAAATCCAAATACAATATTGATTTAAATTCAATGCCCAAAATAATTCCTTAAAAATCTTCATTATTTTTGGTTTGGATCAAAGCCCTTGCCAAAAATACCAAATATCAATAAAGATCATTTTGGTTTCATTGAATGCAAATTTTAGTTGAACCTAGTTTGATTCAAGTGATGCTAGGGTTTGAACATCCCCATTTCAAGATTAATTGAAATTGAAAATGATGCATGGATGCAATGCCACTAATTACAAGAAGATTTCTAGGGCTGTGACAGTGAACCGGCCCTTGGGGACTACAGGTGAAGCTTTGATCTATTAAAGTGAAGAAAGGTTTCAAAGGTAAAGGTCTCGGCTTATATTTTAAAGTCTACAGGTCATTTCGGTTCTCTCATAATCTGAAGACTGGGGGACTGAAGGAATACAGATAAGCCAGAAAAACATACCTCGTATTTCAATTGCAGTAGTTTGACCATTTCAATTTCAGAGTCGCGGCTGGAGTGTACATGGTTAAGATATCCGGATAAAATATCATTGGCATTGAGACGGTCATAGTTGGCAACGTCAAAGCAAACTTTCTGCCTCTCCAACGTCTCTTGTTTTGCTGTACACCGAGCCAGCACGATTGGGTTCCCCGGTTCAATAAAGCGGCTCCCGGTAATCTGAACATCTTGTGCAGACGGAGACGGCGGGTTGACTGAGCTTGATGGTCCGGTTGTGGAAGGGTTCATAGTGGTTTCGTCAAATGACGGCTCAGGAGGATTTGCTTCAGTGTCAACAGGCGGGTCTTCTGGAGCGTCAGTTAACGGAGAAGGCCTAGCCGGGTCAGATGCCAGCCCCGGCGGGTCTTCCGCCGGCTTAGCTGCCACTTTCTTGGATTTAGCTTGGCCACTAAGAAAAAATGTTGCAAGATTGTCAGTATAAAGATACAATTGGACAACCCGAAAGAAAGGAGGATTTATGATTACCCGGGAGCAGTCTTGAAAGCCGGGAATTGCGTCTGCGATGAGTCACCAGAAGAGCGAAACACCTCCTGAAAGGATAAAATAGAGTTAAGAGGAATACAAGGAGAAGGATCCATTAAACAGAGTTAAAGACAGAAATAAATAAACCTCATTCGGACATTTCTGAGGAGTTTGTTGAAGAACGACAGCCGGTTCATCTTCAATCCCAGCTTGATGGCGGCTTTCATGTTGCTGCTTTTTCAAACGAAAGTTGGGATCCAAGTGAGCTAGAGGGTTAGAAAACCTTACTTTACGGATCACTCATCGAACTTTGTGTCTTGGTAAGGGCTCTGAGTCGGAGGAAATGATAGTTACCTCTGCTTCCCCAGCCTGACTGGCCCCAATGTCATCCTGGTAATGATTAGTGTCAATAAGATTGTTAAAAAATTGGCCAAGGGAATCAAGGGCTACCTCCGAGTCAGATGTGTCATCAAGCTTCATCAGGTCTTCAGCAGTACTTTTTTCTTCTTTTTCGACCTCCGGGTCGTTTTCTTGGCGTTTATGGCGGCAGATTTCGCTTTCTTCGCCGCCTCGTGGTCATACTTAACTTTCTAGAAGTCAGAATTGGCCTGCAGACAGGTAAAACAAGGTAAAAAGTCAGGAAAGTATTAAAACAATACGGCTGGAGAAATACAACAGAGATAAATAATGACATCCTTGCTTCTAGAATCGGGTTAAGCTGACAGAAGGGGTTCAACCCGACGACACTACAATCTTCATATTTCCCGTTCACCAGAAGAGTTGACATTGAGACAATATCTTCCTCTGTCAATTGAACGATGCTGTGATGAAGGGAGTCATCCGGGCCTCCACCATACTCATACATCAGCTTTGACCGACGGCTCAAAGGGATGACCCGCCATGAGATCCAGCAGCGGGTCAGATCAACTCCAGTTAACCCGTTCCCCAATAGAGCGTTGATCCCTTTGATGGAGGGAAGCAACCTCTTGCGTTCAGCAACAGTCAGCTTATCAGGAAGTGTGAACTTGGATTCAAGGCGATCGGGGCGATAACCCGACAGGGGCTTCTCGTTTGCTAGTGAAGTGTCCTGGCAGTAGAACCAAGTCTGGTTCCAGTCCTTTGGGTGGCTTGGTAAGACAATAAGGGGAAAGACGGGACCCTACCGGCGCTGGATTGATATACCTCCAAGTTCTAAACTAAGGCCGTTGGTGCACTCATTCTACCGGTTCAGATAGAAGTATTCTCTGAACAACTCCACGGTCGGCTCTTGTTGAATATATACCGCACAGAGCACTTGGAAGTTACAGATGTTAGATATGGAGTTGGGCACGATATCTTGAGGGTGGAGTTTGAAAAAATGGAGGACCTCTCTGAAGAACTTTGAGCCGGGCGGTGAGAAGCCACAGTTCATGTGGTCAGTTAAAATGATCACCTCACCATCTCTCGGATTGGGCCGTTCTTCTTCCGGGTCAGAGGCACGATAAGACATGATGGCTTTTGATGGCAGAAATCCTATGATGAAGAACTCTTTTAAACGTTCCTTAGTTATGGTTGAGGGGACCCAGTTACAGATGGTTGGTGTCTTTGATGGCATGATGTGCAAGGAACTAAAAACAAAAGCAACATGCCGGCTCAGTTTTACGGTGAGGTTAACAGTTAAAGGATGAAGATGCAAAACAAGTAATGGCGGCTTAACTAAGGGCTAATGACGTATAAGGAAAAGAAAGCCGGTTCGGTAAGCCGCCATGACTACAGATTCTTCAAAAAGCGGATTCAGCTAAGTGTTGGGACAAACAAGTTTCCCGAAATGCTTGATATTATTTCAGATCAAATGGATGTTCAAAATGAAAAAAATTCTAGACTTAAAAATACAGCCCGGATGAGTTCATTAGATCTAAATATGTCTCTGGTACCGGAAAAAGGAGTCTTCTAATATCAAAAGGAGGCACCAAACAACTATTGCATAAACATACATCTCTTTTGGATCAAAAAGAGGAGGCAGTGGAAGAACTACGAAGAAGCTATGATGAACTACGAAGAACACATAGGAGCTTGGAAACCCTAATGAAGATCTGAGACACGGAGGAAAGGAAACTTACGGTTGCAGGTCCACTATGGAGGTCGCCGCGGGTTCTCTGGATCGGTTCAGGTCGATACAGCGGCCAGAGTCGACGACGGAGATGAGGCGCGACGGCGGCGAAGCTCGAGCAGCGGCAGGGACGCGAGAGGAAGAAGACGCGAGAGAGATAAGAATGAGGAAGGCCGGGGCAAGCCTATTAATAAGGAAAGATGCGAACAAACGGGCGCAAAAATCAAGGGAGAACCAAATAATGGTTATCCAACTATATAGGCGCCTCGATTCTCGGGAAACATTAAAGATAAAATATCTGTTGGAAGCTGATGTCATGAAAGTTTTTTGCGTTTTAAGAGTGACGTCACGGCGGGTTACAAGGAAATTTCAGTAAAGATAAAATGGATTTTTTGCTAAATATGGAAGATTGACAAAGAACAAAGTTCAAAGTCAACCTGCCTAATGTTGGGGATATTACTATCAGTTGAGACCCGCCCAAGAGGGGCCGGGTCAGCCCCGATGGCGGGTTACGCAAGAAGCCCAGTAAACATTCAAGATTGTAGTTTATTAAGTCTTATAGAAGGCCCAAAGGCCTGAAGGCGGTTTAAGGCCTGATATTATGAACCGCCATATGTAAGGAAAGACTTGTAAAGAAAGGCATGTAAAGGAAGTCACCGAGCCAGACACAATTATGAGCCGGCCGGGACTCTGTAGGCCACCAGGCGTCAACCCATGTATATAAGGGGATGACCCGGTGGCGGCTTAGGGTAAGAAACAACAAATCGATAACCAAGTCGGTGAGTTGAGCCTCTTGGAGATTGAAACCCCAGCAATACCAATCCCAACTAGACGTAGGCTTTTACCTTCATCGTAAGGGGCCGAACTAGTATAAAAGCTCTCTCATGTCCTTTTTCCCGATTAACCCCTTCAATCTTCCTAGTGCGATGGCCCTACGACTAAGTCCTTGCTCTAGGACATCTGCCATGACAATTCCACGACAGGGGTAGAAATGAAGAAGCTGGAAAAGAGAAAGAGGCTAGAGCAGATCAGAGAGATGACAAAGACAAGGGAGAGGAGAGCATGAATTCTAATTAGCAGCAACAAATCATGAGTGCATTACTATCACAACTAGTGCAGGGAATGAATAAGAGTGGGATTCCTGTGGGAGATAGTGAAAACAGTAAGTCAATGATGAGTTATGGAAAGAGATAGTCAAAGAATCTGATGCTAGTCATGATGAAAAGAGCTAAAGGGAATGGAAGTAGCTCAGGGAATGGGTTCAGGAATCAGGTGAGCAGTGGAGCTTGGCAACAAAATGTGGGTGATGAAAGGAGTAGAAATGAAAGATTCAACAGGCAGGTGTGTGGGAAATGCAAGGATCCCAGGCACCTAACTTGAAATTGTAAAGTGGGGCACTGCTTAATCTGTGGCGGAGAAAACCACATCACTGGAGATTGTAACTTACTGAAACAAATGAAGCTAGTACCCAAGTATGTTGGATATGCAGCAAAGGGTTTAGGAGTGTTGCTGGTGCAGAGCTACAAGGATGTCCTAATTGCAGAGCACATAAATCCTTTAGGAGTGGTGATCATAAGGGATGGACATATCAATGAGACTGAATTGATAAAAGCCCTCAATGAAATGTTTGATTGGGGATGGCAGTGGAGAGTAAAGGAATATGAAAAAAAAATCTATATGATGAGATTCCCCAATAAAGCAAAGTTGGTGGAATTGGCAAAGTTCAATGACTTCAACCTGCTGGGGACTGGTGTCATTATAAAAGTGCAGCCTTGGTCTCTTGATCATCTGACAATTGGGAAGATGCACACTGCCTGGGTGAAATTTGAGAAAGTACCAAATTGCTTCAGACATTTCTTTGGAATGTGTGAGGTAGCTGCTGCTGTAGGGCCTGTGCTAGAAATAGATATGGATACTATTAATGAGGAAAAAGTGAGTGTGAAATGTGGGGAAGATCCCTTCCCAGGTAGAAATTACTTCTCTAGATTTGTTAATTTTCAAGATTGGGACAGAGCTGGATAGGGGGACTGAGATGGGTTGGTATAAAGAGGAAAAAAGAAAATTTGATACTATTTTTGAAATGGAAGATGGAGAAGATGAGGTGGAAAATAGGAAAAGAGCAAAGCTGACTGGAGCTAATAGAAAAGGGATGTCCCTGGGATGCTTAACCCTGAAACAAATTGAAGAGATTGATAAGAAGAATGAAATGATGAGAAATTCAATAAAGGAAATCATTGGGCACTTGCATAAAGGGATGGCTGCAGAAAGAGGAAAAATGCAAAAGGAAATAGATATTATGTTCAGAAAAATTCAGAACTTGGAGGAGGAAAAAACTAGACAAAATGCTTTATGGAACAAGGCCGACAAGAGAATACAAGACTTGGAGAACACACGGAAAAGTTTGGAGAGTATGACTGAAAAACAAAAGGAAGATATACTAAAATTGGAGCAGGAAGCTGCAAACAGAGAGCAATATGAAATGGAGCTGGTCAATCTGGAGGTTGAAGACTTTGAAAAAGAAAGCCTGGATAATAAGGAGCAGACTGGATCTGGAAAATACAATGAACCTACTGATTACAATGCTAGTCAAGAATCAGTGGGGACTTTGGGAGAGAGAATTGCAGAGTTGCATGGGATGGAGGTGATAGTGAGAAATGATGAAGACAAGGAAATTGAACTCAAAATAAGCCTAAGCAACAGGGAAAAGAAAATCAAAAAGTGGAGTATATGGCAAAGATGAGGGCTGAAGAAAGAGACAATCATGGTAAGGATTCTGAGCTAAACGGTGCTAATTCTTCCCTATTACACATTAGTTCTCTGGTGGGGCTTGATTTGGGATGCTCCATTGAGATGATAAATAAAAACTTAGAGATAATTAGAAAAATGGAAATATCAAGAAGAGAAATATATTTTCAGAATTTGAAGGACAGGGAAAAAGAGGGGGAAAGTAATAGTAACATGGGGGGGGGGAAGGACATCACACCGGTGCATATTTACACTGAGGATGCTGATGTGGATGATTTGTGCTCAAATTTAGAGCACCCAGATGCAGATTTATAAGAACATCAATTTTTGAAACTAAGAAATATATTCTTAGAAAAAAGGAAAGAAAAAGAATAGCTCACCAGCAAGAAGCTATGTGAAGCAATCAGTTGG
This sequence comes from Triticum aestivum, assembly GCF_018294505.1. Taxonomy (NCBI): domain Eukaryota; kingdom Viridiplantae; phylum Streptophyta; class Magnoliopsida; order Poales; family Poaceae; genus Triticum; species Triticum aestivum. Next base: position 42,607,831 of record NC_057800.1, read on the forward strand.
GATTGGTGTACTTAGAAGAAAAAAGAAAAATAAGGAGTAGTTAAAGGAGGAGAGTTACAAAATATTAGAAAATTTGGTATAAAACAATTTTAAAAATGAGAGGGACATTTTGGAATATGGGAGGTTTGGGGCAAGATCAGAAGAAGAGATATGTTAGAGAAATGATTGTGGATCACAAACTAGATTTCATAGGGATTTCAGAAACTATCAAGCAGAAATTTTCAAAAAATGAACTACACAATCTGTGTGGGGGAGAAATTTTCATTGGTGTTGGAATGAACCTAGGGGGATGTCTGGAGGGATCCTAATGGGAGTGAATCAAGATAGATTCAATGTAGAGCACATAGAGAAAGGAATATACTTTGTGAGGATGTTGATATATAACAAAATTATTAAAATGCACTGGGACTTGATTACTGTTTATGGGGATGCACAAATTGAGGGAAAAGCATGCTTCCTCGCAGAATTAGCTAGGGTATATCATGATAACCAATTACCTTGCTTGGTGGGGGAGATTCTAACATCATCAGAAATGAGAAAGAGAAAAACAAACCTATACACAATGAATAATGGACTTTCATGTTTAATGCAATCATTGAACAGGCTGGGCTAAGAGAACTTCCTTTAAATGGGAGAAAAATTTACTTGGGCTAATAGTTTGGCTGATCCGACTTATGAAAAATTGGATAGGGTATTAATGTGTCTAGCTTGGGAGGAGAAATATCCTCTAACTATATTACAAGCTTTTGCTAGGGAGGTGTCAGATCATACACCTCTTTATTTGGAAACAGGAGAAGGACAACCAAATAAATGTATTTTCAGATATGTAAATGCTTGGGCCTTGAGAGAGGGGTTTAAGGAATTGATATAGAAAACTTGGAACAAAAAATATTATGGAGATATTTTAGAAAGATGACAGCTTAGGATGAGGAATTTAAGGAAAAGGCAAAAGGGTGGAACAGAAATGTGGATGCCTGGTATAGAAAGATAAAAATAGATATTGTCAGGAGATTAGATGAGATAGATAAAAACATTGAAATCAGGGGGATTACTGCAGAGGACAGAAAACAACAGAAAGAGTTAAGAGACCAATTGAAGAGGGTGATGATACAAGAGGAGATCAAAATAATTCAAAGATACAAGGATAAAGAAATTACAGATGGGGATGGGAATACAAGATATTATAATGTCAAGGTAAATGGGAGAAGAAGAGAAAACATAATAATTTCCTTAGAACAAGAAGAAGGGGTGATAGAAGAAGAGGAGGAACTTATGAAATATATTACTAACTTTTATAAAAATCTATTTGGACATCCTGAAGAAGCACAGATGTCAATGAGAGACATGGAAACAAAAATTACTGATGAGGAGAAAGAAAGACTAATGAGCCCCTTTTCACTAGAATATATTAAAGAAGTGGTGTTTGGAAAGAAAAAGAATAAAAGTCCTGGTCCAGATGGGTTTCCTGGTGACTTTTACCAGTAGTTCTGGGACTTGGTGAAGTGGGATCTCAAAGCTTTGATAGAAGAATTTGGTAGAGGAAAAATTAATATTGCTAGGTTAAACTATGGTATCATGACACTAGTGCCTAAATCTACAGATGCTAAACAAATCCAAAAGTTTAGGCCAATATGTTTGCTGAATGTTAGTTTCAAAATCATTACAAAAGTACTGATGAATAGGTTAACAAGGTGTGTGTCACCTGTTATATCCAGAACTCAGACAACATTCATTAAGGGGAGATACATAATGGAAGGAGTAGTGATTTTACATGAAGCTTTGAACACTTTTCATAGCAAGAAACAAGATGCACTAATATTTAAGGTGAATTTTGAAAAAGCATATGACAAAATTAAATGGCCTTTTGCGATCCAGATGATGAAGGCCAAGGGATTTCCTGGTAAGTGGTGTGATTGGGTTATGGAAACTATGAGGGGGGGACACATTGGGGTGAAAGTAAATGATGAAATTGGGCTTTATTTTAAAACCTTTAAATGTCTTCACTACAAAAAAAATACACTTCCGTGATGATACGTGTTTCTCATAGTAGGTCACGTTTTCTGTAATGCATGTACATCCATGACAAATTTATGACAGAATCAAGATAGTCATACCTGTGCCGTTGTAGAAGTGTTCCATGACATTACCAAAATTATCATCACGGAAGTGTCCACTTCCATGAAGATAAATCGCGTGTCACATAAGTGCTTTCATCAAGGGTGACCGACACGTGGCATCCACCGTAACGGAATGTTGTTAAGCTATCGGGTCGGGTTTTGGATCCGATAACCCGTTAACAGCCCTGACCAATGGGGATTTTCCACGTGTAAAATCATCATTGGCTGGAGGAAACACGTGTCGGCTCACCGTTGGGACAGATGTCATCCGCTCATTGGACCAAAGGCGCTATGATACAGCGACACGTGGCATGACCGAACAGAGGCCCATTCCTATGAAAAGGACGGCCCGTTTGACTTGGTCAAAAGGTGGCGGGCCGGCCCATGGAAAGCTTGTTAACGGTCTGTTCGCATATAGCCCATTTACAGCCCGCTAACCCAGGGCCCATTACGTCCTATCCGAATTAGGCCCAGTAGCGTCATCTGGGCCATCCAATATGATTTAGTCCGTTTTAACTTCTGGCCCATGTGTGGCCCATGACTTCTTTTGGCCCATATGAGGACCTCTGTAACTCTTGGCCCATTAACGGCCCGTGGTGAAACTGGCCCTAATGAACATTGTATCACTTTATACCCTTAATGGCCCATTATTCCATTGGGCCGTTTCCAGCCCAAGTTATCTTTCGACCTTCTCAGGGCCCATTGATTCTTGGGCTTATTTGCAGCATTCGGTTACAGAGGGCCCGTTACTGTCATTTTCTGCTTGTGGGCCAAATTCAGCCCGTCGTTACAGTCGGCCCGTTTGCGGACTGTTAATACGTTGGGCCGTTTTCATGTCAAAAAAACCCGTTGGGATGTTTTCATATAGTTATCAAATACGGCCTATTAACGGCCAGTTATGGTCCACGAATAGTACGGCCCATGATTGGCGAAATGATGATACGCCCCATAGAAGGCCCATGGATCCTACGGCCCGTATGAGGCCCATGGATAGTACGGCCCGTAGAAGGCCCAGGGATCGTACGGCCCGTAGAAGGCCCATGGACCCTACGGCCCGTAGAAGGCCCATGGACCCTAAGGCCCGTATATAAGGCCGATGGATCCTACGGCCGGACGAAGACCGATGGATCATACGGCCTGCAGGAGGCCCATGGTTACAACAGTCCGTGTGTTGCCACGATTATTTTGGCCTAGTTACCAAAAATAGGCTATTGTGGCCACTAGAAAAAAACAGAAAAAGAACTGCAGTGACTACAAGCAAACAACTAAAGAAGACAATAAGGAAATAAATAAGCAAGCAATTAACGCTAGCCTATTACCACTATTACACATATTACATCCACTGGGCATCAAAGTTCGCCACCAGTGCAAATATAGGAAACAAAGCAGCACATTACATACACTCGCCGTCAAAATTGGCCACCAGTGCAAATAAACGCGGCAGCAAAACAAGAGCATAACTGAAACAACTTCAGAAGAGCTCAAGAAACGTTATCCTGGGTATCCACCATGCTGGCAATAAGCTTAGCAAGCTGATTAGCTTTGTCCTGTTTGGCGCTAAAATCCTCCAACGCTTGCTGTTGCACCAGAAAGTATGCATCTGAATGCTCCAGGGACTTCCGCAGTCCTTCCGCTTCTTGTCGCAGCACAGCTGATCGATGTCTTTCAGCTTGTAGTTGAGACTCAAGAAACCGAACTGATTCAGACAGTGAGTTTGAATAGCTTGTGCAAGCGGTAGTGGCCAGTAACTCGAACACTAAACCAAGACAGGACTTTGGGGTTGTCTCGCTGTCTTCAAGATAGTCTTCCTTAGCTGTTTTATCAGCTTTGTTGGAGACCAACAAGGATGTGTCACTATCCTGAACCTTATCTGCATTACTTCCTTTACCATTGCTTAATAAGGCACTCTTCCCCAATATTCTGTCAGCATTCTAAAAGAAGAAACAAGCAGACACATAACAAGTTTAGCATGTACTAGTATATGAAACTCATTTCGGTGAACTAGTTCATTAGTAAAGTGGACAGGATTAAAATACCAAGTCTTCTATTGCCAAGTACTAGTACATAATAAAAGCATCAAACAAACATATATCTATGTCCTATGGTCACTGCATTGTCTTGCCAAATCAAAATAGAGACACGGTTCAAATCATATCAGTTCAAGACAAAGCAGCAGTGAAAGAATACAATGCACGGGAAACTACACGGCACAACAAGATTTCAGATGGGTACCACGGGTCTACATGTACAACAACACTATTGGCTCTGTTGTGATGCTAGCAATGTGCATGATATGAAAGTCAACTGTATACACAATTGAAATTGAAATCAACAGAGCTATTGATAAGAGCAAACCTGTTAAAGAAACATGCGTAAACATACCTGCTGTGCCATTGGAGTTTCGATTGGATCCTTCAATTTAAAAATAAGTTTGTATGAGTAAATACAGTGATACAAGAGCAAAGCAATCATAGTTAAAAAAGGCGCGCCTAAGCGAGCACTTAAGCACGCCTAGGCTCTAGGTGTTGGCAAAACGCATTGCACATAACTGCGCATAATCTGTGCATAACTGCGCATAAGCATGCGCTTTGGTCAGTAAAGCGCAAGGCGGTGGCAAAACGCACAATTAACGCCTAGCGCTTTTTTGAACTATGATAGCAATGGAATCTTAAACTAGAACAGTTGTTCTTCAAGTTTAGGCACTTGTTCTCCATGAACAGAGTACAATAAGACGCAAGAATATAATACTTAAAAATAGAAAATGGGCTCATAGACCTTACCACATTCTTGTTCGGAACCAGTACAGAACAAGGCGTTCCCAGTCATCGTCCAGTAAATGTGTCTCAGGAGAACGTAAGGGAATTTGATGAGTTTGTTTGCCGGTGAAGTATGTTTTCTTCAGGTAATTCCGATACTGCCATCAAGTATTCTTGAAGATAGCAGAGGTATTAGCACATGTTACCTCATCCCGAGTTTCCAAATCGGTCCTTCTCTATAGAGAAAAATGGGAAAATTTTCTGTATTATAACCATCATGGAGGTAGGATGTATGGGACGAAGCAAAGTAATTGCCATGAATAACATTACTTACACATAACTCCTGAACAAACACCTGCAACTGGCATTTTCCTTCATCTTCAATATAATATTTCCAAGATGGGAAGATATGCACATACGATTTAACAACATCAAATGCGATAGATGCTAAACTACGACTAGATGGTTGTGCTTCCTCGACAGGAATATGCGTACTAACTGGTGGAGTTGGGGTTCGCCTTGATAGTACTGGCCCTTCGGGCACTGGAGCTGCCTTACTAACTGCTCTTGTTTGGGAGCTCTGTGTTTGAGATGGTGCTGTATCAACAGGAACTGGGTTACTATCGGCTGGGGTTGGGTTTAGATTGGGTGAAGCTGGTTCTCTGTTCATCGCAGTAGGGGTACAATCTGCGAGAGTTTGGGTTATGTGTGGTAGGGCTGGTTCTTGTGCATGTACAATCGGGGTGCTATCTCCACCAAGAGGTAGCACTATTTTATTTGAAGACAGTGTTTTTAGTTCGCTAGATACTGGCATCACCCGCTCCAATTCAAATGGCTGATAAATAGGAAACATAGTTGAATGTACAGACATTGTATGAGAGATAGATGCAATAGATAGTGTGGAAAAAAGAGGGCATGAAATAGTTAACATGTATATTGTTTAACTAAAACGGATAGCATGACATAATTTCACATATATGATGTCTACCTAAACTGGATAGCATAGCATAACATAATTCAAAGATATGATGAATAACTAAATAGGATCGCATGACATAATTCACCTACATGTTATCTAAGTAATCAGGATCACATCATTTAATTCACATATGTGATTTATATGCTAAACAGAGGGCATTCGATATGATGTCTGAACTAAGAACATGGTGTTGAATATTGTGTATATGATGTCTAAACTATGCAATGTAAGACACTCTATGCATGATATGAGAAGTATAACCGTGCCAAGTTAGAGCATACACCTCAGTGGGGGAATAGGATTGGTCATCTGTCTCTGAATCCATCTATGAGGAGCTATCGGGACCCAACAAGAGATGTGCTTCGAGAGGTAGCACTGTCTGCTCTGAAGGCCTTGTTTTCACTCCAGATTTTTCCATCTCCCACCTAAATGGCTGATTCACAGGAAGAGTAGTTTAATGTACAAACGTTGTCGACAAATGGAAATGTAATGAAGACAAGGATGCGCAAGATATCATTCAAATATATGATGCCTAGTTAAACAGGATGGGATTGCACATTTCACATATATTATGGCTAGCTAAAAGACATGAGACTGCATAATTCCCATATATGATATAGAAACTAAGCAGGTGGCATTACAGAACATGTCTAAACTAAGCAAATGACATATATGATGTCAAAAGTAGGCACTGCAAGGCAACATATGCATGATATGACTAACATCATCATGCCAAGGTAGAGCAAACACCTTGGGGGGTAAATAGGAGTGGTCAGCAGCGTCTGAATCTGCCTCAGAACAGATATCTTCCTCTGGATTACAATCTGGAGAGGGGTGCGGAGGGTTTGCCATTGAACCCACCATGGAGCGATGTCTGCATGACATTGTATTTCCGCGCAAAACTCTTCTATTTTTCTCTATATGTTCAGCATGTCTGTGTACAATATCTGACATGCATACGAAAAAATATGGTGAGATTATGTAAGGAGGGCATGCAGAAATTTCGAGTGATGGTAACAACCAGTGGATCGACATTTTTCCGTTGAACCAAAATAGCCCTAATGGATCGATGTGAATGTATAGTAATAAGTGATGCAACAAGTGTACAACCTCTTTGCTGTAGCCGTGTCGACCTCAGCATCATTGGGTTGGTCGCCGAAGCAGTTGAGGCAGAGGTGGCTGTCGGAGGTGTGGAGGAAGATCTGAGGAACCTATAGACGGCGTCCAGGGCACTGCTCTATTGTGATGGATCGTTCTGTCGTTGGAGAAGCTCCGGTGAGCCGTAAGACGTCAAGGCTGAAGCAGCACAAGACAGACATCATCAATCTCAAGTGGGATTCTAATAGCATCTCCAATAGATGATGTAAAATGGATGTAAAATTAACATCACCAAAAATCACCTGACTACAATAGATGAGGTAAAAACTATTGAATCTGAACCTAACTGTCGAAACTGAAATTTACTGTGGAATTTGAATGCTACTGTCGAAACTGAATGCAATGGTAGCAGAGAGGCACTTGACATGTAGTTTAGGGAGGGCCTGCAGTTCATCTTCAACCTGCACCCCCCTGAGCCGCCAACCACCACTGGCTGAACCGCCGGCCCCAGCGCCGCCTCGCCGCCCCGAAACAACTTGCCACCGCCGCCCCGGCCAGCCCTCTAGGCCCCCCGCCCCCACCCTGAACCCTAAGATAGATCGTGGGGTACCTCTCCGGCGAGCCCCCGTCCCCGCTGCGGGTGGTTCTTCCTTAACTCCGGCGAGCCCCCCAACCCCTGAAAATCGACTAACCCAAAAGTCGATTTAGTCGACTGAAGTGTGGCTTAATCGGAGCAGAGCAGCAGCACGGGCGAGGGGGCGAGCAGCTGCAGTAGCTGGGAGAGCGAGCGATCGAGCGAGAGCCGGAGCAGCAGTAGCAGCGCGAGTGAGAGCTGGAGCAGCAGCAGTAGATCCGGCTGGTATGGACGCCGCCGCCGAAGAGGCCTCGCACTGGGGAAGAGCCACCGTGGAGATGTCGCCCGTGGCGCCGGCTTCAAGGTAGCCGCTCCATGGGGGTGCAGGATGGAGCACCATCGGCGCCGGGAGGTCGAGTTAAGGAGAAGGTGCGATGCGATGAGTGTACAACCTCTTTGGTGGCGCCGAGTAGGCCTCGGCTTTGTCCGAGGAGTCGGTGAGGATGTTGCGGTTCCGGTGGAGCAGGTTAAGGCGGCACTGTGGGGATGGAGCAGCCGCGATAGACGAGGCGATCGTCGGAGCAGCTCCTTGGAGGTGGAGGACGGGGTGGCTGAACCGGCGAGATGGACGACGGATCCTCATCCGGGGAGGTGGACGAGGGACATCGAGCTGTTGCGGTGGACGACGTTGTCGGGGAAGAGGCTCCGGCTGGGCAGCGGTGACGTAGCGGACAGAGGAGGATGGGGTTTCGCGGCTGGAGCGGAGAGGTTATGGCGGCCTGGGATTTTGAATGGCGAAAAGGGGGCGATGGGAGGGGTGAAGCATGACTTAGGGATGCGCTTGTCCAAAATGTAGGGTGTGTTACAAAAGTACCCCACACCGATTTGAACTAGCGACCCTTTTGGCTCAGGGTTAGAAGGGGGATTTCGCGTGTCGGGATTTGGCAGCTGGAGGGAGTTTTCACGCGTGTTGTAATTTCGGGATAGCAAGGCGCGGGTTGTGAAGGCGCCAGTTTTGGGAGCACGATATCTGAATTTTTGGGATATAACAAGACGCGGGTTGAATTTTAGGGACAAGCCTAACATGTAGTAATATTGTACTTGTACGTACCAAATCAATTCACACTTCCCTCAACCAAAAAGAAAACGAAAAAAATAAAACTATTCACACCACACAAAGAGAGAGTCTTGCCCCGTTTTACTATACAAATGCTATTCAAAGCTACTCCCTCCTTCCATCTATATAGGGCCTAATGCGTTTTTTGATGCTAACTTTGCCCAAATATTAGAGCAATGATATATGACATGCAACTTACACAAAGCACACCTTTTAATTCGTCTGTGAAAGGTTCTTTCAATGATATAATTTTCACATTGTGCATGTCATGTACTATTAATCTTATCAATAGTCAAAGGCGATCTTAAAAATCTCATTACGCCCTATATAGATGGAAGGAGGAAGTATGAATCCATCTTATGTCCGATTAAAATTTTTCGCTTGCTGTATAGTGCATGTAACCTACTCATACCAACATTTTAGTGCATTCCAAATGTCTATACTACCGCTGCAATTCGAATTAAATTTGAATTCGTTTCTCTATTTCAATAAGAATCTACAATCATGATTGTTGCCAACTTCAACCATCATAGTTTCCTTGCTATCCGCCAGATATAAATCGGACGGCCTATAATGCAGGATGGTAGGCACACCATCATCAACAACTCCATTTTTTATAAGAGTAGAGATAAAATATATTAAATGTAGTATAACATGTTCATAACCACACCATGTGTATCACCGTTATATATATTCACACATGCGTCGGTTTGAAACACTATGATAAATTCTTCAAATATCCGAATTCACTTTTTATAATGAAGTATATATGAACTCTATTCGTCTTTTACACCCACACAACCCTCTTATCTTTGTAGCTAGCACTAACTTTCTCTTGTGCATGCACACGCTCACATCCCTCTCACCCTCCCTCAGCATTCTCTAGCTCTCCATCGCGCAAATTCGTCTTTTCACTTTAGGTCGTTCACCCACGGTGTGTGTAGGCCCCCTAGCTCCTTCTTTATGACACACATCGATCGATATGCCTCTCTAGCCAGGTGTGCCTAGCACAAACACAAGCTTCCCCTCTTCTCTTGTCACCGTCCATGCCTCACTCCCACCTCTCTTTTCATCGTTCTCGTACTCGCACACTCCTCCCCCCTCGATATAGTATGCCTCTTGTACCACCTCCTACATGCACCCTTCTCTCTCTATCCTTCTCCTTGTGCCTCATTTGCTTCTAACACACACATGCATGTATACCAATCGATCTCCCAACATATACCTAGATAGACTTTAACTACCCCCCATCGATCGACGTACCTCACAAGTTATGTCTCTCCTTTCTCTAACAAAGGGCGATTGATCTTCCTATGTAGTTATGTCTGCTTACCACAGCCACATCGTCCCCCCTCATCATTCGTGCTTGCCTCTTGACCCGTCTCTCACACGCACGTGCATAGACAACAAGCAGCCATCTCCTCTCTTATTGATATTGCGGGCGTGCCCTCCGTTTGTCTAGCAAGCCTATCCCACCATTTGTTATAAGCAACTCCACTACCACCCCCTCCAACACTCTAGCTCTGTCTCTCTCCCAAACTTATTCCTCTCCTGCACATATGCATGTATGCCGATCGATCTCCCTTAATACATGAGGCAGATCGATCTCCTTAATACATGAGGTAGGCCTCTCTCCTCCTCCACACATATACCAGCCATTGTACCTCTATAGTTAATTGGGCCTCCTTCTTCCCCCACCACACACCAATAGTCGAGCGCTGCAGGTAGGTATCCATGCCACAGAGACAAACTGCACATGTCCCATCTCACGTTCTAGTAGGCCAGTCACTCTATATCTTTGACGTGGGCACTCACAAATACGGTGGCACTCTTTATCAATCGCGTGCGCGCACACACACACACACATCATCCCTCTCTTCGATTCTATGGACACCTCAAGCCGATGATACCTCCACTCTCTTCTTGTGGATCACCCCTCTATATATATGTTATATCCAGGACTCTAATTCACACACATTGCATATGTTACATTTTTTGATTGACCCCCCCAAAAAAAAACTCTCAAGAACCCACACACTATATCTCTCTAGGTTTGTATCTCTCTCACACAACCCCACATAGGTGGTGTACGTATACAAGAAGAGAATAGGTGCACTGTGCACGTGCCCACGTGCTAATTTGAACGCCTGTAGCGGTTGTTTACCTAGGGAGGTCGTGTACCACGCGTGCACGAAACAAAGTTCGACTTGACGCATTGCCGTGTTATTTTTAATTAATGTTATAGCGCTCAATGGCACATACACAGAATATAAAACGATTTTTATGGAGAAAAAGGTAGTCCACTCACTATATACAATGGAGCCTGCCTGCCTGGTTTGTCGCTCTTTAGAGTATCTCACATAAGGCTGCGGTGGCCTCTCTCTCTCTCTCTCTCTCTCTCTCACCGTTGGTCACTGATCCGGCCGCATCCCGTCCGCCGGGGGAAAGGGAGTGCGGTGGCCTCTCTCTCTCTCTCTCACCATTGGTCACTGATCCGGCCGCATCCCATCCGCCGGGGGAAAGGGAGGAAGTGCATCGTTTCTCCGTTCGACGGCGCCGAGGCAGCATGTCCCGATCTGTGGTACACGTCGTTCTCTCTGACCAAGCTCTGACGCGACAGGGCCTATGCCACCTGCTCGCAGATTCCGCCCGCCGTCGCTCACCTAGTTACATCCCAACGACCTCCAGGTACCCCCTCCGGCCTTGCTCCACTGCCGGTCTTCCCACGTCGCTGCATGTGGATCTTCCATAGTTCTTTGTCCAAAATGTAGCTCGTCCGGCGTACATTCCATATTGCATTCTCGTCCTCACACCGTTTTAGACAAACACAACTGTGTTGTTGTCTTCCCTTAGGACAAGGAATATGCTTCTTTTTTATCGTTGCATGTGTCATCAACTGTTATTGGCCAGTAATTATTTCCTTTCTACCTATTTTTTGCAAACAGGGCTATCCATTTCACCTCGTTGCTATTGCGACCTTTCGGTGAACTGCACAAATCACTTTTTTCTTAAGAGTGTTTTGTGCAGTTGTACTAAAATGTCACATGGGCAACGTGTCTACATTTCAGTGTGACTGCACAAAGGGTGATTGGTTTTGCTCTATCCTCCTCATCCAACTCCGAGCCTAATCTTCTCCAACTAGTTAGTCTTAAGAGAGACTGCAAAGGTGACTGGCTTCTATTTGTGTGTTTATTGTTTCATCAGCAGTCCTCTATTATTGTAATCACACTTAATATCTTTGGAATAGGGACGCTCAGCTCTATTTTAGTGGAACTACACAAAATGGTCGGAATGTTGCATGCTCCAGACATCTACTTTTTTTCCCAACATGCCTTGTTGATTTAGACAGAGCTGCGGGGGGGGGGGGACGTTGCTACCAATGAAAGCATGGATCAATTTTAATTTAACACCTTCTCACAGCTCTGTCTTCAGTTGTGATGTAATTATTATCTCTGATCTGCTAATAATTGACATGCATTAGCAAGGAAGTTAGTTTTTTATTGTTTCCGAAAGAGCATTGATGGCAAGACATGCGAAACAAAAGCTGAAAGCTCACACCATTGTACAATTTCATGTCGCTGGAAAATTATTTGTATAGTACATCAATTATGTAAACAAATGATGGAAGCTTGATAGCATTGCCAGAAGCCTCTTCATTATCCGAGTCCATGTGCCATGCACAAAATTATACTCCTTCGTTCCTAAATATTTGTCTTTTTACAAATTTCAAACGGGCATATTTTAGAGTGTAGATTCACTCATTTTGCTTCATATGTGTACTCCCTCCGTTGCTAAATATTCTATTCGTCTTTATAGAGATTTCAACAGGTGGCTACATACGGAGCAAAATGAGTGAATCTACACTCTAAAATATGTCTATATACATCTGTATGTGCCAGTCCATTTGAAATCTCTAAAAAGACAAATATTTGAGTAGTCACTCGTTGAAATCTCTAGAAAGACACATACTCTGGAGTATATTTAAGAACCGAGGGGGTAGTGCACAACTGCATGGGAGACTCAGCCCGGTCGTTGCGCCACATTAATAGTGAGTAATGAGCAGTCAAATCATAAGCCCCACCTTTCCCACTATAAGTTGCTCTAAAGAAGCAACCATCAATACGCTCTTCTTTGAATCCTCTCATACTACTCCATCCATCACTGTTTATACAGCGCGCTTCAGAAAAAAGAAAAAAAATCTGTGGGACCAAGACGACTAGCGATCGGCCTGAAAAATAGCGTTGGTAGTTATAGCACGGCGTCTATTACTAGAGGGAATAATGCGTACACACATGCATGCAGCGCTTCCACCCCGGGTACACACATGCATGCACTTACTCCACTCCGTAGTAGTACAGTACATGGAGAGAAAATTGTGGACTTGATTGCGGTTACCACGCCCTAATTAATTGAGCATTAAACCAAATGCGTCTAAAGTCTCTCTGGTGGTGGAAATGCATTGAGAGAAATGCATCATAATGAAGCGCGCCCTGTAAACTGTGATGGAGGGAGGAGTAGTATGTAGGTGCGAAACCAAGTACGCGTATGGCCAGTCGGTCAACGCACCTCCTCTTGGCATATCACTGACATGTGGGACAGGAGTGTGAGCAAACCGATCTCAATTGACGGCAAAGAGCCAACCCGGTGTTCCTTGAGAGAGACGAGGAGTGATAACACACAGAGGGGCTCGCACGGAGGCCAAGATAAACTGTTACATGTTGGGCTGCCATTTTCCGCCCTTCTCCAGAATAAACGTGTACTTTATAAGAGATAAAAAATAAGAGTACAGACACTGCACCATGCGGTTCTAGTAGTAGTACTACTCGTACTACTGCGCTTGGCTCTTCGCCTCTTCATGAAGTCGAACAATGATGGTACTCCGCATGTTGGGTACTACAGTGTATGCCTCTGGCAATCTGACACCGAATGGACTGATGCATGTCCACCGAGGGTAGGTTGCATTAGTAAAAAGGCAAAAGCGAGCTTCACCTTGTCCTGCAAGCTTCTCCTCGTTGTGCGAGTTGACGGGACACACCAAAAAGTAGTGCTAGTCCATACTCCCTCCTTTCCGGTTAATATGGCTTAATCTTTTTTGCGGGTAAATGAGAGAGCTTTGTTCATATATAAGCATTCTTAGGACGATCAGCCAAGACACTGGTCACTAGGAAGCGAGGTACCCCACAAAAAATAAGTAGGAAGCAAGGTGTTTCATCAGTCCAGCTCTCGGCCACATTCAAAGTGCAGTAAGCATGGTTCGCACGAAGATGCGCCGCAAGGTTTGCTGACCTGTTTACATGCCGAATAACAAAAAAAGAGGAAATATTACTGAGTGCTACTATTTGTAACAGGATATGAGCCAGAATTAAGCGAGAATTGTGGCGAGTGTTCCATGCAATCAACTTCCATTATCACATGCAAGAACCCTCAAAGAGAACCAAATGTGTTGAAGATTGCTTTATCACATTTTAAAATTATAATAAGAGAGCAGACACTCCTCCATCTGGTTCCTAGTACTAGTATAGTACGTACCTTTATAGACTATAGTAGTAGTACTAGTAAACTTTGCGCTTGGCTGTTTGCCTATTCGCGAAGTCGAACAATAATAGCACTAGTAGTATAGTGTATGCTTCTGGCAATCTGACACCGAATTAACTGTTGCACGTCCACCGCCTAAGCGAGGGAGAGCTTGCATTAGTCAAAAGTTTCTCCTTGTCCTGCGAGCCACCGCGCGCAAGCTTCTCCCGTCTTGCAACCTTCTCCTCATTCGGCAAGTTGACGGGACACAGCAAAGTAATGCTAGTCCATACTGCCTCCTCTCCGGTTAATATGGCTTAATTTCAAACAAGATAAATACACTGTCTGTCACTTTATATTTGTAAAAATACGGTCAGTGGACTTCATAATACGCTCATTGCGCTCAATATATATATTTTCCGGTGTTTATACGGTCACTAGCTCACCCTGACTGACTATGTGTGTGCATGCACGTGTAGGTTGAGCACTTGAGCGTGACCGTGTGTGTTCCGTCGTGTGCTCAGACATGCATGCATTTGGGCATCGTGCGTGTTTTTGCGTCCATGTGTACGTGTGACTGTTGCATACACGTAGGGGGAGTACGTGTAGGGGCCACTAAGGAGCAGTCAAATCACACAGTAAGTTAGTCGGAAGAAGCATCCATCATTTCACTCTTGAATGACACGTACGCAATATAAAATGGTTGATATGGAGAGAAAAAGAAAACCACTATATATACACTAGCAGGAGCCTAAGCTACAAGCCTGCTTGCTTAGGTTGCTTTCTTCACAAGCATAGAACGATGGGCCTGATCCCACAGCTGGGGGAAGGGAACAATGTTCTGCATAGACGCGGTCGACGTCGGTGAGGGAGAAAACCCACAATTGGTGCGTCCCAATCAGGGGTCACCGTGGTATGGGCCGATGCCGCGTCCCAACCTCCCTTCTAGCTACAGCCCGACATCCCAGGTAGTCCATCTTCCTTTTGGAGCCGGCTTGCTCCACTGGCGTAGCGCCTTCTCCATGTCGATCTTTCTCTACTTCTACCGGCTTCTACTTGTGATGAGTTTATGTCTCATGAACTAGTGCCAGTACTATTATTCTAATCACACTTCTTCAATATCTTTGCCGTCTTTCCTTCGGCAGGTTCTACCTGGCCAGGAAATTAAATCATGTTTAGGGTTTAGGGTTTAAGTCGTAGTGACCCCATCAGCAGTTTTTCTTTCGTACACGCTCTCACAACTTTTTTCTTTAGTTGTGAAGTAAATATTGGCTATGATCTGTGAATCATTGAGATGCATCAGCATGCGTGTTAGTTTTCCTTTGTATTTGATGGAATGTTGTAACGGGGCAACCTTGGAATAGGAATGAAAATGGAGTGGAAAGTTTCTGTTTTTGCGGAGAAAAAATGGAAACAGAGAGAAACCAACGTTTTGTTTCATTGGATCGCGCCATCGAGCAAAACCAACGTTTAAATCACGTCTGTCGTGTTCGTGTCTCACCCTCCTCCATGGCTCGACCCCACACGGTCGCTCGGCATGCCACTCACCGCAAATCGAGTATACGGTAACTTTCCTGCCTGCTTGTCGATGGATCGCGCCATGGAGTACTAGCACTACTGGAAGAGATTGACGAGTTGGGGGAGGACAGCTAGCTGTAGCATGGACTCCCAAGAACTTTTTACATGCATGTTGTAGCCGGCTATTGCGACCTTTACGCGGAGCAGCCGCATGCACACGGAAGCGGCGCGGGCGACACTCTCTCGGCCGGCGCGCCGCTTCCACTACAAAAAAATACACTTCCGTGATGATACATGTTTGTCACAGTAGGTCGCGTTTTTTGTCATGCATGTACATCCATGACAAATTTATGACAGAATCAAGATAGTCATACCTGTGCTGTCGTAGAAGTGTTCCATGACATTACCAAAATTATCATCACGGAAGTGTCCACTTCCATGACGATAAATCGCGCGTCACAGAAGTGCTTTCATCAAGGGTGACCGACACGTGGCATCCACCGTAACGGAATGCCGTTAAGCTATCGGGTCGGGTTTTGGATTCGATAACCCGTTAATAGCCCCGACCAATGGGGATTTTCCACGTGTAAAATCATCATTGGCTAGAGGAAACACGTGTCGGCTCATCGTTGGGACAGATTTCATCCACTCACTGGACAAAAGGCGCCTATGATAGGTTGACATGTGGCACGGCCCAACAGTGGCCCATTCCTATGAAAAGGCCGGCCCGTTTGACTTGGTCAAAAGCTGGCGGGCCGGCCCATGGAAAGCCTGTTAACGGCCTGTTCGCATATAGCCCATTTATAGCCCGCTAACCCAAGGCCCGTTACGCCCTCTCCAAATTAGGCCCAGTAGTGTCATTTGGGCCATCCAATATGATTCCAGCCCGTTTTCACTTTTGGCCCATGTATAGCCCATGACGTCTTTCGGCCCATATGAGGCCCTTTGTAACTCTTGGCCCATTAGCGGCCCGTGCTGAAACTGGCCCGTAATGAACAGTGTATTACTTTACACCCATTAACGGCCCATGGTGAAACTGGCCCGTAATGAACAGTGTATCACTTTATACCCATTAACGGCCCGTTATTCCGTTGGGCCGTTTCCAGCCCAAGTTAACTTTCGACCTTCTGAGGGCCCATTTATTCTTGGGCTCATTTGCAGCATTCAGTTTCTTACAGCCCGTTACTGTCATTTTCTGCTTGTGGGCCAAATTCAGCCCGTCGTTACAGTCGGCCCGTTTGTGGACCGTTTGTCTATTGGGCCATTTTCACAGCATCACCAAATACGACCTATTAACGGCCTGTTATGGTCAGCCCATAGAATGTATGATTGCCATTAAAGGCCCGTCTACTGCCCATTAAACGCATGTACCAGACCCATAAATGAGTCGCTGGCCCATGGATCCTACGAGACGTAGAAGGCCCATGGATCCTACGTGACGTAGAAGGCCCATGGATCCGACGGCCCGTGAAGGGCCATGGTCGGGCGAGTTGGCCCCAGTTTGAACAATATAGCATATTCAAAGAATTATCCTACTCAATACTATCACCTCTAAAAAGCATACACTATACAACAAAGAGATCAAGGCATAGAAAGGTAGAATAATCCTACACTATACAATAAAGAAATTACAGCCGATTATACCCACTAGGCATTATGGTTCAGCACAGGTGATAATAAAGCATACACAAACACCAAATTACATACACTGGGCAAATACAACTCATACATCATGGATGCGCATCAACTTAACTCCATTTGAACTATAATCTCTTCAGAAAATAGAATTGGTCGGATTCAGATAGCACAAATTTCAGTCTACAAAATCTGCAATTCCTTCATGGTTACCTCAGTGTCTTGTTTCATTTTTTGACTCCTGCATCTAATACCTGCATGTCCAGTCTCAACTTGTTGATTAAACGTTGACAATCATGTACACGTTGTCTTGCCACCTCTAGTTGATGCTCGAGAACATGAGCACATTCCAATTCCAATACATAATCATTCGGTAATGGCCATGCTGCACTGCTCGCAGATCTTTGTGTTGATGTCACTTCATCCTGAAATGTTTCTGTAAGTACACATGACTAGGGCAAAAATATAGTTACAACAGTGAAGCGAACAAGACACTATTTTGTACTACATGGCAAAACAGGACTAACAATAATGTTACACGTCACTTTCAAAAAAAATGTTACACGTCATGAAGCATAAGCAGGTGATATTTTAAAAATTATAAAAAAGATAGTCTGTGCAGCCTGCATACAGAAATCCCTCTTAGCTCACCAGAGGAGCATGATGTTGGGGCCCAATCGAAAACACAGACAAGTTACAAATTTAGACAGCACGTTGCGTATAAGTAAGCAAGCAGTTGGCCATTCTGTGCCTCAATTAAAGTCTTAGGGAGCATAATGAACAGCAGAGGGTTTCATACAAACATACTACAACAGGCAAAACTATGCAATCATTAGCGTAGTATAAACTAGATTGTGAGCCTCATGCAATAATAGTTGGTTAATAGACTTCAAAGCTTCAGGCACACTTCGGCAGAGTAATTAAATGGTAAGGCCTTTAATTATGTCAACTAATAGTGATACAAGTACCGAACATCAGGCATGATTATTTGGGCATCTCATTAACTGAGGACAAATAAAGCAATTGAAAAGAGAAAATTAACTATGCCTGAAACAAACAAGGAATTGAACTGTTGAGTTGCATACAGTGACTTACCTTAGCAGGTTGAAGAGGCTCAGCGCAGCTCCTACTTCTCTTGCAAGGCTCCTTCCTAACATCTTGTACTTGGAAATCCTCAATCTTATCTTCATTGCACCCCCTCTGCAAGGTGACACAAACTAGTTACTCGTCTCCTTGGAAGATAAATATGCATACTTTCCAGTCTGTGAACACAAAAGAATGAGATTATAACAAAACAACACCACATAATGAAACATGCCGCATCTCTTGCACTTGCACACAATGAAATGAGCATTTACTATGTCTGCACTATGTAAAAACTAGGCATACCTTCGAACTGGATCTCCAGGTACTCTTGGAGAGCCTACTGTAGTGTACAGCCAAACCTTTATGTCACCTATGAGTTAGACAAGGCCCCACTACAGCAGCCCTTAGTGTTTAAATCGTTGACAAGCTCTGTTAGAGTGTTAGGTCAAGAACAACAAGTAATCAAAGCAAACAGTCCTAGTATGGCTGGCTGATGCAAACAAGCAATTGAACAGATGTGTGAGCAAATCTTACATATCAAGAAAAGAAGCAAAGAAGGAGGCTTAAAGACCATCACTTGACTGACCAGATTTAAGGGGCATTTAAACATCATGTGCAACGTATGAACTAACATAAACATTGCATATTCCAGATTCTACAATGGAATGCACATGTATTAGGTTATGCCATGTATGATGATGCCTAAATGTACATATAGCAGGCAGGAGTGACTCATCATTGCAGGCACAATTGAATTGCAGGTTAAGGCCCAGTTTGATTCCGCCTTTTCAGGGATATTGTCAAAATAAGCCATAAAAGATGTAAAGAAGTCATTTTTGAGTTATGGGCTTGGGCTTAACTAATTTCGCTTTGGAGGGGGGTGTTTCGGGTAGAACCTCACTAAAAATTGAAGGGAAGGGGAATAGTGAAATGACTCTGTTGTCTGCCTATATTACACTCAAAATGCAACTGCTGACGCCCGTGTCACACCTGACCCTCAAGTAAAAACAAACACGCAAGCATTCATTGCCCTGCCCGCTTGCATCTCCTCTCCCCTTTCCCTCTACCTCGATCCCCTGCCTGCAGCACTAGGGTTCCTCCAGCGAGCCATCGCCACTGGTCCCATCTGGCCTGGTCCTCGATGATGCTATGTCCAGCTAGGCTACATGGCCGGCGGGTAGGGGCAAATCTCCCTGGCTGCTCCTCCCTCTGGCGCCGCCCCTCATTCTCATGGTCTCCAACAGCTGCTCCACTGTGGTTTGTCCAACGCACTACTCCGGCAGGCGCTGCACAACTACGACTGATGCCACACTGCGGTAGAAGGCACCTTATTCCCCCTCCCCTCCTCCCAGGCCATGGCCTTCTGTTGAAGGATGAGCTCCTCCAACAAGGTGAGGATCTCCTCTGATTTTTTGCCAAATTTTCATTCTGATCCACTATACGATGAATTGCTATGAGCTGCTTCTGCTGCTGCTATATGATGCATTGCTATGAGCTGCTCCTGCTGCTGCTATATGATGCATTGCTATGAGCTGCTCCTGCTGCTGCTATATGATGAATTGCTATGAGATGCTGTTGCTGTATGATGAGTTTCTATAAGCTTCTGCTGCTGCTATATGATGAATTGCTATGAGCTGCTACTGCTGCTATATGATGAGTTGCTACAAGCTGCTCCTACTGCTTCTATATGATGAGTTGCTACAAGCTGCTCCTCCTGCTGCTATATGATGAATTGCTATGAGCTGCTCCTGCTGCTGCTATATGATGAATTGCTATGAGTTGCTGCTGGTATATGATGAATTGCAGACTGTTGCTGCTGTATGATGAGTTGTTATGAGCTGTTGCTGCTGCTATATGATGCTTTCAAGTGGTGCTGCTATACGATAATAACCAGCCACTTGGACCATCGAATTTCAATAAATAATTGTTCTTCATTTAAATGTGGGTCATGCGTTCTTCGTTTAAATTAGGCAATGGGATCTCTATGGAAAACATTGACCAAAGTAGATTGTGCCAAGTAGATGGTATCTTTGTATTTACATTTTGAGCAAATAGTGATGGTCTGTTTTCCTATCATATTAATTACTGCACTGGGTTCAATTTGTGATGTTTGCAAGTCAAATTAATTTCCATATGGGCAGCAAAATGAAAAAAACATAATGCAATCTAGACTTTCCACTGATCATACCAAAAATAAGCTGAAAACGCAATGAAAAGAATTGGTTGGCTTATTACATGGAGCTTATATTCACAGGTTCTTATTTTCTTAGGATAACTCGTCATAACTGTCCCTAAGAAACTTGTAATAGAACTGGCATACAAATAACATGTCACGATGATTGCAATGGAGGAGTGATGTACCATAGCACACTGTATAGGCTCACCGCTGCCTCTCCTTTTTTGCGATGCTCCATGAAATTGCCACATACATCTTGTACTTTTTCATTGTGTAACCCTATCTGCAAGTTGACACGGCTAATTTCAGACATCTCTACATGATACTACATTGCATATCCCTTGCGCATATTTAAACCACCAATTAACGATTGTGTGCGTACCATAAACTAGCCATGACTTTGTATGCTGGACTAGCAGGCACTCTAAGGGAGCCTAATGTAGTGCACTGGAATTCCTACATGCCACCTACGATTTTGTGTAATGTACTGCCCTTGTTCCTAAATATATGTCTTTGTAGAGATTCCAGTATGGACAACATACAGATGTATATAGATGCATTTTCGAGTGTAGATTCACTCATTTTGCTCCGTATGTAGCCTATAGTGGAATCTCTAGAAAGACTTATATTTAGGAACAGAGGTACGAGGTAGTATCATGTATGACATCTACATATCTAATTTAGCAGCCAGTAGTAGAAATCATTGTCTGCACATAGGGATTACTGGTCGAAAATCCTAGCAAAGCATGCTGGCAGGCAGAGAACAATACAAGAGAGAGAGACAAGCTTACAAGATCATAGCAATGCCTCAGTCCAGGATCTTGGTTGGCCAAACTGTTAGATCCAGAAGAAACATCGTCCTTGTAGTTTTTGTCAGCTGCATAACAGGTAACATTGACCGGTTAGTATATTTGAAGTACATCGGGCAGGTGATGTTGGACGGGTTTAAAGGTGACAAGTACCTAGGCCGTGGCGGGTGCTTGGCATCTCTCCAGACGATGGGAATTAGGTTAGAAACGTCGAGGGTGATGACGCTGCGCTGGCTGTCGGGGTCCGGTAAGGAGATCTGGAACCGTCAATTAGGGTGTTTGGGGAGCGGCTCTGGTAGGGTGGACTACGGTGTGGGCGAACTGGATCTGCGGCCATGGACGAGGGCGTAGGTGAAGCTGCTCCGGTGGTTGGGTTAAGGATGGTGTCGACAACGCGAATCTGCGGCCGTGGACGGGGCGTCAGAAGCTGCTCCGGTGGTTGGGTTAACGATGATGTCGTTGATGCGGATCCGCGGCCGTCGACGGGGTGACAGAAGCTGCTCCAGTGGTTGGGTTAAGGGTGGTGTCGACGATGCGGATCTGCGGCCGTGGACGGGGCGTCAGAAGCTGCTCCGGTAGGTTGGATGAGGGTGCGAGGAAGCGGATCTGAGGTCGTGGACTTGTGAGTTGGCAAAGCGGCCCCAGTAGGGTTGAGAATGCTATAGGGGAAGCTACTCCGGTAGGGTTGACGATGGTGTCGGCGAAGCGGCTCGGGTAGGGTTGAGGAAGGTGTCGGCGAAGCGGCTCGGGTAGGGTTGAGGAAGGTGTCGGCGAAGCGGCTCCGGTAGGGTTGAGGAAGGTGTCGGCGAAGAGGATCAGAGGTCGTCGACGGGGGCGTCGGTGGGGCGTCTCCGGGGGGTGTGGACGAAGCTTCTCCAGTGGGGAGTACGAATGAGCCGCTACATATGCGCGGTGGTTGACGAGAGTACCGACGAAGCAGATCTGGCGCCGTGGATAAGGCCGACACTGAATGGGTTGTGGTACAGTGGTGGATGAGCAGTCTACTTGTTTCTAGGGGAGGTGGGAGGGGTAGATGCGGCTGGAGAAGCAGATCCGGTGAGGTGGACGCCACTGGCAGTGAATGGGCTATGGGACGTCGGTGGATGAGCAGTCTAGGGTTTCGAGAGGGAAGGGGAGAAAGGGCGATGAAGTACGGACGGTGTGATGTAAGATGCTCTGGTGCTGTGGAGTTAGTCGTTTTTGTGGGAGGGGGAGAGGAAATGGGGGTGCCGTGTAGTGGGGGAACCGGAAGTTACCAAAGCAGCCCCGACCTATCATGTAGATGAGGGCGGTATTGTAACTGTTGGTCTCCGTGCACCAAGGACAAAAGGGGGATTTCGCATGCTAAAGACTAAGGTGGCGGAAATTTTAGAAGGAGGCGGGAGATTTTGCCGCCCGCGGGATCGTTCGTATCCAGTTTCAACTAATTTTGGACCGTGCTAGCGGGAAGGTCATGCTAGACTGTGTACACGGGGCACGCGTCAGCAGTTAATAACTGGTGTGAAGTCCACCCCAGAAAAAAAGACAATAACTCGGGATGATGCGCCGATAACTTGGACGTTCACACGGGCGCGGCCAATCGTACGGGTGTAGTGGCGCGTTCACAAAAAAGGGATCAAACGCTCAGCCTATGTATTTCTCGTGTAAATAGATAATTTAGTGCCATTGGTTATTTACTTTAAACATAATGCATTGACGTGTTAGTGTAGAGGCGCACAAAAAGAAATGGATATTGTAGTCAGCTACTTAAAAGTGTTGCCTCATATGATTACATAGCCTCCATTTCATAAATTGTGTACCCGTTGAATTCATATATGAATATTACATATGTTACTTCAAAATAGAAACTTAAATCACCCAAGACTAATGAATTTGAATGCAAGAGTAACAATGGTGCATGTACATGATAGCTACATTGGTTGTTTGAAGAAACATCACTGTAACTTTGACATGCACAACTGAAAAGGTTTACTTAAATAGAAAAAATGTGATATGTGACTGTCCAATCTTTATAGCGTTGAATCGATATTGTACCTTTGGCCATGATATGAAGTAGATATTGACTTATGTTCAAGCGATGCACGTCCACGATCACTAGATAGTGATACGTGAATGAATTGTGGAATCTCTCTCACACGCACTCATATCTCATTTCCCTGTGGGCATCGGAATCACACATGCGCACTTCGTGTATTTCTCTCCCTCCGTTGGGGTTAAATTCGTCTTTCTACCCCGTCCTACAAGTCTCTCACACAGAAACACACACACTCTCTATGTCTAACACGCCCACCCCTTTAATTCCACCCACCCACAACCACTAATGTCTCAAAGTATAATAATGTCTCTCACACATTCCGCCCAACCACAACCACTAATGTGTCACACAAACTCCTTCTCCCTACTAGCAAGATGCCCATGCGTTGCACGGAACATCAAGATGCATTTGTATGAGAAGTTTATCTTGTGGGAGAAAAGGATGAACGCTGGAATGCCTTATTTGCAAATGTGGAGAGGGGTGTGGGTATCTTTTTGCAAAATTGCCATAGTTTCCTTCCTGTCCGTCGGATATAAATTGGATGGCCTATATTGCAGGATGGCAGGAACATCATCATCACCAGCTCTATTTTTTATAAGAGTAGAGATATGTGAGTGTCACTGCCCCCCCCCGCCCACACGCACCCACACTTACCAACACCGAAGGAGTAGGGTGACACCTCGATCTTGATACTAATCTATTGACTGGCTTCTCTCTCAAACATACACACACACACACACACTACCCGACACCGAAGGAGTAGGGTGGCACATCGATCTTGATAATAATCTATCTACTCCTCTTTCAAACACACACACACACTCACTAGTTGTGCCTCTGTGCCTACCACGCACACTCTCGATACGTCTTTCTCTCCCTCCCCCCAATAATGACAGCAGAAGGGTGACAACTCGATCTGATCATAATCTGTCAATTGGTTCTCTCTCAAACATTGTGTCTCGGTGCCTCGCTCGGTAGCCCCCTCGATATGTAGACTTCTCGCGCGCGCACAGCTGTAGTGACGATGACGCTGAACCCAGTGTGCCTTGTTTTTACCGGCCTCATGTGATAGTTTTCACCCTGTTTTCTGTTAATTAACAAGGCAACCTTTTCTTTGTTACTACTAGTGAATCTGAAATCATTCGGGGCAGACATAAAATATATCACTTCAACCCAATTATCGCAGCAACTATTTTAAAAGAAATTAGCTAGCTGCCCGTGCGTTGCACGGAACATCAAGATGCATTTGTATGAGTAGTTTATCTTGTGAGAGAAAAGGTTGAATGAGGGAAGGCCTTATTTGCGAACGTGGAGAGACGTGTGGGTATATTTTTGCAAAATTGCCATAGTTTCTTTCCTATCCGTTAGATATAAATCCGACGGCCTATATTGCAGGATGGCACGCACACCATCATCACCAACTCTGTTTTCTACTCCCTCCGTCCGAAAATACTTGTCATCAAAATGGATAAAAAGAGATGTATCTAAAACTAAAATACGTCTAGATACATTTCCTTTTATCCATTTTGATGACAAGTATTTCCGGACGGAGGGAGTATTTGTCTTTTTAGAGATTTCAACAAGTGACTATGACCGGACCTTACCAACATACTCAAAAAAGTAGTCCATAATTTTGATGTTACCCTCTTTTCTTGGCGGTGCAGTGCCATCTGGATACCTCATAAATAAATAAAGTACTACATGATACTAATATATGATACATGGCGCAGGAGTACTAAGTATTATTAATACAGTTTTGCTAGAACTCATCTAGATGAGATATAATTTGGTCTCATTCATCTTTTATAGCCATTGGATGTGATGCTATATAAGATGCGTGTGTGCTGACGTGGGTTGTATTTGTTCTTGTGCAACGAACTGACCACTGCATGTCATGTTTGATAGTCTCAAGTCATTAAAAGCATACAAGCCCCACATCTCTTCTTGGTTGATTCCTCTATTTATGTCAAAAAATAAGGAAACGTGAGAGTTAATGCACCACGCCTATGTGTTTACTATTTGGTTTTCGTAAGATGACTTAATACTCACCTAGAAGGAGGGAGTATTCGATTTGACAGCGGGCGGCGCAGTTCCCGATACGGCTTTAATGTGGACGAGGGAGGGAGTAGCGGTTCCCGTTATGTTGAACGGCCAATGCATCCTCCTTCAATTAATGCATGAGGGAAGTAATGGGAGGAGGTCCAGGAAAAGAGGCTGCACGATGTGAATGCAATGCAGTTTGCCCTCATTGCCCTCATATAAAGGCGCCCCTCCATTCCAATGCATCTACCATCGTACGCACCTAAGCATTTTCCTAAGCACCTACACTAAGCGCAAAAGAGCTCACTCCAGACGCATGGCGGCGATGCTCGTGAGAGGCCAGCGGCTGCGCCAGATGGTCCATGATGCCATCCTGTGGCATGGTGCCGAGGATCGTCTCCAGACGGTGGAGACCAGATGGTGGATGGCCCCCTTCGACGCCAACTAAGACTCTTAGTTGGACCAGATGATTGTTGCCACCAGCAACAAGTTCACCGTCCTCAAGAAGCTCGCGGACGACATTGCCGTACTCCCCCAGCCCGCGTGCCCGGGCTCCTCATTGCCTGCCACCCTAATCGGCCTCCATGGCCAGAACCTCTTTCAAGCACAGGTGGCCCTGCGACTGCCCGCCGATGCCACGAAGAATGTCCACCTAGAGGTCGCGCTCGCCGCGAAGCGCCTCACCCTGCAAGAATTTGTCGACCTACACATCCACATGTACGAGGTATCTAAAAGGCTATTGAGGATGGTACGACATTGGCCTTCCTCAACCGGCTGGAAGCCTTGGATGCCTTTGCTGAGAAGCACCTCGACCTCGCCACAAAAGCCGTCGCTCCTTAGCCGTCGGTCGATGGCCGGCGCACTAAGTTGAGGAGGAGGAGGTCGTATGTTCATGGATCCATCTTTCTTCTTGCCTTCTGTAACCACCACTGCGATCGCATCATCATGAATTCTTATTGTGTTGTTGCATTCTCGTTCCAGTCAATACTGACATGTGTGATCCCTTTGCTTAATAATATGAATCACTGTAACTAGTACTCCATCCGTCAATTTATAAGTCGTGCTTACCTTTTCCATCAACTTCGTGCAATGCGCAGGCATCTTGCTAGAAACACTAGAATATGTCTATATAATCCGTATGTGATAGTCCATTTGAAATCTCAAAAAAGACAAATATTTAGGTATGGAGGGAGTAATATATCAGGAGTATATCAAAACAATAGTGATTTCTTTCAAGTTTGTGAACTAATACTACTATTCTACTACTTTGGATCCGTCGCAACGCACGGGCACATTGCTGGTAAAAGAAAAGGCCTGGCACGTTCGCGTCGCACCCCCACACGCCCAGGAATCGAGAGTACAACACGGCCCGTCCGACACGACACATAGCTTAGGGAAGGCGTGTTGCCTAGCATTTTCACTTTCATGTGGGACCGCCGTTGAGCAAACCGACACCCCGCCCACGGCCAGGTTGGAAAACAGAAACGAGGGGAAGATCTAGCTGTAGCACGGAAGCCAAGAAATTTGGTGTCAGATGGGGCTCGTTGATAGAGTAGGAGCATTCAGTACTAGTACTACTCCTACTAGTACCAAGTTTGTAATCATTATACTATATTACCAGTACTACCACTATACAACTAGTAGGTACATGCACAGCACAACATCGTAGGAAAAAATGGCAAGATCTTGTTTTGGGTGATTTATCTTTTTTTCAATCAACATAGTATGGATAATATGATGTGGGGGACACCCATGAAGCTTATGTGGCTTGGTTGCATGGCTACGAAAGGTTAGAGAAAAATAAATAGATAATATGTTTAGAGTGCACTCCACTAAATAGATATATATACTTTGGATCCATTGCAACAGACCGACACATCTATATCTATACCCCCTATATAGTGTGTGAAAAACTTTGAAAGTTGGTCGTTGGATGAAGCCAATCCGACAGTACAAAGATGGCAAATCCAAGCACTACTAGTCGTTGGATATCATCCACCAAATTCTGCCACATGTATAATCTAGAAGACTCCATGGTTGAACTTAATTCATGACTAACTTTTCCACAACTAAGCTTAGGCAAAGTTATTAGTTTTTCAAAACGAGAGAAACAAGTTGGCAAGCCTAAGGGAATCTTGCCACATTTTTTGTGTGTACGTCATGTGGGGTCTTAGTGTGGCTTGCCTAAGGTGTGGCTTGAACCAAACACTCACCTAAGTTAATCAAACTTGCCTAACCTTACATTCCACCAGATTTTGCCACATGTTAGAATCCAGAAAGCTCCACATGTAGAAGCATAATGCACAAACCACCAGAATCTCATGCGTGCAATGCACGTGTACCTTACTAGTACTAGTTGGTAGTAGTAAGAAACAAATTCCAGTTTTGGTAGAAGCTCGTACTGCGGGAGCACCACAAGGCCTACCACAGGAGTTACATTTCCCTCTCGAGGCCCACGAGACCGAACTTCAGTGGCTTAGTGCCCGGCCTATGAGTCAATGACATGCGGACCTTAAATGCGGCTGGCCCACATGTCATTCTCATGGTGGTGGTGTGGTTCGCGACTCACTCATTCGAGATGAACCAGCCGGTGGTGGCGTGGCCGTGGCGAGGGTGCCACAGTTGGGCATCAGGGCGTTACGAGGCATAGATGGCCACACCGGCGGGTACTACATGTAGTACTCCCTCCGGTCCTTTTTACTCTGCATATTAGGTTTGTCCGAAGTTAATCTCATCCAACTTTAACCAAGTTTATATAAAAAATTATAGACATTCACATAACAACACCAATATCATTAGATTCATCTTGGAATATATTTTCATATTATATTTATTAGATATTATAGATGCTAATAATTTCTAATATAAATTTGGTCAAACTTAGCAAAGTTTGACTTTCAGCAAATCCAATGTGCAGAGTAAAAAGGACCGGAGGGAGTACATAAGTACTCCAGCTGAGGATTGATTCCCGGGATGAAATGTGTCAGAACCGTTGGATGAAAATTCGATGGTGCGGGAGTACGGATCAGAGCACAGCAGCGGAGCAGTCAAACCGCGTCCAATCGAGTGTGTCTGTGGTAGAAAGTTGATGGTTGCCGCAGTTCAGCTGGCCCGCATATCATGCACACAAAGGCAGAGGAGCAGTGGGGCCGAGGGGGATGAGGGGCATGTCGGGGGGATGAGGATCCCCTGACGCGAACAATCCTACCATTATGTCGCTGACATGTGGGACCCATAAGCGTGGGTCCCACCTGTCAGCGAAGGAAAGGCGGGGCAAGGCAGTGATAGCCACGTCAGAGGATCCTTGTCCATGTCGGGGGACGTTGTGCCGTGGGTTGGAGCGGCGTCGTGGGAATCGCGTGTGGGTGTGGCAGTGGTAGAAACAAGAAACGTGATGGTCGCCGTGGTTCAACTTCCATGGACAAGCTGTCATGTCTGCTGACACATGTATATCAAAACTAGAGTGTTTATATTTCAAGCATGTGAACAAGTATTATTCTACTACTTTGGATCCATTGCAACACACAGGCCAACACATTGGTAGTAGTAGTGTCCATCTCTATCTCTAGAGGCCTTCCCTCATTCATCCTTTTCTCTCACAAGATAAACTACTCATACAAATGCATCTTGATGTTCCGTGGAACGCACGAGGATGTTTCCTTGGGGGTCTCTCCAGCGCGGCATGGCCGTAGTTGCAAGTTGACGCCCCTTGAGATGCCGACGTTCAGGGGCACTCAGATTTCCTCCGATGAGCAGGTAAGATGAGTTTGATCACGTAGTAAATGCATTCTAAAGACTACTTCCGTGTTCATTTCCTAATTCTCCCCCTGCCCACTGTTTCACAGGTTAGGCTCGGTGCCAGTGGAGATTGGCTTGCATAAGTACAGGAGGGTACCAACATCAATTTGCACAACATTTACAATGGTGACACCGTTCCCGTAGAACCTTTGTGCAACATTGGGATCAGCCATGCAACGGGCCACCGCATGAATTGGTACGATGGAACCACGGTGAGATTGAATAAGATAGCACGAACCTTGCACATGGGGGTCAAAGGCGGACCATGTTGTCTGCGGCCGATTTGTTGCCGTATGAGTAGGAAGACGTTGTGCTCCTTTCTAACCGCATCTTCGCGGTGACAAACCAGGGGACTTATTTTGTATGGGACACATCCTACGTTATACTCCCTCTCTCCCAGTTTATTTGTTTTGAATCTTTTCGTTTTATAAGTTTCAAATTCAAATTTAGAGCTCCCCATCACATGTTGAGATTACAATGTCGAGTTTGGCACGAGTTCGTGTTGCGTGAGCACCACAAGCCCTGGCGTAGGAGTTACATTTCCCTCTCAGGGCCGTCGGGACTGAGCTTCAGTGCCTTACTACACCTACCTTTGAGTCAATAACATGTGGACCCGATAGGTGACTGGTCCACATGTAATGCTCCCGTAGGCAGAGGGGCAGTGGGGCCAAGAGGGGTGAGCCGCAGGTCGAGGGATGTGTGGTTTCATGGGTTCGAGCGGCGTCATGGGAGTCCCGGGTGGCTGTGGTAGAAACTTGATGCTCGCCGCATTTTAGGTGGCCCACATGTCATGCACACAAACTGTCATGTCTATGGACACATGCAATGCATACCGATCACTGGAAGGAGTGGCAGAGAAAGCTATATATGCGGATAAATAGTTCCTTATAGTCAAGCGGACCCATGCTACTACTCTGTTCCAAAGACATGCACACCATCGAAATAGTCCATCTATATCAATATACACCAAGAGGGAATATTTTTTTTACAAGTGAGGAAATAGTTCATCCATCCATAATGCCCTCCTGCTGGTGCTGCCGTTTCTTCTTCTTCTTCTTCTTCTTCTTCTTCTTCGTCTTCGTCTTCTTCTTCTTCTTCTCATTCTCTGTGGGAGACAGCTTCGCAAAAAGCTCTTTGGACCTTGCAGCTATCTCGAAACTCACACGGGCATCGAGGGCAGCATATTTTATCCGCTCGTACGTCAAGGGATAATTCTCCCATCCAGACGACCTTAATGCCACTGTCTCGTCACCCTTCTGAAGATTTGTACCGAGCACAAAACTTTCTACATCGAATAGGGATGGTGTCTGTTTATCACAAGCTTCTACAAGAATTTTGATTCTGGTTTGTAGGTCAGCGATGCTTTTCAAATCAAGGTTGTACGGCTTCAGCTTCTATTTGTCCCCTTCGATGGCTGCCCCACAGAAGTATACGTCCTCCCGAGACAAGAAATCATGAAGCTCACGTGGTATGGAGGGCGAGTGTATGATGTGGTACACCAAAACATCATCTCCGTGGCACAACTGAAGGACGGCGGCGCACTGGATCTTCCCAGGGGCACGCTCCATGTACTCTGCGTCGAGACCGATGACCCTCGTCTCTACCTTTTCGAGGGAGTTGGATACATTGTTGATCCACTGTAGAACAACCCTTGGGTGGACGGTGACGGTGGCAACTATGTGCATCGAGCCTTCGACGAGGACATGTTGGACGCTAAAAACCTTCATCTCGATCTCTTCCGCCATTTGGAACCGCTGGAACGGAGGGCTATGGTGTGGAGAATTAGGATTAGATGGCTAGTCTAACTGAAGTAGTAGATGATTATTTAAAGTGGTTAAAACAATGTGAACGCAGTGGGGTTTGGATGCAAATGAAGACGAAGGGGAGGTGAAGAAGCCGAGGAGAATCGATTCCCGATGGAGAAGTAAATGGGAGAAGTGGCGTGCAGGCAGTTGATTAGACGGCTAGGTAGACTAAACGAAAAGGCTATGCGGGTAGACTGATGAGTCATACCAGTTCGTGTACGTGCCCATCCTTCCTGATAGGTGAGACCTATGCATGCAAATAGATAAAAAAATGTCCTGGATACAGAACATGGATAACACTGTATATTTAGTGTAGAATCTTTTTAGTACTTTGAATTTTGGCCACTACTTCTGTTGTTTAGTAACTTTTCTGAATTTTGGCCACTACTACAGTAAGTTCAAGTGAGTAACTCCATTTCTGATTTTTTTTACATAAAACTAACCATGATATTTGTTCCTATGTTCTGGTCATAATTATAATCTGATTGCTGAACCCTTAATCATTCTCATAATGTTTACATGATCCACAATTATACTGCCGTCAAAACTACTCCATACACACACTTTCGAAACTGACAAGATGGTGGTGGAGGTGGGAATAAATGTTCAGTATTGGTGCATTTTCTGTGCTTACAAAATTCAGATTGAATTTCACTACCAAAAGAAAAGAAGTGGAGATTAAATGTTGCTTTCCACTTACTTCACCTGTCTGTAACTCTTTTGGTGCATTTTCTGCAGAACCTATGTGTAGCTGCAGCATACAGGCCAGTTCATCAACTGCTCAAAGAAGAAAAGAAGGTGGCATTTCCTTGCCTTTAGCATACAGGCCAGTTCACTTAATGTCCTCTGGTGCTATATTTCTGAGAACATCCAAGTTTTTACTTATCACTTTGCTAGCATTCACAAGTCTATTGAAGCGTGCATGTCTCTATGAATCTTGCTGTCTACTCCAAGTAGATGGTGTGTAGCCGGGCAAAGGATATTATTACTTGGTGCATTCTAAGTTTAAAACCACTCTAGATTTACAAGTGTTTACTGAAGATGACAAGTGTTTATTCAGTTCTAAATTTGAAGTAACTAGTAGACGAACAATATTCATCTTTTTCTGTATATGAAGAAGAACAAACCTAGCTAATTCAAATAATTCCAATTTTAGGGACATGTTTTTATCAACTCTTAGTTAAGGGGTTGTGGCAGTTTTTAGTTTTGTGCTGCTTGAATTGATTCTACAGGAATATTTAGGGAAGAGTCATGGCTATGCTTAGCTCTTTGTAAAACGAATGACTGAAATTGGACAAGTGGAAACTTTAGGTATGTTTGCAATTGGACAAATGGTGTATAAATCCAAATAAAGAAAATAAATTCAAATGATTCAAATAAATCTAAATAAACATGTTTGATCTTCATTTTGCATAAACCTGGTTGAGTATTACAGAGTAATTGACAACAAATTGACCTGGTTGGAATTCATACAACAACAGTAACAGTTAATTGAACTTCTTTTGCGTGCATTTATCACTCCAGAAAACTTTCAGTAACAAGTGAGGAGCCTCTGCATTTTCTCAGTGAACTTTTGAGTGCATTTATCACTTGTTGGAGTATGCTACAGCTTCTGCAAATCACAAACTCCTTTAGTTTACATCTCAGTTTGAGCAAACACTACCGTTTTAGTAAAGGAGTCATAACTGAATTACAGGCACTGTAGTTTCTCTACAGTATTAGAACACTGAACATTTTTAGTTCACTGTAGCAAGAAAAACTTCCAAAAACTAGCAGATTTCCAAGAATGCCAAGAGTATTACTCAATGAATTTGATGGCATCAAACTAAATTTTCACTATAATCTGTTCATCATTTAGCAGTAGTATACAACCTTTCTCCTGGATTATTTCTCTAGCTTTGTATCCCCTGACTGAATTTTCTCCGCCTGTACTAAGAATAGAAAATTCGGACTCACAACAACAAATTGAATAGCAGCAGTAGCAGAGGCGGGCGGGGCAGACTCACCAGCAGAGGCAAGGCAGGGGAAAAGGCAAAAGCAGCATCAGAGGTCCATGGCACCGGCGTCGTCCACCAGTAGCAGCATGAGAGGTGGGAGTGGCCGGAATTGTCCACAGCGTCAGCGACCAAAGCGGACAAAATCGGAGGCGCAGGTGGGCGGCGCAGGTGGGCGAACATGGGCGGCAACCTTCAACAGGGCCGGCGGCGTAGCTCGAGGAGGGCGCCGGCGCAGGTCGCCTTCACGGCGGGCGGTGCAGGTGGTAAGCCACGGGAACATGTGCAAGCGGGCGGCAGCGCTGTTGTTGGTCGCGGGCTGGGCCATGGTTCTGGTGTTGGTCGCAGCACAGATCCAGGCGTGCGGCGGCGCAAGTGGGTAGCCGGCGATGGCTGCAAGGCGCGGGCGACGGGGGAGGAGGAAGGACGGAGATGGACTTTTTTGTGACGTGTTTAAAACTCGGTGGGTTTTTTGCAAAAAAAACAAATACACTGCCCTATGGACAACTTTTCTTGGACGGAGGGAGTACTAGTTAAATTCGAGCTATGGGTGTGAAGCACTGATATGCCAGTACATATGATTGTGACCTGTTCTAATTTTGTACCTAAACTTTTTTTAGAAAGGGCTGTACGTGAACTTAATGTGCTAGAAGAACTTATTGTGTTGTCTGTATGTTTTCTTTGCACAACATTCAAGATATTTCCCTGTCATTGATAAAGATGATGAAACGTTATGTACGACTTCGTTGGTTTCAACATAGCCCTTCCCGTAGTGATCCACTACTTCCATCCTGATTGTGCCGCCTGCGTGAAATTTTTGTATGCAAGTTCAGTGTGCTATGATCTTCTATATGATTGTGTCAACTATATAAGTTTTTACTGAGCATCAGCAATGCATATGGATGAAAGATGTATTTACGAGCATCGATCGATGGGTCTCTCTCTCTCTCTCTCTCACGCACACACACGCACGGAAGCACAAGTGGGACCTGTTGAATTATTTATTTGCTCGTGACAGCTTTTAATTAGGTTCCACTGTAATCTAAATTTTTTCTTAAGTTATTAATTGAGCTCAGTGACTTCAAAAAGTTGTACAGAAGCCTTGTTTGGGCCTTTCCGGCGTCGCTGAATGTGGGCTGAGTAACCATGTTAGGTTGTACTGTACTACACAGGCCTTTTTTTCAACATCAGCAATGCAACTGGGCCGACAGTTGTACACAATATCCGGGTAAACTTATTATTCTCTGCCCCGCTGGGCTGCAAACTTTCCTAGGAGGTATGCATTACGCTTAACAAGAAAATGGACTTTAAGAAATAATAAATGGGATGTAATTATAATAACTGGACAATTACTATGCACCAAACACGTAATTAGTTTGAAAATATATTATTTTTGGAATTTGAAAATTTTAATTTCATTACTTGTTGCGCATGCAATATTTCATTGGATTTTAACATAATACAACCTTATTTTGAAATTATATTTGACCTGACTAGAAATTTTGGATAAAAATATTTAGGATCCCATCAAAATGTGGGAATTTTTTGACCTGACTAGCGGTTGTTTGAAATTATTAATCGTTGTCCTAGCTAGAAGTTGGGTTGTACTTTTAACAAACTATAAATGGGTTGTAGTAAATTCCATTAGAATTAAAAATGGGTTGTACATTCTTACAAATCGCAAATGTGCTATATGTTCTCTGCCAAATCCGAGCTGTGGGCCTACTAAGTTGACGCGTACCAAGGGCTTGGTCAACTTAGTGAATATAAACGATTCTAGCTGCAGTGATCGTACGATGTCCATCCAACGGCCGTAGTGCTTCTTCAACCTCTGGTCTTCTTGCTCCAGCCGCCCAAAGCAGCGCCGGTCATGTCACGTGCTCCTGCCTCCCGTGGCGGCTGTGATGCCGCGGAGGCCTCACCGCCCCATACTACTTCCACCACTAGCTAGGCCATCCCTCTACTCACCCCTGTTATTCTGCGGCGACGACAGCCTCACACCGCAGCCGAACCAGTGAACCCTCATACTCCTCTCCGTGCGGGCTTCCACTGCTGCGTCTTCCCCGGCTCCGCGTCGTCCGCTTCCGAGGCCTCGCCGTCGTCCAGACCACCGCCCTGGTGCTCTCGGCGCGGCATGGTCAACGTGGTCAATGACCGACTTCCAATGGAAGAGTACTGTACATGGAGAGGCTGACAGCTGGGTCCAGGCGGCCGCAAGGAAGTGCTGCCTTATTACGCGCAAAATAATTATTCCTTCACCTGACAGCAGGGACCCACCGGACGGGCCACCTTATTTCGCGAAAAAAATGTTTCCCCCATGACTGCTGGGATCCACTAGACGGGGCAACGTATTTCGCGAAAAAACGTTCCCCCCGCTGTCAGCTCGGACCCACCGGAAGTGCCTCCTTATTACGCACAAAAAATGAATACTCCCCCTGCTAGCTGGGACCCACCATGGTGGGAGGCTGACTTGTGGGCCTACTAAGTTGACAGGGACGGGGGCCTTTGTCAACTTTAGTCAATATGAATGATTCTAGCTCCAGTGACCGTACGATGTCCATCCAACGGCCGTAGTGCTTCTTCAACCTCTGGTCTTCTTGCTCTAGCCGCCCAAAGCAGCGCCGGTCGTGCCGCATGCTCCTACCTCCTGTGGCCGGCTGTGCTGCCACGGAGGCCTCACCGCCCCCTACTATTCCCACCGCTGGCCAGGCCCTGCGGCGACGGCAGCGTCACACCGCAGCCCAACCAGTGAACCCTCGTACTCCTCTCTATGCGGGCTTCCACTACCGGGTCTTCCCCGGGTCCCCGTCGTCCCCTTCCTAGGCCTCGCCGTCGTCCACCGCCCTGGTGCTCTTGGCGCGGCGTGGTCAAGGAACGACTTCCATCGGATGTGGACTGTACGTGGAGAGGCTGATAGCTGGGTCCACGGCCGCAGCAAGGAAGTGCCTCCTTATTACGCGGAAAATAATGATTCCTCCACCTGACAGCTGGGACCCACCAGACGGGCCACTGTATTTCATGAAAAAAAATGTTGCCCCCTGCCTGCTGGGACCCACTAGCTACATGTTTGCACGCAAGGAAGTGCGTCCGGGCAAAAAAAAATGATTCGCCCCCCTGACTGCTGGGACCCACCAGCTACATCTTTGCAGGAAAGGAAGTGCCTGACAGTCGGGACCCACCTGGTCAAAGCGTACATAGCGTTGTCATTCTGGTCGCGAACATGTACGTACATATATACTGGTAGATGTAGAGGCGTGCATGTGTCGTAGTAGAGGCGCGTACGTGTCGTAGTAGAGGCGCGCACGTAGCATGTACAGGTACGTACAGCGGCCAGGGTGCAAGAAAGAAACACTACTAGGAAAAGGGCTATAGATGGAAATGGCACTAATGGCGCACCAGACATGTGGTGCGCCATTAGTATATACTAATGGCGCACCACCTTCTGATGCGCCATTAGTGTTGAAACTACTAATGGCGCACCCTGCCTACGGTGCGCCATTAGTACCATTTTTTTTTTGAACTAGTGCGCCTGTCCAAACATACTAATGGCGCACCGTGTGTGTGGTGCGCCATTACTAGTTAAACTAGTAATGGCGCACCATGCCACGGTGCGCCATTAGTAACCTTGGCCACCACTTCCACCGAATGCACCCCCCCCCCCCCCGTGGATCGCCTTTTCAGTTTAAAAAAAAATAAAACAAAATGATAAAAATGTCAAAAAAATAAAAGAAAATAAGTTTCCCATGTGATATGTGGCCTAGTTGTTGGGAAAATTTGCAAATATGAATTTTGACTTCATTTGCAAAATCTCGCGAGAATTTGTAAAAATGGGCATAACTTTTGCATACTAACTCGGATGAAAAAGTTTTTTATATGAAAAATCATCTACTCAAAAAGTTACATTAGTATCTTCCCGCCTTCAAAATTCAAAATAAAGCAAAAAAATAAAAAAAAATTACTAATGGCGCACCTGACCATGGTGCGCCATTAGTATCTTCCCGCCTTCAAAATTCAAAATAAATCAAAAAAATAAAAAAAAGTACTAATGGCGCACCTGCCCGTGGTGCGCCATTAGTATGCCGTATATATGGCTGGTCCTCTCCTCCTCTCTTCATTTCATCTTCCCTTCTCTCCTCCTCTGCGGCGACCTCCTCCTACCTCCTCCCTCCTCCCCTCCCCTCCCCTCCCCTCCCCTCCCCTCCCCTCATGGTTTCTTCTCCCTCCTCTCCGGCGACCTCCTCCTCCCTCCTCCCTCCTCCCTCCTCCCTCCTCCCCTCCCCTCCCCTCCCCTCCCCTCCCCTCCCCTCCCTCATGGTTTCTTCTCCCTCCTCTCCAGTGAGCTCCTCCTCCCTCCTCTCCCTCCTCCCTCCTCTCCGGTGAGGAAAAAAATCCCCTCCTCTCCGGTGAGCTCCTCCTCCCTCCTCTCCGGTGAGCTCCTCCTCCCTCCTCTCCGGTGAGCTCCTCCTCCCTCCTCTCCGGTGAGCTCCTCCTCCCTCCTCTCCGGTGAGCTCCTCCTCCTCCTCTCCGGCGAACTCCTCTCCGGCAAAAGACCATGGCAACAAGATCCAAAAACAACAGGAACAAAATTTGAGAATATTGTCGTGCCAAAAAACAAGCAAAAAAAACGAGCAAAAAAATGGGCAAAAAATCACGATCCAGATCTAGATTCTAAATGACGCATCACTAATGGCGCATCACAGGAAAGTGCGCCATTAGTATGCCGCGGTTACTAATGGCGCATCTAGTTGTGGTGCGCCATTAGTATCCAAAGCACCTGGCCCCTGGGAGGCATACTAATGGCGCACCGTGGCCTATACTAATGGCGCACCAGTGGTGCGCCATTAGTATACCAGATACTAATGGCGCACCACTGGTGCGCCATTAGTAAAAATTACTAATGGCGTGCTGTTAGTGGCGCACCACAGATGCGCCATTAATGGCCATAATAGGTGCGCCATTAGTAGAGGTTTTTCTAGTAGTGAAAATACGGCCACGTATATGTACATACGGGCGGGGTCTCAAACGCCTACTCGTGCATATGTACGGCCAGGGCTCGTGTACATGGCTGGGTCAAAACAGAGAAACAGCATCGTCGTCATGTTCATGGGGAGGCAACGGAATGCGTCGTGTTCATGGGGAGGCAACGGAATGCGTCGTGTTCATCGGGAGGCAACAGAACGTGTGGGAGCCAATCGGCTGAGTCGAAACGAAATGTGTGGTCGTGTTCATTGGGAGGGCTTGGACGGAACAGGCGATGGAAACGAGGCCTGGCGTACCGCACAACGGAGGAAACGGACCTCCTATGTTCGGAAGGGGTCCTGTTGATCGGGAGTGGTCTGGTGTACCGCAAAACGGAGGAAACGGACCTCCCACGGTCGAAACGGGGGTCCTGTTGATCGGGAGGGGTGTGGCGTACCGCAAAACGGACGAAACGGACTTGTGTTGGAGCGCTACGGTCAAAACGGGGGTCCTGTTCATCGGGAGGGGTGTGGCATACCGCAAAATGGGACTCCACGGGATACTGCTCATCTCCACCGTCGACTTCCTCCAGCCTCCATGGGCTACCGTCGACCTCCTCCAGCCTCCACGGGCTCCTGTTCATCCAACCTCCACCGCGCGCTACTCCACCGGCTACTGTTCAACCACCCCTTCACGGGCACCCCTCCACCGTCTACTGTTCATCCAGCCCTCCACACCATGGGGTCCTGTTCAACCACCCCTCCACGGGCACCCCTCCACCTTGTACTGTTCATCCAGCCCTCCACCACACCACGGGGTCCTGTTCATCCAGAGGCAACACCACCGCTCACTGTTCATCCAACCCTCCCCCCCCCCCGCAATGCTCACTTTTCATCCCAGAGGCAGCATCAATCGGCTTCAGTTAGCAGTAGTAGCGAAGGAATCGCTCTACCAGGTTCAGTTAACATCCATCGATCGGTCGCTCGGGTTCAGTAACGCGTAGCCTGCAGTGCAATCGCTCGGGTTCAGTTAGACCCCAACGCCTCGCTCGAGTTTAGTTAGAGCCAACGGCTCGCACACACGCGCGTACGTGTATGAGAGAAACACGCATCGCTCGGCCCCTGACCTCCCACCGTAACCGGGAACTCCCAGAAATTTTCCTCCCCCTTGCTTCTACCACGGTTTTTTCCGTCATGGACGGCCCAAAGAATGTCATGCAGCTGCGTCTCCGGCCCGCCCAGTACGAAAAGCCCATTTTCTGTCATGATTTTTTGTCATAGAAGTAGGATCCCACCACATCTATGATGATACCTGGTTTTGTCACAATTATAATCATAGAAGTGTCATATGTATAACAGAAAACAAATTTGTTCGGCCCAAAATGTTGCGGATGTTTCTTTTTTTTGTAGTGAGCCCTCACTGCTCTGATGATCCGCTTTTGCGCAGGAGAAGACAGCTGGCTCGCTCGTAGAAGCAATAGCGCCAGCAACCAGGGCACCTCCGAAATCCGAGACGGCAACGGCAAGCCACGAGGAAGCAAAAAAACAGTCGCAATGACAATGAAAGATCAGGTGACACAACGGTCAACGCCGGATTTAGCAACCCCAAGTCCAGTCAGCGGAAGAAGCCATTCAAGGCAAATCGAGACGAACCATCCAACTAATACGTCTCCGTCGTATCTACTTTTCCAAACACTTTTGCTCTTGTTTTGGACTCTAACTTGTATGATTTGAATGGAACTAACCTGGACTAACGTTGTTTTCAGCAGAATTGCCATGGTGTTGTTTTATGTGCAGAAAACAAATATTCTCAGAATGACCTGAAACTCCACGGAACATCTTAGAAAAAAACAATAAAAAAATCCTCGCCAAAGATGAAGACCAGGGGGCCCACACCCTTCTCACGAGGGTGGGGGCGCCCCCCCCCCCCCTAGGGGGCGCCCCCCCTAGGGCGCGCCCCCCTACCTCGTGGGTCCCCTGGATGCCCTCCGACGCCAACTCCAACTCTATATTTTTGCTTTCAGAGAGAAAAAAATCAGGGAGAAGAAATCATCGTGTTTTACGATACGTAGCCACCGCAAAGCCCTAAAACCTCTCGGGAGGGCTGATCTGGAGTCCGTTTGGGGCTCCGGAGAGGGGGATTCATCGTCCTCATCATCAACCATCCTCCATCACCAATTTCATGATGCTCACCGCGTGAGTAATTCCATCGTAGGCTTGCTGGACGGTGATGTGTTGGATGAGATTTATCATGTAATCGAGTTAGTTTTGTTAGGTTTGATCCCTAGTATCCATTATGTTCTGAGATTGATGTTGCTATGACTTTGCTATGCTTAATGCTTGTCACTAGGGCCCGAGTGCCATAATTTCAGATCTGAACCTATTATGTTTTCATGAATATATGTGAGTTCTTGATTCGATCTCGCAAGTCTATAGTCACCTACTATGTGTTATGATCCCGCAACCCCGAAGTGAAAATAATCGGGACCACTCCCGGTGATGACCATAGTTTGAGGAGTTCATGTAATCACTATGTGCTAATGCTTTGTTCCGGTTCTCTATTAAAAGGAGGCCTTAATATCCCTTAGTTTCCAATAGGACCCCGCTGCCACGGGAGGGTAGGACAAAAGATGCAATGCAAGTTCTTTTCCATAAGCACGTATGACTATATACGGAATACATGCCTACATTACATTGATGAATTGGAGCTAGTTCTGTGTCACCCTATGTTATGACTGTTACATGATGAACCGCATCCGGCATAATTATCCATCACGGATCCGGTGCCTACGAGTTTTCCATATACTGGTTTACGCTTATTTACCTTCCCGCTGCTACTGTTACAATCACTACAAAATACCAAGAACATTACTTTTGCTGTCTTTACTTTTGTTGCCGCTACCACCACTATCATATTACTGTGCTACTAAACACTTTGCTGCAGATACTAAGTTTCCAAGTGTGGTTGAATTGACAACTCAGCTGCTAATACTTGAGAATATTCTTTGGATCCCCTTGTGTCGAATCAATAAATTTGGGTTGAATACTCTACCCTCGAAAGTTATCGCTATCCCCTATACTTGTGGGTTATCAAGACTAATTTCTGGCACCGTTGTCAGGGAGCATAGCTCTGTTCTTTGAGTCACCTGGGATTTATATCAGCTGGACACTATGAAGAACTCGAGAGATCCAAAAACCAAGATCTATCCCTCAACTATGAGGGGAGGTAAGGAACTACCATCTAGCTCTGCACTTGATTCACCTTTTGTTATGAGTAAGTTTGTGACACCTACACCTACTTCTACTATTCATTCTGATATGTCGCATGTTATTGATGGTGCCACTTCTGCTATGCATGATACTTATGATGAAACTGCTTCTATGCCTGATACTATTGTGCCCCTTAGTGAATTTCTTGATGAACAAATTTCTAGGGCTAGAGAAAAAGAAATTATTGAATCTGAATATGATGATGATAGTGATGATGAAAATATGCTTGTTATTCCTGAGGGCTATGTTTTTGATATGGAATCTTCGGCCGCTATTTTATCTTACAAAGATAGATATGAGCTTGAGAGGTTATTAGTTAAATGGAACAAAGAATCACTTAGAGATAAAATGAAACCTGACCCTACTTTTGCTACTTCACCTATATGTGTTCCTGATAAGGATTATGAATTCTTTGTTGATCCTGATATAATTACTTTGGTTGAATCTGATCCGTTTTATGGCTATGAATCTGAAACTGTTGTGGCACATCTTACTAAGTTAAATGATATAGCTGCCCTGTTCACTAATGATGAGAGATCACGTTACTTTTATATACTCAAAATATTTCTGTTCTCATTAAAGGGTGATGCTAAGATATGGTTTAATTCTCTTGATCCTGGTTGTGTGCCTAGTCCCCAGGATATGATTTATTACTTCTCTGCTAAATATTTCCCTGCTCATAAGAAACAAGCTGCTTTGAGGGAAATATACAACTTCGTGCAAATTAAAGAAGAGAGTCTCCCACAAGCTCGGGGGAGGCTTCTCAAGCTACTTAATGCTTTGCTTGATAATCCTCTTAAGAAACCCGAAATACTTGATATCTTTTATAATGGACTAACCGATGCTTCCAGAGATTACCTGGATAGTTGTGCTGGTTCTCTTTTCAGGGAAAGGACACCGGATGAAGCTGAAATTCTATTAAATAATACGTTGACAAATGAAAATAATTGGGCACCTCCTGAGCCAGCTCCTGAGCCAGCTCCTGCTCCAATTACTGAACCTATTCCTAAACCAACTCCGAAGAAGAGAGGTATTCTATTTCACAGTCCAGAAGATATGCAAGAGGCAAAGAAATCTATGAAAGAAAAGGGTATTAAAGCTGAAGATGTTAAGAATTTACCTCCTATTGAAGAAATACATGGTCTTAATATACCGCCTGTTGAAGAAACATATGATCTCAATTCTTTATTTACTGAAGAACCTCCTGATCCCGATATCCCGAGACAGGTAGTAAAGGTAAATTATCTCTATAGATATGATAAAGCTGAGATCCCTCCTACTAAAATTGCTAGTCAGTGCTTGGATGAGTTTGATAACTTTATGTTTAAGCAAGACCACTTCAATGCTTATTTTGCTAGACAATTAAAAGAAAATGGTTATATGATTAGACGCTTGGGTGATTATATGGCTAATATTAAAGGTGAACTTAAACTTGTTAGCAAACATGCTTCTATGATTACTACTCAAGTAGAACAAGTACTTAAGGCTCAAAAAGAAGTGCTTGATGAAATGAATAGTAAGAAAAATGATTATGCTGTTAGAGTGGCTACTAGAACTGGTAGAATGACTCAAGAACCTTTGTATCCTGAAGGCCACCCTAAAAGAATCGAGCAAGATTCTCAAAGAAATAATATTGATGTTCCTAGTTCTTCTAAAAAGAAGAAAAAGAAAAATGATAGAACTGTGCAAACTTGTAGTGAACCTATTGCTGAACCACCTGATAATCCAAATAATATTTCTATGTCTGATGCTGAAACACAATCTAGTAATGAACATGAACCTAGTAAAAATATTAATGATGATGTTCATGATGATGCTCAACCTAGTAATGATAATGATGTAGAAACTGAACCTGCTATTGATCTTGATAACCCGCAATCAAAGAATCAACGTTATGATAAAAGAGACTTTGTTGCTAGGAAACATGGTAAAGAAAGGGAACCTTGGGTTCAGAAACCCATGCCCCTTCCTCCGAAACCATCCAAGAAAAAGGATGACGAGGATTTTGAGCGATTTGCTGAAATGATTAGGCCTATCTTTTTGCGTATGCGATTAACTGATGTGCTCAAAACAAATCCTTATGCTAAATATACGAAGGATATCATTAATAATAAAAGAAAGATACCAGAAGCTGAGATTTCCACCATGCTTGCTAATTATACTTTTAAGGGTGGAATACCAAAGAAACTTGGAGACCCCGGAGTACCTACTATACCTTGCTCCATTAAA
The DNA here is from genome assembly GCF_018294505.1 of Triticum aestivum. Lineage (NCBI taxonomy): Eukaryota > Viridiplantae > Streptophyta > Magnoliopsida > Poales > Poaceae > Triticum > Triticum aestivum. The sequence continues at coordinate 42,651,339 of NC_057800.1, forward strand.
AGAAATTATATTAAAACTGCTTTATGTGATCTTGGAGCCGGTGTTAGTGTTACGCCTCTCTCTTTATATCATAGACTTGACTTGAATAAGCTGACACCTACTGAAATATCTTTGCAAATGGCTGATAAATCAACTGCTATACCTGTCGGTATCTGTGAGGATGTGCCTGTTGTGGTTGCAAACGTTACTATTTTAACGGACTTTGTTATACTTGATATTCCCGAGGATGATAGTACGTCTATTATTCTTGGAAGAACTTTTCTTAATACTGCAGGGGCTGTTATTGATTGCAACAAAGGCAATGTCACTTTTCATGTTAATGGTAATGAGCATATGGTACACTTTCCGAGGAACAACCTCAAGTTCATAGTATCAACTCTATTGGAAAAATTCCATCAATTATATTTGGAGGTTTTGAATTTCCTCTTCCTACTGTCAAGAAGAAATATGATATTCTTATTATTGGGGATGTGCATATCCCCGTTGAGGTAACTTAGTGTTATTCGAAATTTCTCCGGTTTCATGATTATCAGAATGAGTTTGTTAACAAGACTTGATCAACCTTGTTAGTGGATTCTTTTTTATGAGCATGAGATGGATGAAACTAGAAGCACAAACTTCTGTACCCCACTTTTACTTTCTGTTATTTATATTAAATAAAGTAAAAATTGTATTTTCTATCTATTTCCTGACTTATCTGTGCAATATAAAAATATCCGGAAAATAAAAGTCCTCAGAATTACATGCCAATTTAATATGATTTTTTCGGGAATATTTGAGGATTTACTGTGCAAAAATTACCACGGGAGGAGCTGCCACCTGGCCACGAGGGTGGTGGGCGGCCCCCCTAGGGCGCGCCCCCTGCCTCGTGGGCCCACAGTGGCCCTCCTCCACTTATCCCAGCACCCATCTTCTTCCTGTGTCTCACACAAACCCGAAAACCCAACTCAAGCACGAGTTCCAGCCACTTTTGCTGTGATTTTCGATCTCCTTGCTCAAAGCACCTCTCGCAAAACTGCTTGGGGAGATTGTTCCTTGGTATGTGACTCCTCCATTGGTCCAATTATTTTTTGTTCTAGTGCTTTATTCTTTGCAAATTTATGCTGCATAGGTGACCATGTTCTTGAGCTTGCATGTCAATTTATATGGTTCCAAGTAGTTCTAATGCTTGATATAGGCTCTAGGCACTTGTAGGAGTAGTTGCTATCAGTTTTATTGAAGTTGGTTCACTTTTGTTTGAAGTTACTAAAAATTTCAGATTATTTCAGAAAAATAATGAGGAGATTTTTGAGGGGCTCATCGAGCCAAAGCTCGAAGGAAAAGGCACCGAAGCCTAAGTATAATTTGCCGCGCACCGCGGAGATTCGGGCGTGTGAATGGCCTTCTGAAGATTTCTTGAGAGCAGCCGGTATCTACGAAGATTTTCATGAATTGGCTCACAATGTAGGCCTCACCGCTTTCCTCCATGACCAAGGCGATCAGTATCTCTTACTCACAAATACTTTTGTGCAAAACTTTCATTTTCATTCTAGGAACTCACCACCTATAGTGGAGTTTCATTTATATGATGAGCATACGGAGATGTCACTTTATGATTTCTGTCGGATTTGTTTAATCCCTTTTGAGGGCAAGACAGAAGAACCACGTCATGATGATGTGGCTAGGTTTATTGATACTATCACTGTAGGAGAAACTAGAAAGGTTTCCGATGCACGAATCACTAGCAGAATGTTTATTAATTTACGCTTATTTACCTTCCCGTTGCTATTGTTACAATCACTACAAAATACCAAAAACATTACTTTTGCTGTCTTTACTTTTGTTGCCGCTACCACCACTATCATATTACTGTGCTACTAAACACTTTGCTCCATATACTAAGTTTCCAGGTGTGGTCGAATTGACAACTCAGCTGCTAATACTTGAGAATATTCTTTGGCTCCCCTTGTGTCGAATCAATAAATTTGGGTTGAATACTCTACCCTCGAAAGCTATTGCGATCCCCTATACTTGTGGGTTATCACTAACCTAGACAGGATATTGGACCGACCCTGCCAGATTCATGGCTACCCCGATAAACCAACTAATCATACCAACAGAAACTGCTGGGTATTTAAACAGGTCGGCAAGCTCAACGCCGAACACAGGGGGAGGAGGCCGCCAAGCGACAGGGATGACGGAAAGGTTCACCAACGAAACACCGGGGGTCAGAAGCAATCTCCACCCGAGGATCATCTACTCCTAGAACGGAAATAGCAACCCGGCTTCCACCGCCCACTCCACACACCTACAAAATTTGTATCGTGCATACATCATTATGCACTCAAGATACCATGGGCATTGGCGGAAGCACAATACGGACAAGCCTGCAAGCACTCCAGTAACTTTCTTTTATTACCTTTTTTCCTTTTTTTCCTTCGCCATCCTTTAAAAACAGGTGATGAACAGGATAAACATCTGAAACTGGCTCTATCGGAGTCCGGATCCGTACACTCACCCAAGGGGCTATTTCCATCAAGGATTCCCCCCACCAAGGACTAGCGGCGCAGACGTGCGACAGGAGGTCCAAAATAACTTTTTGTAGACCGCACTCCCTATTTCTTGAGACTGTACTATGCTTGTTCCTCCGCCTCCAACCCCGAGCATGTCAAATAGCCGGGCGGATGGCTTATATATATATATATCATAAGTAATCATTGGCATATCGCTCAGTTACCAGTAAACAATATCCGAACTAACCATCCGTATGGTTTTCTCGACAAATATGGCTCCTACGGTTATTTCACAGTAATACCTTGGCCTAACCTGCCAGTGGCTCAGTGTGGGAACAAATGAGTTGCCAGTAAAAGTTCGAACAGCTCTATAGCATACTTCGGCGTCGCAAGTTTGGCCTTATATGCATCAGCTCCGAATCATTGTCTTGGGTCAATAGTTGGGTTGCCTGGATCCTGTGCTTGCTACCCTACGTTCCGCTAAATCGGCTAGGGTAGTAAATGGAGAACTACTGCGATTGTGCCCTGGTCTAAACCGGACGAGCACCTCAGCAGAGAAAGCCAAAAACTGACTGTCATGATGCGGCGTGAGCTGGTCAACCACTTGACGACTTATTGGAATCTTTAGCGATTCTCCGTGTCACACGAGGGATCTTTTTCAGATCAAATATGTAAGGCACCATACGCCGCATACATACCAGGGGCTATGTCATAGCCCCATCATAAAACTCATATGGCTAAGTGAAAGTGTTAACGCCTTATAGTCCAATTGCCTGGCTCGCCGCATTATCACCTCCTGCATGGACCAAGACGTTGGATAAAGAGTGATTAAATGCTTTTCAGAACACCCCCGTACTTCCTACGAGGCACTACTAGGAAAAGGGCTATAGATAGGATTGATTCTAATGGCGCACCGTGGAAGCAGTGCGCCACTACTATATACTAATGGCGCACCTGTTTGTGATACGCCATTAGTGTGGAAGACACTAATGGCGCACCGTAAACAGGGTGCGCCACTAGTATGAATTATTATTTTTCCATTTTCCCATACATACTAATGGCGCATCGGGTCCATAATGCGCCATTACTATCTATAACTACTAATGGCGCACCAAGCAGGCAGTGCGCCATTACTGTAAATTTTGTTTTATTCTTTTTTTTGCAAAACTACTAATGGCGCATCGTGGCACAGTGCGCCATTACTAGTTTAAACTAGTAATGGCGCACTCAGAGGAGATGCGCCATTAGTATATATACTTATTATTTTTACTTTTTTGCAAAACTACTAATGGCGCACCGTAGGCTGATGCGCCATTAGTAACCAGGGTTACTAATGGCGCATTTTCCTACGGTGCGCCATTAGTAACCTGGGACCAACAAGATATTTTGGACAGCCCACACCTACCCACTCACTTTCCCCACTTCATTCCATCCACCTCCTTCTCCAAGCTTTCGGCCATCTCCTCCTCCTCACCTCATTTCCACCATAGATTCAACAAAATTAAGTGGTGAAATTACCTTTTTTTGATAGGTAAGTAAGGGAAAGCTATCTTCATGATATAGATCTACTTTTTTTTCTCCCTAGCTCGCTCCAACAACGTGCACATGCACTTTTTGTGGCCTAGCTAGATCTATGTATGTTTGTGGTGTTGCATGTGTTTGTGGTGTTGCATATATGTTTGTGTTTGAAGGTACCGGTATTTGAAATATGCGATAGTTGCCAATATTTTGCCGGAATGTTTTGATTCATTTCCGTTTCGGCGAGAATTTTGGCACTATGCATTCTTTTTGGTCCTATTTTTAGGGAAGGTCATGCCAAATTTTTTCTTGGTTCTAACATATCGTTTTGCTCTACCCCGCAGGCGACCATGGTCCGCACGATGACTGAAGGCATCGTGAATAGGTTTTTGAGCTCCGCGAAGGCCGAGATGCTTCAAAAGAACGAGACGGAGATAAGATGTCCATGTCGAAGATGCAAGCTGAAGAGCCTTATTGCGGACCCGGATTCCGGGCAGGTGCGGGACCACCTGCTCTTGCGTGGTTTCATGGATGGCTATCGGTGGCAAGGTGATGAAGATGACTATCAAGTCGTCCATGGCCGGGGCCGGGCAAGAAATGAGGAAGGGCAACAAGACAAGTACCACCGCGGCGAGGGCGGGCGAGAAGACGAAGAATCTCCAGGACATGATCACGACGGTGATGCTGTACACAGTCATCATGTAGAAGATGTCGTACATGATGATGAGGAAGATCAAGACGAAGGGAATGATCATGAAGATGAAGATGCCGGAGCAGACGACGATGGAGGCTGGGTGCAGGACCCTCATATTCAAGAGCTGCTTCTCAAGCGGACGGATAACGCAAGAGCTGCCGCCCGAGAGAAAGCCAAGCTGGATCAACTGGAGATAGATGCGGTTACTCCATTGTATGAAGGATGCAGGCCCGAGGATACCCGCCTGAAAGTAACGCTCATGGCTCTGGAGATGAAGGTAAAACACAAAATGACCGACGCATGCTTCGACGAGAACATGTCATTCTGGCACGAACGTCTTCCCAAGGGGAACAAGTGCCCGACCAGTTTCGAGGAGGCGAAGAAAATCGTGTGTCCTCTGGATTTACCGCACGTGAAATACCATGTGTGCATGAACAATTGCATCATTTATCGGGACGAGCACGCGGAGTCTACCATATGTCCGGTGTGCGGCGTCACTCGATACAAGAAGAGGAAGAAAGCTCCTCGAAAATCGGTGTGGTACTTTCCGATCACTCCTCGTCTGCAGCGGTATTTCGCGGACCCTAAGGTAGCAAAGCTCCTGCGTTGGCACGCGGATAGGGAGGAGAAGAAGCGAGAAGATGACGCAAATGATCCGGAGATAGATAAAAAAGACAAGATGCTGAGTCACCCTAAGGATGCGAGCCAGTGGCAAGCGTTGAACTTCGAATACCCAGAATTTGGGAACGATCCAAGGAACATCGTGCTGGGCGCGAGCACCGATGGAGTCAATCCGTTTGGCAGCCAGAGAAGCACACATAGCACCTGGCCTGTGTTTGTGTGGATGTACAACCTTCCCCCTGGTTGTGCATGAAGAGGAAGTACATTCACATGAGTATGCTAATTGAAGGGCCGAAACAACCAGGGAACGACATCAATCTGTATCTGGGGCTGCTGAAAGAGGAGCTTGACACGCTGTGGAAAACGCCAGCCAATACGTGGGACGCCGCAGAGAAAGAATATTTCCCTATGAGAGCCGCACTGCTCACGACGGTGCACGACTATCTCGGTTACGGATATCTCGCGGGGCAGGTAGTCCACGGATTTTCTGGATGCGTAAGGTGCATGGATGACACAACGTATCGCCAGCTAGATAGAGATCCCGGGTCTTCGAAAACCGTGTTCATGGGACATCGAAGGTGGCTTCGCGACGATGACCCGTGGAGGAAACGCAAGGATCTGTTCGATGGTGAAACCGAACCCCGAAAACGCCCGTGTACGAGGAGCGGCGAGGAAATAGACAAGCTGTTGAAAAATTGGAAAGACTGCCCACTGCCGGGAAAGAAGCGAAAGGCGCCAGAGCCGCTGCTGAAGGTATGGAAAACGAGGTCTGTTTTCTGGGACTTGCCGTACTGGAAGATCCACCGTGTGCCTCACAGCCTTGATGTCATGCATATCACGAAGAACGTGTGCGAGAGTCTGCTTGGTACCCTGCTCAACATGCCAGAGAGGACCAAAGATGGGCCGAAAGCAAGGGCAGACTTGAAATCAATGGGCATCAGGCAGGAGCTTCACGCTAATGATGATGATGATGATGATGATGAGGCGAAGCAGGACACGGAAAGTCGTCGCAAAGGCAAAAAGGCCAAGAAGACCGGAAATGACTACCCTCCCGCGTGCTTCACTCTAAGTCAGGAGGAGATCGAGCAGTTTTTCACCTGCCTCCTAGGAGTAAAACTTCCTTACGGTTACGCGGGGAAGATAATCAGATACCTAGACCCAGCGAAGCAGAAGTTCAGCGGGATGAAGTCTCACGACTGTCACGTGCTGATGACGCAGATACTTCCAGTTGCAATCCGTGGGATCATGGACGCGCACGTCCGTGAAACGCTATTTGGCCTATGCAACTTTTTCGACGTCATCTCTCGGAAGTCGATTGGCGTGAGGCAACTCAGAAGGCTACAGGAAGAGATCGTGGTGATACTATGCGAGCTTGAGATGTACTTCCCGCCCGCATTCTTCGACGTTATGGTGCATCTGCTGGTCCATATAGTGGAGGATATCATCCAACTCGGGCCGACGTTCCTGCACAGCATGATGCCGTTCGAAAGGATGAATGGTGTCATCAAAGGATACGTTCGCAACATGTCACGTCCAGAGGGAAGCATAGCCAGGGGCTTTCTGACCGAAGAGTGCATCTCCTACTGCACGAATTATCTAGGCATCGAGAACCCCGTTGGTCTGCCCGTCAACAGGCACCTCGGCAGGCTCGCTGGATGGGGTCACCATGAGGGTCGCCACGAAATGCATGTCGACTTCGAGGGTCGACTCGCCGACTTTGAAAGAGCAAACCTAGTCGCGCTACAACACATAGACGTGGTCGATCCTTGGGTGGTAGAGCACAAAACCTTTATTAAGAAGACGTACAATGACCGAGGCCAACAGAGGACGGACGGAGATATACTCAAAGAGCACAACTCATGTTTCACGCGTTGGTTCAAGCAGAAGCTTCTGTCGTACCCTTTACATGAGGATTCTTCCGTGGAAGAACAACTCATATTCGCCTTGTCACAGGGCGCCGAGCACAACCTGATGACCTATGAGGCGTACGATATCAACAGCTACACATTCTACACCGAGGACAAGGACATGAAGAGCGATGGTTATCAGAACTCCGGGGTAACGATGGAATCCTACACCGGTAACGACAAGGACAGATACTACGGAAGGATCGAGGAGATCTGGGAGCTGAGCTATGCTGGAGAGAAGGTCCCGATGTTCCGTGTCAGATGGGCCAAAAACGTCATAAAAGAAGACCGGTATTTCACCACCATGGTTATACCCGAAGCCAAATCCAAGACCGCGGGCGCAAACGTCACCGTGAAAAATGAGCCATGGGTACTGGCTTCCCAAGTGGACCAATGCTTCTTCATTACCGACCCGCCAAAGCCCAGTCGTGTTGTCATGAGGAGAGGCAAAAGGAAGATCATCGAAATGGATGGAGTAGCCAATGAGCAAGGCTTCGACAAGTACGGCGACCCGAAGATCGAACATGACGACGACGATGAAGTAGCAGCACACACCACAAGAAGAAGCAGGACCACCCTACCTAAAGGACGTCCGTTCCACAGAAGAACTCCGTTTGCGAAAAAGAAGGGCAAGAAGATTGTGAACATATAGCTAGCTAAGACCGATTGTATTTAAATCGTAGTCTTCATTTCTCGATTGTATTTCATGGGCACTTTTTGATATCATGAATATTTTTAAATTTCATGGGCACTTTTTGAATTCATGAGGACACTTGATCTCGATTCCCCCTCCATCTCGATCTCGATCCCCCTCCATCTCGATCGCACCCGCACCCTCCCCAGCTAGCTCCACCCATCGCAACCCTCCCCCGCACCCGGCCCCCCGCACCCGCACTTTTTGAACATATTTTTTAAATTTTTTTTACTATTTTTATAAAAAACATTACTGTTATAATTTAAACAAGTTTGAACATATTTAAACACAAATAAATATAAAAAACAGCATTTAAAATGCATCAAAAATATTACTGTTATGATTTAAACAAGTTTGAACATATTTAAACACAAATAAATATAAAAAACACCATTTAAAATCGAACCCAGGACCTCCTGGTGTGTGTGTTGCGTGTTGACCAGTCGGGCTAGTGGGTGGGTTCTGTTGTAGATAGGGTTGGGCTGTAGATATGGCTACTGGGCTAGATTAAAACAAAATTCTAATGGCGCACCGAGGGGTGGTGCGCCATTAGAACAGTCGTACTTATGGCGCACCGGCGTGTGGTGCGCCATTAGAAAGCTTCCCTCCACCTATTCCCCTCTGGCCTCTCTCCCTCCCTCGCCAGATCCCCCCCCCCACTCGACCTAACTTTGCCCCCGCGCCGTCGCCCCCGCGCCGTCGCCCCCCGAGCCAGAGGAGACGACGACCGCCTCTACCTCAGCTCAGCCAGGCCACGCGACACCGAGCCGAGCGCCGCCTACCTTGCCGTCCCCCCTCCGCCCGGGCCCGCGCCCTCGACGTCCTCCGCCCAAGCCGAGACGCAGAGACATGCGAGTGGAGGAGCCCACCGCGTGTCACCGGAGCTTCAACGCCCAGCCGCTGCCGGAGCTTCAACGCCGGCGTCTTCCTCCATTCCTTCATCCCCTCCCCCAGGTGATTCCTCCCTTCTCCTCCATCCCCTCACCTGCAAACCCTAGGGTAGGCCTGGCTTTCCGGTGCTGTTAGCCAACCAATCGCTTGATGCCTGCGTACCATGCTGTGTTTTGAGTTTAAGATTTATATAATTGCAGACCCCTGCAAAACTGCAACAACCAAATATAGGTAAATAAAATACAAAGTGGGTGATCTCAACACTGGAAAAAAGGTTTATTATATCAGGCAAGCAAACCGATTTAGTACTCTAGTACACACCACGTTTGTGTCCAGATACATTCTGGACTGGATTCATGTGAAATGAAAATTGATTTGATATTGAATTGGACTTAGAAATACAATTGCATTGGCCAAAGAAAAGCAGGTCACCTCTTTTAACCGAAGAAAACACCAGTTCATTATAAGCTGACGAAACTTCTAAAGGCTTTGGTCTGACAGTAACTGCAATTTTCAAATAGAAGTGTATGACAGAAAGATTTCCAAACCAGTGTCTTCTCCCTTCTCTAAGAAGGGAATCCATGTAGCAGAGGAGAAAAGCAAAACAATCAAGGATCTGGAGTCTGATAGTATACAGATTTGTAAAATGCAAGTGGATTTTGGTGCCAGCGTTCGTGTAGTACTCTGCATTAATAAATCTAACTATATGAGCTCTCAATACTTGAGTAATATGATTGCTTTTGGGCTGTTTGAAGACATGTTGAATCGGGTTTATGTGTTATTTAGGATGAACTCCTTGCACTGCTGTTAAAGCCTAACTATATTGCTTCTGTTACTTTTATGTATACATATTGTTTTTGTTAATACTTGTGTAATATCATTTCTTTATTTTTGTTAAGTCCGGGCACGGGGTGCAGGACGACGACCGCGGCCGCCGGCCTTCCCACGGCCAACTGAGGCATCCCTTCGACGACGCCGCCGCCGCCGACCCCGACCCCAACCCCGACCCTGACCCCTCCGGCGACCGGCCGCGCCTGCCCAGGTACCTCTCCTCCTTCCTCCTTCCTCCCTCTCCATCCTTCCTCCCTCCCCAACCTATGCATGGTGAAGATGAGTTCAATTGAGTAGGCAGGAAGTTGTTGTTTCCAAATGTTTTTTCTTTTCTAGCTTAAACTACCACGAATGGTTTGCTGCAATTGCTTCATGGAAGAATCTAAACTGTTTACATGGCAGTGTGTGATACAACACTTCAGGAGGCTATAAGCATGCAATTTGCTCAACCTCTGGACATTGTTCAGTTGCAAATGCATCTGAAGTAGATTGAGATTTCATTCTGCTTCCTTGTGCTCTATGTAGAATGCTTCTAAATTTCCTGTTTTGTCCAACTGCAGTTTCTTGAATTAACTTGCTATGCATTAGGTTGGTCTCACCCTCAGACCGATGCTGGTAATGATATGTATGTGCTATTAGATGCTGGTATTGTTCTAGTTTTAGTTGTGATGGTTTGCTTGTGGGTTTGTTTGACTCAGGTGTTTTAGTTCATGTTTCCATGTACAGATGTTTTAGTTAGTCAACTGAATCGAGTTTGAGATGTTCTGTTTCTGATGGAGTGTCAAAGCAGATGGAGTGTCAAAGCAGTAGAGTTTTCAAAACTAGATCATTTTACTGGCCATTTAGTGACAAGTTTCCTGGGAGTTGTCGACCCTTCTGCCTTTAGTTGTTGCTAGCCTAGAAGTAAGTCTCCTCATGGTTTTACTGGATCATTGAATTATCCCCGAGAGTGAAAGGGCATAAAGCTCTCTAGCTGATTGACTATGCGTGTTCTGTTATAGCTATTTCAGCAAATTGATGTCATCCTCTATTAGCAATGTTGCAATAAGGGAACATATATATCATTAGTAAGGTTAAAAGGAAGTGATCCATCTGCAACTGGTGTTTATTAGTCTTTTTGAGTGAGTTATCTGCATCTGCTCCTTGTGGTGGTGGTTGTTTAGATGGGCAGTAAGAAACCATGCTTGATTTGGGGGACTGAACTTATGCTTATGTATGCCATCAGAAGCAGTTCGAAATCATTATTCTCTCTTTTCCTTGCAGGTTTGGGCAACTTCAGTCGGTTGATCTTGAATCCATTGAGCCTTCACTTAGAGCTGGTACTCATCCATGTAACTCTTCACATTTCCATGTAGGATGGTTGCCTATCACTTACTAGTGTGCTAGTGCCCCTTAGTCCAAAGACTAATAGCTATGACAAAGTATAATTCCTTGTAGTGTTTAAGTATAACAAAATTCAGAGAAATGCATGCAGAAGCTAGATCAGTACCAGCTAGCTAGCTAGCTAGTAGTAGTACTACTGCTACTGTTCTTTCCTTTCTTTTTCTCTCTGCTCATAATTTTTTTTAAGATTTATCTGTTCATACGATGATATACTAATAATTATAAAGAAAATCTTGGACACCCATGGATTCAAGAGTTAGCTAGCTAGATGATAAGAGGGATGCATGAGAAGCTAGCTACACTGCCATGAACTTTGTTTTTCCTTTTGACAAACACTCTTGTTAACATCAGGAATTAAAAATGCAACATAGAACAAGATATATAGATAGCTGAAAGAAAGAGGTGTGCTTTGAAAGAAAAAATGTGCACCTGCAAGTGAGACTTGACATGTGCCAAGCTAGTAAACAAAATCTGTATATGTACATACTCTCATAAGGTTCTAAGAGATTTTGTAATAAGCTTGATGTTCCTTGTCGTTGACTTATCACCGTTAAACAGAGACCTCTGAGCCATGATCTGTAAAAATACATTTGTCATTCTTTCTGTGTTTGTACAGACTTGCTAAACTATTGATGATTTTTTGTTGGGAGACATATTATATCTGGAATGGAAGCTCACATAAGTTGAGCTGATTTTTGTCCATATGAAAGCAGAGGACCATATGGTCTGTGGCTGGGTTTTGTCTCCGACCATCGTGTCGTGCTGAATTTGCAGGTACCCCGAGAGGCCCTTGAGTTTGCCGGAATGTCGATTAACTTCTGTTCCGGCAAATTCGGGTACTCCATATGTCCTATTTTCAGCAAAGGTCATGCTGAAATTTTCCGTGAATTTTAGCATGACTTTGCTAAAAATAGGACATATGGGGTACTTGCGACTAATGCATGGGCCGGGCTATCTTAGTACTTAGTTAAGTAGGATCAACTGCCCTGCCATTCTTGCTGTATTAAATCATAGGTGGCAATAGAGCCAAGTGATTAGGCCCAACTTAGAATTATCCTTAGCATCGATAAACCCTAGATGATAAACCCAACATAGGTGACAATAGAGCCAAGATTAGGCCCAACCTAGGGTGCCTCGGCATCGATGAACCCTAAATGATGAAAACTTAACTTGGTTGCCCCGGATGCCTCGGTGTCGATGAGAACCTAAATGATGAAAGCTTAGGCTTTTAGGGTGCCTCGGTGTCGACAAACCCTAAATCATGAGACCATGATCTTGTTCCTTGACAATAACCATCTTTTTGACCAAACTTTTTTCCTATTTAGAGAGAAACATGGCCCACAACGATGAGGCCGGTGGTTCGGGCGGCAAGCAATTCTGGGAGCTGTCCCAAGAGATGGAGGAACAACCTCACCGCTATGATGACGCCGCGGAAGACACCGATCCTGATTACACAACCCCTAGTGGCGTCGGGGATGACACCACTGATGGTGCCGCCGAGGATGCCACCACTGATGATGGAGGCGCACACACGGATGGTGGCGGCGCACACACAGATGGCAGCCAACCGAAGAAGCAAAGGAAGGACCGGCGCCCGAATGCGCTCCGCACCGTCAAGGAGGAATTCACTCAAGTGGACTCTGACGGGAATCCAACGGAGCCCAAACATATAGTCAAGGGGTACTCGGTTCAGCTCGGGTGCATTCTCCGGAGCACCGTCTCGATCAACACCGAGAACCTTAGGCATAAGGACCGAGGGAATTTGCGCAACCTCCTCTTCACGAAGCTGCACGAACGATACAAGTTCCCCGCCGAATTTGAAAACACACGCCTCTCAGGGAATAAAGTGAACAATGCCGCCCTCACGAAGATGAGCACGGCCCTGTCTACTTGGAGAAGCGCGGTGAAGAGAATGATTGATAAAGGTGATAGTTATGACAAGATCAAGGCGAAATATCCTTTGATGAGCGAAGATGAGTACAAGGAGTTCAAGATCAAGTGCCAGAGCCCCGCAACCTCCGAATCAAGTCAGTGGGGGAAAGAAATGCGGGAGTTGAACTTAGGGGAACACAAACTCGGTCCCGGCGGTTATAGAGTGGCGGAGCCTATATGGGACAAGGAGGACGCGGAGCGTGCCGAGCAAGGCCTACCGCCCCGCTTCGAGAAATACAGCGGTGACAAGCAGACTAGGAACTATGTCAGGGCCCGGTACAAGGAGGACCCGATAACAAAGGAGCTTACCACGGATCCGAAGACCAGGGCGCTTGAGCTTGTTCTGGTAAGGAATACACCCCCGCGTAATTAGCTCCATATGGTTGCACTCTAATTAATCCCCAATATTTCTAAATGGTTCATGTTCCTTTCGCAGGACAATGAAAGCAGTAGCGCGGGGTCGTCTAAGAGCTCCCCTTTCGACACCCCTTTAAATAGGGCATTGAACGGAATGAAAAAGAAGGATAAGCTCGATAAGCCGACGTCAGCTGGTCGTGTGGCCGGCAAAGGCTTGTCCACAAAATGGGGGTCATACTATACCGCTGGTGTGCGGAAGGAGAAAAAGACCAGCTCGGAAAGCCAGATGCGCGAGGTTGAAGAACTCAAGGCACAAGTGGCGCGGATTTCGGAGCTTTTCCATGAGCAAGTGCAACAACAACTTGGAACGACGCTCAACGCCATGGTGCCTACGTTGATTCATGGGCTGAGGACGTGGATTGCGAGCGGCCAAAAGGGGCCTCCCCCGGTTCCCAGCTTCACGGCCAGCAACTCGCACAGCGCGGCGGCGGCACCATTGGTGTCTCCGGCGGCGGCGCCATTGGTGTCTCCGGCGGCGGCGCCATTGGTGTCTCCGGCGGCGGCGCCATTGGTGTCTCCGGCGGAGGCGGTATTCGTGTCTCCGGCACCGGCACGGGCATTGGAGCTTAATGCACCCAGGTGTACGCCGACCGGCACCTCACCAGCAAGCGCCCCCTCCGTCAGTTGCACGCCCGCCGTTGGCGGTGCCTCGACATTAGCCGAGCTCGACGGCATCACGGTAACTAAGCCTCTCGGCCGATGACTTCATCTCCTTGCCTTTGACTGGGCATCCCTGACACCCTATACATGTTTTTCCAGGGCACCGCCGACGTTCCTTGCACTCTTCTGCACTTCGTGGGCGCCGAGTTGGTCGATGTCGCCAAGGGCAGAATCGTTCAACCGGGCAACCCCATGTTCCACGGTAATCCGATGCCAACCACAATGTATAGGGTTGAAGTGGTCCGGGTGCTGCCAGGCTGCGATGAGCTATTACCTCCGATTCGACCCGCTGGGGCCGACGAAGAAGATGACATGACCCTCGGCACCTGCATAAACTGGCCCCTGCTATGGCCGAAGAGCCAGATTCGTTTGGGGGCGGGGGACACCACCCCACAGACAAGACCGCCAGTCGTGCCGGCACCAAGCCATGGCAAGAACGCCGCAACGCTACCGGACCTGCCGGACATCCCTATGGCACAGGATCCGGACAGCCCTATGGCACAGGATCCGGACGGCGACGACAATGACGACGGTACATTTACCAAAGTTGATAAGTACTTTGCCGAACATGGGTACGCTGACGAGTTCTGCGGGCCTCTTTCTCAAGAACCCAACCAAGACCACCGCGATCTAGCTGGTACAGCGGAGAAATCCAATTGCAACAAGCGTCGTCTGGCGTTCAGTTCTCAGGACACGCCTCCAGCTCCCGCCTTCACTGAGCCTCAGATAGCTGAGGCGCGAAATATTATCAGCCCCAACACGCTGAAGAAGGCGGTCTGTGAGCAGAACTCGGTCCCATTACAGGAGATCAAGAAGAAGGGCCAGAAACGAAAGACTAACAAGGGCGCCGGTGCGAGCCAGCCGGCACCGAGTTCGATCCGTGCTCAGGACGGGCCACCTTCACCTAAGGATATCTCGAGGAGGGTGCATGTGGCGGGTAGGGCGATGCTACCGCCAAATATGCTGAATGCTGCAACCGGTGCTATGCGGAGTCTGCACGACAGTGTTCTGATTTTGGAGAAGCGGCATCTCAGAGAGAAGGATGTGGCATACCCGGTTTTCGTGGCCAAGGTGCCAGAGAGCAAGGGCTTTGTGGATGGCGACATCGGGGGTATGATCGTCCTGCGGTTTGATGACATCTTTGCTATATTTAACCTTCATCCGTTGCACTACACCTTCGTTCGGCTGTTTTCGCTGAGCATGCAGATGCGGATCATTAGAGACAATACCCCGGACATCGTGATAGTCGACCCCTTCTACATGCGTGCCAAGCACTTGAGCAGCGCTGGGGACCGCCAAGTTGCGAGTTCACACCTCGAAGGCGTCATTCTGGCAAACGCAGATAAGGATAACTTCCTTGTGCCTTACTTTCCCGAGTAAGTCATCCCTTAACCGCCCCGTAACATATGATTTCTTAGATTTCGATCGTTCTTTTTTTTCTAACATTCCGTGTTCTGTGCAGTGACACACATTGCACACTCATCCTCTTAAGCCCGAAATATTCCATGGCCACGTATTTCGACCCGAACCGTAACTCCATGGTAGACTACACAAATGTGAAGAAAGTTCTTGATGATGTTCTCCCCGGCTACGCCCAATCTGGAGGCACCTTCACCAGGCCAGTTCGTAAGTACGGCAAGCACATCTTCTCACACAATACGAAGTTCTGCTGCGTCAAGCAGCCGCCTGGCGGTCAGAAGGATGCCTACTACGCCCTCCATCACATGCGGGCGATCGTTAGGGACCATCATCACCTTCTGCTACCAGATAATCTCAAAGATTGGGCCGCGAGCTTGTCGGCAGTCCAGGACGCGGACCTCAGACAAGAATTCTTTCGCATCCAGTCGGAGTTTGCGGACATCATCCATCAAGATGTCCTTCATACCGCGGGGCAGTTCTTCCTTAGATATCAACCGTCCAACAGTGAGATAGATGAAACGCTACAAATGCAGGGTGACAACGACCGTGATTTCATGACCATCACGACAGACGGCGGCTTCACCCACGCTCCTGTCCGATGAGTTGAGTCGAAAGTAGTGATGTGTAGTTCTGAAACATTGATTGGCTCATGTTGTAATTAAACTTTAATGAATTCGGATGTCTCTTTGGTTTGGACGGTTGTTCAACTTAGATGTAATCGATGCTATTTATTAGTAGGACCATGAATCGTGCTATTAATGTCTTGCTTTTCTCTTCCGATCCTTTTGTTGCATACTTACACATTGCTTATGTATTGTCTGTTGTTTGGCTTGTCCATAGAGATGCCGTCGTATGTCGTGTACAAGGGTAAGGTTCCCGGAGTCTACGATGACTGGGAGGAGTGTCGGAGACAGGTTCACCGTTCCAGCGGTAACAGTTACAAAGGGTACACCACTAGGGCGGAGGCCGAATCTAGATACGCCCGCTATCTAGCGGGAGAGAGGAGGGAGCGTTGGAGGAACCGGATGAAGACCAGTTTGATCGCGATGATGCTCATCGTGATGACCACAGCTCTCTTCTATGTGATGGTAGTTTAGATGATCGATATCGACTTGTAATGTGAAGGCAAACTCGATACTCGCGGTCTTGAGACTTGTAATGTTTTATCTTTGTCCGGTCTTTTGAATCCGGAGACTAATATGATGAATTGTATTCGGAGACTAATCTTCTATTGTATTTGATGAATCTGATGTTGCTGTGTGCTGCTGTCTATATTCCATGCAATAATATATTTTGTAACCTGTGCAAAAATCAGAAAAGCAAAAAAAATAAAACCTAATATTCATACTAATGGCGCACCACACAAGACACTAATGGCGCACTGTGATCATCACACTAATGGCGCATTAGCTGCTGGTGCGCCATTAGAATGCCAAAGCACATTTGTACGTATGGCCCCTGGGAGGCATTCTAATGGCACACTGCAGGCTATACTAATGGCGCACTACGCGGTGCGCCATTAGAACACCAGATACTAATGGTGCACCAGTAGTGCGCCATTAGAATTTAACTCTAATGGCGTGATGCCAGTGGCGCACCAGTAGTGCGCCATTAGAAGGAAAATTCGGTGCGCCACTAGCATGCCTTTTCCTAGTAGTGAGGGGGCTGAAGCCGATGACTAGAAAACTTTCAGATTATATCAAAACGGCCGCACAGGAGGAATTCAAGCTTTCAAGCAAAACATAAATAGATTAACTATAAAATTGTCTCTTACAATTTTCATATGCCTCATTCGAACATTATGTCTTTCGAGCACTGACCCTCTATAAAGCGGGTGGCCTCTATGACGCCTTCAAAATAATGCTCTGGTTCCGAACGGTCCTTGCCTTTGGGTGGACCCTTCGTCGCAACATCGATGGCCTTCATCTTCCCCCAGAACGTCTTCACTCGGGCAAAAGCCATCCGTGCACCCTCAATGCATGTTGACCGCTTCACAGCGTCGATCTGCGGCATCGCGTCAACAAGGCTTTGCACCAAACCAAAATATCTATTCGGAACAGGCTCGGTTGGCCACAACCGGATTACGACGTCCTTCATGGCAGCGCCAGATATCCTATGAAGTTCGGCCCATTGGGACATCTGTTCATTGAGCAATAGAGGGCGCTTTGATGCGCCAAACTGCGACCAAAAAAGCTTCTCCGTTGCATATCCATCCCGTGCTTGGTAATACTGTGCCACATCAGCAGAACTCTTAGGCAAGTCTAAGAACTCGTCCGGAGAACTCCATACTTGGTTAAGCCGGGCATAGTTTGGGTCACTGATAACCCACAAGTATAGGGGATCAATTGTAGCCTCTTTCGATAAGTAAGAGTGTCGAACCCAATGAGGAGCTAAAGGTAGAACAAATATTCCCTCAAGTTCTATCGACCACTGATACAACTCTACGCACGCTTAACGTTCGCTTTACCTAGAACAAGTATGAAACTAGAAGTACTTTGTAGGTGTTTTTGGACAGGTTTGCAAGAATATAAAGTGCATGTAAATAAAAAGTAGGGCCTGTTTAGATAAAGACACAACTAAGTTGGTTTTAGTAAAGATCCTTTTTTGTTATGAGAAAGTTATTTGTCCCTAGGCAATCGATAACTAGACCGGTAATCATTATTGCAATTTTATTTGAGGGAGAGGCATAAGCTAAGATACTTTCTCTACTTGAATCATATGCACTTACGATTGGAACTCCAGCAAGCATCCGCAACTACTAAAGATTATTAAGGTAAAACCCAACCATAGCATTAAAGTATCAAGTCCTCTTTATCCCATACGCAAACAACCTACTTACTCGGGTCTGTGCTTCTGTCACTCACGCCACCCACCATAAGCAAACCATGAACATATTGCAAACCCTACAATGGGGATCCCTCACGCTTGCGCGACACGGAGAGCACCATAGGACAACACCAATAATAAAACATGCAACTCAAACCAATCACGATCATCAAATGGCCCATAGGACAAAACGGATCTACTCAAACATCATAGGATAGCCATACATCATTGGTAAATAATATATAGCTATGAGCTCCATGTTTAAGTAGAGATTACAGCGGGTAAGAGAGGGATTACACCGCTGCATAGAGGGGGGAAGAGTTGGTGATGATGGCGGTGAAGTTGTTGGTGAAGATTGCGATGATGATGATGGCCCCCGGTGGCACTCTGGCGCCACCGGAAGAGAGGGGGAGAGAGCCCCCCTACTTCTTCTTCTTCTTCCTTGACATCCTCCCTAGATGGGAGAAGTGTTTCCCCTCTGATCCTTGGTCTCCATGGCATGGGAAGGGCGAGAGCCCCTCCGTGATTGGATATGTCTCTCTATCTCTCTCTGTTTCTGCGTTCTCAGATTCTGCCCTTTCACTGTTTCTTATATTCCCGGAGATCTGTAACTCCGATTGGGCTGAAATTTTAACACGATCTCTATCCAGATATGAGCTTTCTTGCGGAAAAAGAAGGGCATCAACCACCTTATGGGGTGGCCATGAGGATCAGGGGCGCGCCCCCTGCCTCGTGTCTCCCTCAGGCACCGTCTCGCATGGATTTTTCTTCCCAAAAATCATATATATTCCAAAAAAATCTCTGTCAGTTTGTATCCCGTTTGGACTCCGTTTGATATGGATATTCTGCGAAACAAAAAACATGCAACAAATAGGAACTGTCACTGGGCACTGGATCAATATGTTAGTCCCCAAAATAGTATAAAAAGTTGCCAAAAGTATATGAAAGTTGTAGAATATTGGAATGGAACAATAAAAAATTATAGATATGATGGAGAAGTATCAGTCAAGGAACTTAGTTTGCAGCAGAAACGGCTTTCCAGCCGTAATCTCCCTCGCATGTCGAACCTCCTCACGAGCTGCTCTGCATTCCGACTGTGCTTCCCTCGCCTCTTGTAGGGCTTTCTCCAGATCAGTCGTTAAGGCTTCACTCTACTTCTCCAGGAATTCACAGCGTCCGGTAGCATTCTCTAGTTCGAGCGTCATCGTGGATATCTTCTCCTCATCTTGGCGTCGTGCAGCTTGTTCGGCTTTTAATTCAGCCGATGCCTTTTCGGCAGCAGCATCGCTATGCAGGGCCTGCTCCTTGGCCCGGGCCAGTTCCGCTTGAAGAACTTCAACGGCATCAGCACCGTCTGCAGCCATGCATATTCCAGCATCTAAATCTCATCATCATGCTTATACCACACAAATGTATGAGGATTGTCCCAAATACATACCTTGTGACTCGTCAAGACGCATATTGATTAAAGCAAGATCATCCCCTGCCACATCAAGCTTCCGCTGCAAATCGGCAATTTCCATAGTCCGGGAAGCGGCCAAGGGAGAAGAAGCATGTGTTCAAAGTTGATTAGCTTTGTCCTCAAAGGATCCTTTTCGATCCTCCGTTTTGCTTCCCAGCGGAAGCTAGCCCGAGTATCAGGGGCTACTACCTATACATAGGCGCATCTTTGCAAATGAAACATAGCTGAAAACATTATGTCACAAACCTCGAAGCCCTTTAGTAGGCTCATGAAGGCTTCATTTAATCCGCTCTTCGCAGACAAAATCTTCTCAATCACTGTACCCATCAAGGTACGCTGTTCTCCCGAGACAGATGCTTTCCGCAACATGTCCCACAATATATCCAGAGTCTCCAGGTTTCTCGAAGCTTCTCCAGGAGCACAATCATCCTTTGAAGGAATCTATTCAACCGTCTCCAGAATCACTATCAGCTGCGAACCAGTCAGTCCGGGACCTTTGTTATCATCAGCCCTGGAATCCCGGATGATCGGTGCTCCACCTTCGGGTACTACCTCTTATGTCCCCTGCATAACTTGTTGGTCAAAAGGGACCCTCCGTGATGACACTTGAGAGTCATCTGCCTTGTTGGGAGAGGAGGTTGGAGGAGGCGTCTCGCTCTCCATCATCTCTGGGAGGAGACTCCCCGAGGAAGAGGATCTCCCAGAAAAACTCTGTGTCGACCTGTAAAAATGCATGAATGCGTCATGTATATCTTCAGTAACAGCAACGGAGCGGGACGCTATCAAAGTACTCCAGATTATCTTACGGTTTGGCCGAGGGCTTGTCCCTTTGTTGGAGCTTCTCAACGGCGTCACTTTCCAAACCCAAGCCGGTCGACGGTGGAATCTTGCCCTTCTTGAAAGACTGCCCCTCCCAATCTTCGGAGGCGGCCCTTTTCCTTCTGTTTGGAGAAGGGATACTGGGTCCTTTTCCGCCTCCATCTTCGGGCGAGGAAAGGTCGATTTCTCCGGACTCAGTGTCTGACTTACCTCCGGAACCAAGGTCATCTTGGATCTTTTCGTCCTCCCCTGCTGGTTCCTGGTATGGCTCTGAGGCTAGCATCCTTGTTAACACAGGAGTAGCTGAGTCTTCGGGAAGGGGAGCCGGACACCTAATCAATTCCACCTTCTTTATCCAGCCTTGAAAAAGGATGATACTATTGGTATCTTGCCATTGGGTATTTGATTATGAGGTATTCGGTAAACAGGTACTTACCGGGGTGTCCGGATGGTTACAGTCTAGGCCGACATCTTCGGTGGTGTTCAGCCATTGCCTTCTTCTCCCAAAGAATAATCTCCACATTCCTTCGTGTGTTGTGCCGAAGAAGTGCTAAAGAGTCTGCAGCCCCTGTGGATTGAACTCCCATAGGCGAAGAGGCCGTCGCTGGCACGACAGGGTCCGACGAACTAGCATTATATGAATGACATTGGCTACGTCGATGTCCCTCTCAATAAGACTTCAGATGTGGCTTTGCAGAGTTCACACATCATTCGTTGATCCCTAATCTAGCCCCTTGTTAATCCATGATGCAAGATGAGTTGGGGGGCTCGATCAGAATGCGGGAGCGGTTTCCCACTTGGAGCTGCGGGGCTCGGTGATATAGAACCACCCCTCCTGCCATAGATCGGAAGATTTGGCGAAGGATCCTTTCAGCCAAACGGCGCTAGCAAGCTTGCTCAGTGTGGCGCCGAAGCACTCAGCCTGCTCCCCATCTACCACTTGCGGCTTCACATCAAAGGTTTTGAGCCACAAGCTAAAGTGCGGAGGAGGGCTTTGCACGCGACGATAAATATCGAGATAAGAAGAATAGAGTCCGGGGCCAAATCATGGAAGTCTAGAACGTAATAGAACATGAGCCCTCGGACGAAGGGGTTAAGTGCAAACCCCAACCCGTGGAGGAAGTGTGGCATGAACACGACCCTCTTGCTGGATCTGGGGGTGGGAATAACCTGCACCACGATAGGAAGCCGATGATGGATTTCAGCGGTTAGGTACCTCGCCGCCCGAAGCTTTGCAATGTCTTCCTCCGTAACAGAAGAAGCTACCCATCGGCCTTGACGGCTAGATCCGGACATGATTGGGGCTGGTGGTGACCGAAACCCGGGTGTTGGAACTCGGGGTAGCAGAGGTTGAGGAAGAGGAAAGCGTGGAAGAAAAAGACGGGTTTGTAACCCTATATAAAGGCTGCAAATATCAAACGTCTCCTCTTGTGCCTCAAAAACTTGCTTGTTTCCAAGGGGTTGTACCCAAGCAACGGTTGGGTTACCCACGTCCGGGTCGATAGGAATCCCTTAAAAAAGGGAGGCACGATCTCCTCTTGGATAAGATGTGCCAATAAGGCCACGTCCTGGGACATGGGGCGACAGGCCGGCTAAAACGGTTCGCAAGTAGTGGCTGGGCAGGCGTGGTGTCATATTACCAAAAAGTGGTCGGTGGGTTAAACCCATGAAGTATTATGTCCTATGCGGTTGTGTATACAAGTCCGGATACAATCATCACATTTGATGATCAACTAGGAGTACGGAAGGGGAACCCGCCTTGCAATGTCGAAGACAATCTGCGTGATGGACTCCTCGTCATTGAAGCCAAGTTCAGGGGCTACTAAGGGAGTCCTGGACTAAGGGGTCCTTGGGTGTTCGGCCTGTTATCCATGGGCCGGACTGATGGGATGTGAAGACATGAAGACCAAAGACTATACCTGTGTCCGGATTCGACTCTCCTTGGTGTGGAAGGCAAGCTTGGCGATCGACTATGAAGATCCCTTCTTATGTAATCGACTCTATGTAAACCCTAGATCACCCCCCCCCCCCAGTGTCTATATAAACCGGAGGGGTTAGTCCGGAAAGGATATATTCATTACCATAGTCATATAGGCTAGGCTTCTAGGGTTTAGCCATTATGATCTCGTGGTAGATCAACTCTTGTAACACTCATATTCATCAAGATCAATCAAGCAGGACATAGGGTATTACCTCCATAGAGAGGGCCCGAACCTGGGTAAACATCGTGTCCCCCATCTCCTGTTATCATCGATCCTAGACGCACAGTTCGGGACCCCCTACCCGAGATCCGCCGGTTTTGACATCGATATCCGCCATGCTCCTGATGATGGCGGAGGGCGATGAGAAGAGAATGACCGCGCTTCGGGCTAGCTCCGCTGAGATGGAGGCCTCGGGCAGCACCTTCTATCCCTTCTTCATGAGCAGTGCCGTCGCTGGGTTGGTTCCCCCCTTTTCCGATTTCTTCGACTCCGTCATCAGCCATTACAAGCTGCACGACCTCCATCTTCATCCAACTCCATCCTCCTTCTGTCGATCTTCGCCTTTTCTTGCGAGGCATACATTGGGGTGATGCCGTCCGTAGCGCTGCTACGCCACTTCTTCTATCTCCGGATCAAGGACGGCCACTGCTCGGGGTGCGCCAACTTCGTCGCGGCCAACAAGACCAATGCAATCTCGAAGGCGGGGAAGAAGGCTGAGGGCTTCAGGAGCAAGTGGGTCCTGATGGATGCCAAGTGCTCCCACCCCCGGCTGGTGCTGCCGACGGAGATGCCCACGTCTCACGACGGGTGGTTCCGCACGAGCCTCACCGACCCCCGGGCGGAGCAGGTGCTTGATAACCCACAAGTATAGGGGATCGCAACAGTTTTTGAGGGTAGAGTATTCAACCCAAATTTGTTCATTCAACACAAGGGGAGCGAAAGAATATTCTCAAGTATTAGCAGCTGAGTTTTCAATTCAACCACACCTGGAAACTTAATATCAGCAGCAAAGTGTTTAGTAGCAAAGCAATATGATAGTAGTGGTAACGGTAGCAAAAGTAATATTTTTGGGTTTTGTAGTGATAGTAACAGTAGCAACGGAAAAGTAAATAAGCGAAGAACAATATAGGGAAACCTCGTAGGCATTGGATCGGTGATAGAGAATTATGCCGGATGCGATCGATCATGTAACAGTCATAACCTAGGGTGAGACAGAACTAGCTCCAGTTCATCAATGTAATGGAGGCATGTATTCTGAATATAGTCATACGTGCTTATGGAAAAGAACTTGCATGACATGTTTTGTCCTACCCTCCCGTGGAAGTGGGGTCCTATTAGAAACTAAGGGATATTAAGGCCTCCTTTTAATAGAGTACCAGACCAAAGCATTAACACATAGTGAATACGAGAACTCCTCAAACTACGGTCATTGATACGTCTCCAGCGTATCTATAATTTTTTATTGTTCCATGCTATATTATATCCTGTTTTGGACATTATTGGGCTTTATTATACACTTTTATATTATTTTTGGGACTAACCTATTAACCGGTGGCCCAACCCAGAATTGTTGTTTTTTGCCTATTTCAGAGTTCTGCAAAAAAAGAATATCAAACGGAGTCCAAACGGAATGAAACCTTCGGGAACGTGATTTTTAGAACAAACGTGATCCAGAGGACTTGGACCCTACGTCAAGACATCAACTAGGAAGGCACCCATTACATGCCTCCCCCCCAGGCGCGCCCTACACCCTCGTGGGGACCACGTTGCTCCACTGACATACTTCTTCCTCCTATATATACCTACGTACCCCCAAACTACCAGATACCGAGCCAAAACCCTAATTCCACCATCGTAACTTTCTGTATCCACGAGATCCCATCTTGGGGCCTTTTTCGGAGCTCCGCCAGAGGGGGTAATGATCACGGAGGGCTTCTACATCAACACCTCCTATATATACCTACGTACCCCCAAACTACCAGATACGGAGCCAAAACCCTAATTCCACCATCGTAACTTTCTGTATCCACGAGATCCCATCTTGGGGCCTTTTTCGGAGCTCCGCCGGAGGGGGTAATGATCATGGAGGGCTTCTACATCAACACCATAGCCCCTCCGATGAAGTGTGAGTAGTTTACCTCAGACCTACGGGTCCATAGTTAGTAGCTAGATGGCTTCTTCTCTCTTTTTGGATCTCAATACAAAGTTCTCCCCCTCTCTTGTGGAGATCTATTCGATGTAATCTTCTTTTGCGGTGTGTTTGTTGAGACCGATGAATTGTGGGTTTATGATCAAGTTTATCCATGAACAATATTTGAATCTTCTCTGAATTCTTTTATGTATGATTGGTTATATTTGCAAGTCTCTTCGAATTATCAGTTTGGTTTGGCCTACTAATTTGATCTATCTTGCAATGGGAGAAGTGCTTAGCTTTGGGTTCAATCTTCCGGTGTCCTTTCCCAGTGACAGTAGGGGCAGCAAGGCACGTATTGTATTGTTGCCATCGAGGATAACAAGATGGGCTTTATATCATATTTCATGAGTTTATCCCTCTACATCATGTCATCTTGCTTAAAGCGTTACTCTGTTCTCTTGAACTTAATACTCTAGATGCATGCTAGATAGCAGTCGATGTGTGGAGTAATAGTAGTAGATGCAGGCATGAGTTGGTCTACTTGTCTCGGACGTGATGCCTATATACATGATCATACCTAGATATTCTCATAACTATGCTCAATTCTGTCAATTGCTCAACAGTAATTTGTTCACCCACCATAATATTTATGCTCTGGAGAGAAGCCACTAGTGAAATCTATGTCCCCCGGGTCTATTTTCCATCATATTAATCTTCCAATACTTTGTTATTTCCTTTGCCATTTATTTTACTTGCATCTTTATTTCTCTTTATCATAAAAATACCAAAAATATTATCTTATCATATCTACCAGATCTCACTCTCATAGGTGACCGTGAAGGGATTGACAACCCCTTTATCGCGTTGGTTGCGAGGAATTTATTTGTTTGTGTAGGTGCGAGGGACTCGTGCGTGGCCTCCTACTGGATTGATACCTTGGTTCTCAAAAACTGAGGGAAATACTTACGCTGCTCTGCTGCATCACCCTTTCCTCTTCCAGGGAAAACCAACACAGTGCTCAAGAGGTAGCAAGAAGGATTTCTGGCGTCGTTGCCGGGGAGTCTACGCAAAAGTCAACATACTAAGTACCCATCACAAACCCTTATCTCCCGCATTACATTATTCGACATTTGCCTCTCGTTTTCCTCTCCCCCACTTCACCCTTGCCGTTTTATTCACCCTCTCTCTCTCCGTCCTCCTCCTATTTCTCTATTCGCCTCTTTTTGCTCGTCTCTTGTTTGCTTGTGTGTTGGATTGCTTGTTTGTCACGATGGCTCTATCTAGATTAGGTGATCTTCACCTTAAAAGGTTAGAAGAGATCGAAAGCAACATCAAGAGTTTTATGGTCTTACAATTTGAGCATAATAATTTCTTTAGAAATGAGCTTAAAGAACAAAAAAGCTTTATGAGTTATATGAATAAAGAGCTCAATGATATGTCTAAAGAATTTGATGGTTTGAAATCTCAGATTGCTCATCTTGAGAAGTTAATAGCTGAAGTTTGGGATAAGAAAGCCACCTTAGTTAATAAGATGGCCGCTAAGCCAGAAATTTTTTTGGAAAACAAATATGAAGATCTAAAAGTTATTGATGTGTCCCCTATTAAATCTTTGTTTTGTAATATGAATCTTGATAATGATGGGACTGAATATGATCCACCTTTACCTAGAAGGTGTTCCAAAAATTCGGAGTCTTTAGATCTTGATGCTAAATTTGTTAAAAGTGGGATTGAAGAAGTCAAAACTTTAAATATAGATGAATCCACTATTTTGGATTTCAAGGAATATAATTATGATAATTGCTCTTTGATAGATTGTATTTCCTTGTTGCAATCCGTGCTAAATTCTCCTCATGCTTATAGTCAAAATAAAGCCTTTACCAAACATATCATTGATGCTTTGATGCAATCTTATGAAGAAAAAAACTTGATTTGGAAGTTTCTATCCCTAGAAAACTTTATGATGAGTGGGAACCTACTATTAAAAATAAAATTAAAGATCATGAGTGCTATGCTTTATGTGATTTGGGTGCTAGTGTTTCCACGATTCTAAGACTTTGTGTGATTTGCTAGGTTTCCTTGATTTTGATGATTGCTCTTTAAACTTACACCTTGCGGATTCCACTATCAAGTAATCTATGGGAATAATTAATGATGTTCTTATCATTGCAAATAGGAATTATGTGCCCATCGATTTTATTGTTCTTGACATAAATTGTAATCCTTCATGTCCTATTATTCTTGGTAGACCTTTCCTTAGAATGATTAGTGCAATTATTGATATGAAGGAAGGGAATATTAGATTCCAATTTCCATTAAGGAAATGGAACACTTACCTAGAAATAAAATTAAATTACCATATGAATCCATTATGAGAGCCACTTATGGATTGCCTACCAAAGATGGCAATACCTAGATCTATCTTCACTTTTATGCCTAGCTAGGGGCGTTAAACGATAGCGCTTGTTGGGAGGCAACCCAATTTTATTTTTATTCCTTGATTTTTGATACTGTTTAGTAATAAATAATTTATCTAGCCTCTATTTTGGTTGTGTTTTTTGTGTTTAATTAGTGTTTGTGCCAAGTAGAACCGTTGGGAAGACTTGGGGAAAGTCTTTTTAATCTTACTGTAAAAAACAGAAACTTTAGCGCTCACAAGAATTGCTGTAATTTTTATTTGGAAAGTGATATTTAGTTAATTATTTTTGCAGATGATTAATAGATAAATTCCTCACGTCCAGAAATTTATTTTAGAATTTTTGGGGTACCACATCTTGCGTTAGCTACGGATTACTACAGACTGTTCTGTTTTTGACAGATTCTGTTTTTCATGTGTTGTTTGCTTATTTTAATGAATCTATGGCTAGTAAAATAGTTTATAAACCATAGAGCAGTTGGAATACATTAGGTTTAACACCAATATAAATAAATAATGAGTTCATTACAGTACCTTGAAGTGGTGTTTTGTTTTCTTTCGCTAACGGAGCTCACGAGATTTTCTACTTTAAGTTTTGTGTTGTGAAGTTTTCAAGTTTTGTGTAAAGATTTGATGGATTGTGGAACAAGGAGTGGCAAGAGCCTAAGCTTGGGGATGCCCATGGCACCCCCAAGATAATCTAAGGACACCTAAAAGCCAAAGCTTGGGGATGCCCCGGAAGGCATCCCCTCTTTCGTCTACTTCCATTGGTAACTTTACTTGGAGCTATATTTTTATTTACCACATGATATGTGTTTTGCTTGGAGCGTCTTGTATTATTTGAGTCTTTATTTGTTAGTTTTCAACAATCATCCTTGCTGTACACACCTTTTGAGAGAGACACACATGATTCGGAAATTGTTAGAATACTCTATGTGCTTCACTTATATCTTTTGAGTTATATAGTTTTTGCTCTAGTGCTTCACTTATATCTTTTGGAGCACGTTGGTGTATTTGTTTTATAGAAACCATTGTTCTCTCATGCTTCACTTAGATTATTTTGAGAGTCCTACAAAACAGCGTGGTAAATTGCTATAATTATGTTAGGCATTCAAGATTAATAATAAAATTTTCTTATGAGTGTGTTGGATACTATGAGAAGTTTAATACTTGATAATTGTTTTGAGATATGGAGATGGTGATACTAGAGTCATGCTAGTTGAGTAGTTGTGAATTTGATAAATACTTGTGTTAAAGTTTGTGATTCCCGTAGCATGCACGTATGGTGAACCGTTATGTGATGAAGTCGGAGCATGATTTACTTATTGATTGTCTTCCTTATGAGTGGCGGTCGGGGATGAGCGATGGTCTTTTCCTACCAATCTATCCCCCTAGGAGCATGCGCGTAATACTTTGCCTTGATAACTTGTAGATTTTTGCAATAAGTATATGAGTTCTTTTTGACTAATGTTGAGTCCATGGATCATACGCACTCTCACCCTTCCATCATTGCTAGCCTCTCTATACCGCACACCTTTCGCCGGTATCATACACCCACCATATACCTTCCTCAAAACAGCCACCATACCTACCTATCATGGCATTTCCATAGTCATTCCGAGATATATTGCCATGCAACTTACCACCGTTTCGTTTACTATGACACGCTCCATCATTGTCATATTGCTTTGCATGATCATGTAGTTGACATTGTATTCGTGGCAAAGCCACCATTCATAATTCTTTCATACATGTCACTCTTGACTCATTGCATATCCCGATACACCGCCGGAGGCATTTACATAGAGTCGTATTTTGTTCTAAGTATTGAGTTGTAATTGTTGAGTTGTAGGTAAATAAAAAAGTGTGATGATCATCATTTTTAGAGCATTGTCCCAAGTGAGGAAAGGATGATGGAGACTATGATTCCCCAACAAGTCGGGATGAGACTCCGGACTAAATAAAAAAAGAGGCCATAAAAAAGAGAAAAGTCCCAAATAAAAAAATGAGAGAAAAAGAGAGAAGGGACAATGCTACTATCCTTTTACCACACTTGTGCTTCAAAGTAGCACCAAGATCTTCATAGAGAGTCTCCTATGTTATCACTTTCATATACTAGTGGGAATTTTTCATTATAGAACTTGGCTTGTATATTCCAATGATGGGCTTCCTTAAAATGCCCTAGGTCTTCGTGAGCAAGCGAGTTGGATGCACACCCACTTAGTTCTTTTTGTTGAGCTTTCATATACTTATAGCTCTAGTGCATCCGTTGCATGGCAATCCCTACTCACTCGCATTGATATCTATTAATGGGCATATCAATAGCCCGTTGATATGCCTAGTTGATGTGAGGCTATCTTCCCCTTTTTTGTCTTCTCCACAACCACCATTCTATTCCACCTATAGTGCTATGTCCATGGCTCACGCTCATGTATTGTGTAAAGATTGAAAAAAATTGAGAACACTAAAAGTATGAAACAATTGCTCGGCTTGTCATCGGGGTTGTGCATGATTTAAATACTTTATGTGGTGAAGATGGAGCTTAGCCAGACTATATGATTTTGTACGGATAACTTTCTTTGGCCATGTTATTTTGAAGAGACATAATTGCTTAGTTAGTATGCTTGAAGTATTATTTTTTCTATGACAATATTGAACTTTTGTCTTGAATCTTTCAGATCTGAATATTCATACCACAATTAAGAAGAATTACATTGAAATTATGCCAAGTAGCATTCCACATCAAAAATTCTGTTTTTATCATTTACATACTCGAGGACGAGCAGGAATTAAGCTTGGGGATGCTTGATACGTCTCCAACGTATCTATAATTTTTTATTGTTCCATGCTTTTAATATATCCTGTTTTGGACATTATTTGGCATTTATTATACACTTTTATATTATTTTTGGGACTAACCTATTAATTGGAGGCCCAGCCCAGAATTGTTGTTTTTTGCCTATTTCAGAGTTTCGTAGAAAAAGAATATCAAACGGAGTCCAAACGGAATGAAACCTTCGGGAACATGATTTTCGGAACAAACGTGATCCAGAGGACTTGGACCCTATGTCAAGACATCAACCAGGAAGGCACGAGGTAGGGGGCGCGCCTCCCCCCCCCCCCCCCAAGCGTGCCCTCCACCCTCGTGGGGCCCACATTGCTCCACCGACGTACTTCTTCCTCCTATATATACCTACGTACCCCCAAACTATCAGATACGGAGCCAAAACCCTAATTCCACTGCCGTAACTTTCTGTATCCACGAGATCCCATCTTGGGGCCTTTTCCGGAGCTCCGCCAGAGGGGGTATCGATCACGGAGGGCTTCTACATCAACACCATAGCCTCTCCGATGAAGTGTGAGTAGTTTACTTCAGACCTTCGGGTCCATAGTTATTAGCTAGATGGCTTCTTCTCTCTTTTTGGATCTCAATACAAAGTTCTCCCCCTCTCTTGTGGAGATCTATTCGATGTAATCTTCTTTTGCGGTGTGTTTGTTGAGACTGATGAATTGTTGGTTTATGATAAAGTTTATCTATGAACAATATTTTGAATCTTCTCTGAATTCTTTTATGTATGATTGGTTATCTTTGCAAGTCTCTTCGAATTATCAGTTTGGTTTGGCCTACTAGATTGATCTTTCTTGCAATGGGAGAAGTGCTTAGCTTTGGATCCAATCTTGCGGTGTCCTGTCCCAGTGACAGTAGCGGCAGCAAGGCACGTATTGTATTGTTGCCATCGAGGATAACAAGATGGGGTTTATATCATATTGCATGAGTTTATCCCTCTACATCATGTCATCTTGCTTAAAGCGTGTCACACCCTAGCTAGTCATGCATTAGAGTGTTGCATCATGTTTACTCTTTCATCAGAAACTTGAAATGGGGATGACAGAACCCCCAGTCCCCTCTGAAACCAACTAGGGTTACTAAAATAATTTTTCAATGAACCTGAAATGCCCTTCTAAAATGCCCATCATTTTTGCCTTGGTTCAGAACCTCTGCCAAAAGTGGTGCACATTTTCCTAGGCCATCCTAGGGTTTTTGATTTAAATCATAAATATTTGAATTTGGGCATTTAAAATAATATAAAGTATTTAAATGCTCAAATATCTCCAAACTAAAATGTTTCATGTTGGAAATAATCCAACTATGGGCCAGGAATAGTTTGGTGATTTTTGGAGTTGCCTAGGTATTTTATTTAATTCAACAAAGTTGCAGATATATTAAATAAAAACAGAAACAGAAAAAAAGGGAAAAACTTACCTGTGCGGCCCAGCCAGCTGGCCGGCCCAGCAAGCCAGCCCAGCCCACCACCGCCGTCGTCCTCCTGGCGCCAGTCGGCCAGGCGTGTGGCCGGCGCGCGCGCACGGCCGGAGCGCCACGCCACCAGCCCGTCTGCCTGCCTCCCTCGCCAGCGCGACGCCGCGGCGTTTCTTCTCGGTGCCGCCCCGATCCCCTGGCCTTATCCCTCTCTCTCTCCCGTGCTGCTCCTCTCTCTCTCTCTCACGGCCGAACACCACCGTCGCCGCCGTTCGCCATAGCCACCGTCTCCGACCACCCCTCGCTCCCCCGACTAGCTCAGGAGCTCCGCCTCGACTCCCTCTTCCTCCCCACCGCTCCACAGCTCCCCGGAAGCCCTGCATCGCCGCCACGTCGCCGTTCCCCTCTTCGGGCTCCGACCGTCGTCGCCGTCGAATTCACCGTCACCAGCGCGTCCCCGAGCCCGCTAACCATCCCTGCAGCTCCGCGGTGAGCCCCCGGATCGTTTCCCCCTTCTTCCCTGGTCTCTCCCGACCTCTAGGCCCTAGCCCCACCTTGGCCGAGAGCTCCACGCCGCCGGCGATGTCGCCGTCGTGGCCACGGTCGCCGTAGCGCCCAACCGAGCACACCATCGTGCTCCCCACCTCACCAGGAGCACGCAGCACGCACCAACGCCTCCCCAAACCCCCTGCAACACTGATCCCGACCGCACCCGAACTCCGGCCGCCGCAGCCGAGCTCGCCGCCGTCAACTCCGGCCACCCCGAGCCCAACCACCACCACCAATAGTCGCGGCTCAACCTCAGCAACACGTAGATGCCTTCCGCCGTCCATTTGGTTGCCGGAATGGCAAAAAGCACTTTCGCCGCCGTCTCGGACCTCGCCGGCGTCATGTCGCCGGTGGGGTTTGACTTGTCCGACCTGGGGTTTGACCCCCCAGGGTCACTGACGCGTGGGCCCTGTCGGCCAGGTGGTTAGGTTAGCGCTAACTACTGTTAGTCAACCCCCCCTGACACTGACAGTGGGCCCCAGCGCCACTAACCCTAATTAGGATTAATTTAATCCTGTTTAACCCCCCCTGTCACTGACGTGTGGGCCCCACACGTCAGGTTTGACCTCAGCCAGCCACAGTTGACCACTGACGTCATGCTGACGTCATGCTGGCGCAATAATTATATTTCTGGATTTAATTTAAATCAGGAAATTCCAGAATATTAATTAAACTTCAAAAATTCATAACTTTTATTCTGTAACTCCAAATTGGACAAATTATATATGAAAAATGATCAGAAAAATCCAATCTATCCATCTGTACTATTTTCATGCATGATCAAACAAGTTAAATTGATGTTTTAAGCAGAACAAGAAAAGGCACTTTAAAAGGCCATATTTGAATTTGAAATTTGAATCCTTGATTCAAATTTGTTCAAACACTTCTGGTTTTAGTTGCATTAGCCCAACACACTCATATTGCCATGTTTCATGCATGCATCATATTGTTGCACATTGTTTGGTGATGCTTGTGTATCGATGTCCTTTGCGACAGGATCTGTCCCCGAGGAGTACCGTGATTACCCTAACGAAGAACCGTATCCGTGCATCGAACCATCAGGCAAGCAACCAACCATTTGATCATATCGATACAATCCCATGTTCTCGCTCCTGCTCTCTTTTACTGCATTAAGACAACGCGATTCAAACTGCTGTGTGCTACGGTAGTTGAACCCATTTCCTCTGCATGACCTGTCATTGCCACAGTAACTAGATGAAACCCACTAGCATGTGTAGGAGTTGATTGAGCCATATGTATGTGTTGTTCCTACCTTGCTATGCCTGCTATGCTTAGAGTCGTGTCAGGTCTGGTTCATCGGGGTGATGGGCTGGAGTGAAATGATTATGTTGGTAATGAGAGTGGTGTGGTGAACACGATTTGGTAAAGGTATCGATGAGAGGCCATGTAGGAGTACATGGTGGGTTGTTTCATTGAAGCCGACCTTAAGCACTGAGATCTGTATGTGTGATTTAAGAATCAGCTACTACCATGCATTGGGCCCGAAACCAATGGACCCTCTCGGCTTCTTATTCACCCTAGTTCTCCGTCCAGGAGTTGCAAGTAGTTTCTGGTGTTTGTAGCCTACTGGAGGCCGTGGACAGCGCTGACCGTAGGGGTGGGCTGTGATGCGGTAGGTACGTGGCCGGGTGTACCGAATACCCGTTAGGTATCTCGGGAACCCTGTTCACATCGTTCGGGGCCGTATGGGAAACCTCGGCCGGACTCCCTGCGGATGGAACCTGAATAGGCGATAAACCTGGACTGGAGGCTTAGGTGATTAGGTAGGTCGTGGCCGACACCCACGTTGGGCTTCCGCTTGAAGGTTGCCGAGTACATGTCGTGTAAACGACGGTAAGTGGTGAGAGCGTGTATGAAGAAGTACCCCCTGCAGGGTTAACATGATCTATTCGAATAGCCGCGTCCGCGGTAAAGGACTACTTGGTTGCCTATACAGTTCATAGACAAGTAAATGGAAACTACTAAAAGCCTCAAGATAAGTGTGAGTGCCGAGGATGGCTCTTCCGTAGGAAGACGGAGGTGGATCCTCGGTAGTGTATTGAAGTGGTGAGTAGTGGACTCGTGTGCGCAAAACCATTTCAGTTGGAGTATCGTAGAATAGCCTAGCCAAGAGTCAAAGCTGGCTTGCTGCAATAACTCCACCAACCCTTCTTGATACTATGCATGTATGTAGGATCTGATGTAAGTCTTGCTGAGTACCTTTGTACTCATGTTGCTATAATCTACATTTTTACAGAAGACGCTGCAACCCCTTCTGATGGGTTCTATGTAGACGTTGACATCAACGAGTAGGCTAAAGACCCAGGTGGTGACCCTGAGCTTGTGAAGGACCACGTAGTATAGCTAGGCTTTCCAAGCCTCTTTTATTTTACTAGTTGTCTGTACTCAGACAAGTTACTTCCGCTGCTGGTTTGTATGACTGTATGACTTGTATGTGGGGTCGTGAGACCCGTACCTTTGTGTATGTTATGTATGGCTCACTGAGCCTTAAATAAAGTACTTGTGTCATAGAGTCATGTTGTGATGCTTCGTTGTATTTGCACATATCGAGCATATTGTGTGTATGATTGAAATGCTTGGTATGTGTGGGATCTGACTATCTAGTTGTTTATCTTTAGTAGCCTCTCTTACCGGGAAATGTCTCCTAGTGTTACCGCTGAGCCATGGTAGCTTGCTACTGCTCTGGAACACTTAGGCTGGCCGGCATGTGTCCTTCTTCGTTCCTGTGTCTGTCCCTTCGGGGAAATGTCACGCTTTGAGTACCGGAGTCCTGTTAGCCCGCTACAGCCCGGTTTACCGGAGTCCTGCTAGCCCAGTGCTACAGCCCGGACCCACTTGCTGATGACCGACACGTTCGAAGCTGGGTCATGGATGCCTGTCCCTGTAAGTCTGTGCCACTTTGGGTTTACGACTAGTCATGTCAGCCCGGGCTCTTTATCATATGGATGCTAGCGACACTATCATATACGTGAGCCAAAAGGCGCAAACGGTCCCGGGAAAAGGTAAGACGACACCCGTGGGGATACCGTGCGTGAGGCCGCAAAGTGATATGAGGTGTTACCAGCTAGATCGATGTGACATCGAGTCGGGGTCCTGACAGCGTTGGCATCAGAGCCGGACTGCCTGTAGGTTCTCCAAGCCAAACTGGTCGATGTTGAGTCTAGAAATTCTTTAGCTATATGTAGGGGAATTGTTTGTGGGTTGGAACGTAAGGCTCTTTTTACTCCTTATACCTTATGACTTTCTGATCTGAGTCAGTCCATTCTTCCACCGGGGTTAAGGAATTAGGATCTATTCTTTCTATCAGGATCACGTGTTACTAATCAGTAGTACCTTATAAGTTTGATGGTTACAAGCCTAGTTCAGTTCTACTACCACATTATGTAGTCAGAATGGTTCAGAACTTTGATATGATGATGTTGAGTGTGTACGAAATCCTTTGTCAAATGTCTCAAATCCTTTTTGAGCATTTACAGCTGTTATGCTGCCGAAATTTTGCTAGAAATTCTAATGCCTTTGCATTATGATTGTGCTTTCAGATGGCCACTCGCGACCTCAATCAAGTGGTTCGCCTGACTCGATGCCTAGATGTACCCGGCCATACTGCCAAGTTGGTCAGGGTAATGACTGAGGCTGGATACCGCTGGTATCCTGAGTACACGGTCGAAGAGCAATTCCGGGACTTTCAATCAAAGCCAGTATCTCTGCACTGTCAGGATATTTCCATCTTATCCTGGATCCACCGAGCCTCTTCACTGCTCCTATGGACTCGGGGTTACTATTGAGATGGCTGTGCAGGACGCCGCCTACTCTATGATGACCATTATGCGAGTCAGATCTGGTCTATTTCGGGACTCTGACTTCCGGTATATGCCAGGATCACTTCCGGGAGCACAAGGGTATCTCCAGGCTATCTATGCTGACTCCACTCAGGAGGATTCACGGACTCGCACCACTGCTGAGATGCTCGAGGATAAGGACCGTGAAAATCGGGCCTTAAGGTTAGAGCTCTTCAATACCCGTGCTGACCACTGGGCCACTTTGACTCGGTTCGCACCGGCGGTGCAAGCTGGATATTCAGATATGTGCGATCTCTATCCTGTGAGATCTGCTCTGCCGGACGTGATGGTTTGGCGTGATGTAGGAGGCATCACCCCACCTCGCGGTCCCCGCAGGCCACCGTTTGTTGGTCCAAGGCCTCATCCTAGCCCCTATGGTCCACAAGCTCCGCGAGACCGTCTGTTTCCGGATGATCATGTTGAACTTCCAGGCTATGGAGGTGACTTCTACGAGGACTACTACGGATCGGTCTGAGTTAGTGGTAGTAACACTGGTTCGCACTAGCTATGTCGTCTATCGTCCTGCGTGACTCGTGGGATATGACCTAGTTTGTACTCCTTCCGGAGGTGTAGAAAAATAATGTATAGGAGCTTGGAATGCCTCCGATGAGATGTAATCCTCTTTTCACCGTATAGTACTTTGTTTGGTCTTGTACTAAACCCTGTATGGTGTGTATGACGATGGAATAAAAGAAGCAGTTTCTGTATCTACCATGTCATACGGATGATCATCTTGCATTCCGAGTTATTCCTTACATTATGTATCCTATGTCGGAATTTTATCATTCTGACTAAATCATTGTCTTGTTTACCTAGGATGGTCAACACGCGCGCTAACCCTGCTTCCCAAGAGCAGGCCGAAGGCAGTGAAGCCAGGAATGAAAATCTGCCTCATCCTCCTTCACTAGCCGAGGTGATGATGGAAGCTGAGAGAAACAAGCGGGAGACAAACCGTTTGTTGGAGCGTATTGAACAGAATACAGCACACCATCAGAGGGCTAACGTGGTGTCACTCAGTGATTTTATCAAATTGCATCCACCCACGTTCCACCACTCCGTCGAGCCTCTCGACGCTGATGACTGGCTTCGCAGTATCTCTCACAAACTGCGTTCCGCGCTGGTAGCGGAGGCTGACAAGGTCACCTTTGCTGCATATCATCTTGAAGGCCCCGCCAGTCTATGGTGGGAGAATTATGGAGCTATGCGCCCAGCGGGCCATGTCACAACTTGGGCTGAATTCAGCGAGGCTTTCCGTGAACATCACATTCCGGAGGGTCTCATGGACCGTAAACGTGAAGAATTTTGCAGTTTCACCCAAGGCCGACTTTCTGTGGATGCCTATAGCAGAGAGTTTGGTAATCTCGCCCGATATGCAACTGAGGAAGTGTCTACTGACGCCAAGAAGCAAGCAAGGTTCCGTAAGGGCCTTAGTCCTGAGCTTCGCCGCGACCTCCGTCTGCATGAGTGCACATCTTTTTCGAAACTTGTCAACAAAGCCATCAGTGCTGAAACTGGTCAGACTGACTATGACGCAACACGCAAGCATGGACGTGACATGGGTTCCTCGTCCGGTGCTGGTCCTCAGAAGCGCCGCGTGTGGGTACCCAACACCGCCCTGCCACCCAGGTTCACACCGAGGCCATCTTTCCAGGCGCCTCGCCCCGTTCAACAGTCTGCTCCAGCCAAGCCCTATGGGGGTCCAACCAATAATGTTCCTCCACGTACCAGTTCCGTGACTTGTTTCAAGTGTGGGGAATCTGGTCACTATATGCGTGAATGCCCCCAGACCAACCCCAATCAATCTGCTAAAGCTGTTGGCCGTGGCAAGCCGACAGGAAAAGTATTCCACGCCAAGCCGGTCACCGCTTCACGTGGCCATGTCAACTGTGTCTCTGCCGAAGAAGCTCAAGAGGATCCCAACGTCGTTCTCGGTACGCTTCTTGTTAATTGCCACCCGGCATCTGTCCTTTTCGATACAGGAGCCTCTCATTCCTTTATATCTGAAAATTATGCTCGTTTGCATAACGTTGCATTCTGTGACATGCCATCCACTATGGAAATCTCTACCCCTGGGTCTAGATGGCAGACCTCTAGGGTAAGTTATGGAAATGAGATCCAAGTCGACAGACTTGTTTTCCTTGCGTCTTTGATAGCCCTTAAATCTTCAGATATTAATATCATTCTGGGTATGGACTGGATGTCAGCTCATCATGCCCAAATTGATTGCTTCTCTAGGACTGTTCAACTCACCCATCCTTCGGGGAAGATAGTCCATGTCTTGACCCGAATAGCCAAGCGACAATTATATTCTCTTAACGCCAGCCCTTTGCCAGACCTTGAGGACGTTCCGGTAGTCCGTGACTTCCCGGATGTCTTCCCAGAGGAATTGCCAGGTGTTCCACCTGACAGGGATGTTGAGTTCGTAATAGACCTCATTCCAGGAACCGTTCCGATTGCTAGAAGACCCTACAAGATGGCACCTCTAGAACTAGCCGAGCTTAAGAAACAACTCGATGAGTCCTTGAAAAAGGGTTTCATCCGCCCTAGCTCATCTCCGTGGGCTTGCCCCGTCCTATTCGTCAAGAAGAAGGATGGTACGGACCGGATGGTTGTAGATTACCGACCTGTCAACTTGGTCACAATCAAGAACAAATACCCGCTTCCCAGGATCAACGACCTGTATGATCAGCTCGCTGGATCCTCAGTCTTCTCCAAGATGGATTTGAGGTTGGGCTACCATCAAATCAAAATCAGAAACGGGGACATTCCTAAAACGGCCTTTGTTACTCGTTATGGCCAATACGAGTACACCGTCATGTCCTTCGGTTTAACCAACGCTCCAGCCACCTTTTCTCGGTTAATGAACTCAATCTTCATGGAGTATTTGGATAAATTCGTCGTAGTTTATCTCGATGATATACTCATCTACTCCAAGAACGAGGAAGAACATGCCGAACATCTAAGGCTAGTGTTGAAGAAACTTCGAGAGCATCGCCTTTATGCCAAATTCTCTAAATGTGAATTCTGGTTGTCAGAAGTGACCTATCTGGGTCATGTAATATCTGGTAAAGGTATTGCTGTTAACCCTGAGCGAGTTCAAGCCGTCCTTAACTGGACTCCACCCGAATCGGTCAAGCAAGTTCGGAGTTTTCTAGGCTTAGCGAGCTATTGTCGTCGCTTTGTCGAGAACTTCTCCAAGGTTGCCAAACCTCTAACCGAACTCCTCAAGAAAGATAAGAAGTTCGAATGGACTCCACAATGTGAGCACAGCTTTCAGGAACTGAAAAGACGCCTGACTTCTGCTCCCGTGCTGGTACCGCCAGACTTCTCCAAGGACTTTGTTATCTACTGCGACGCCTCGCGACAAGGACTAGGTTGCATTCTCATGCAAGATCGACACGTAATTGCTTACGCTTCACGGCAATTGCACCCACATGAGGAGAATTATCCTACTCATGATCTAGAGCTTGCAGCCGTAGTCTATGCACTTAAGACCTGGCGACATTACCTCCTCGGTAATCGTTGCGAAATATTCACTGATCACCAAAGTCTGAAGTATATTTTCACCCAACCGGATTTGAATCTCAGGCAGAGACGTTGGGTTGAATTGATCACTGACTTCGACTTAGGAATAACCTACACCCCAGGGAAAGCCAACGTCATGGCTGATGCGCTAAGTCGTAAATCTTATTGTAACAACCTGATGTTACAACAAAGTCAACCGCTTCTCCATGAGGAATTTCGGAAGCTTAACCTTCACATTGTTCCTCAAGGTTTTCTCTCCACCTTGGTGGCAAAACCTACCCTTACGGATCAAATTATCAAAGCACAGAAGGTAGATCCGGGAATCTCCCGCATCAAGAGGAACATTCAGAAAGGAATTGCGGATTGTTTCTCCATTAATGATCAAGGAGTCGTATACTTCGGGGATCGACTAGTAGTTCCCAAAGTGCGCAACCTAAGGCGATTAATCCTTAAGGAAGCTCATGAATCTCCTCTCACTATTCATCCCGGTAGTACTAAGATGTATCAGGACCTACGCCAGAGGTTCTGGTGGACTAGGATGAAGAGAGAAATTGCTCAGTATATTGCAAATTGCGACGTCTGTCGTCGTGTAAAAGCAGAGCATCAACGGCCTGCTGGCACCCTTCAACCCTTAGCTATTCCTGAATGGAAATGGGATAAAATTGGTATGGATTTCATTACCGGGTTTCCCAGGACCAAGAGAGGGAATAATGCTATTTTCGTCGTGGTCGATCGTCTTTCCAAAGTAGCCCACTTCTTACCTGTTCGTGAGAGTATAACCGCTAGTCAGCTGGCAGATTTGTACATCTCCCGAATAGTGTCTCTCCATGGTGTTCCTTTGGAAATTAACTCGGATCGAGGAAGTCTTTTCACCTCTCGATTTTGGGAAAGTTTCCAAAATGCTATGGGAACCCGTCTTTCCTTTAGCACCGCTTTCCACCCTCAGTCGAGTGGTCAAGTGGAACGCGTCAACCAAATTCTAGAAGACATGCT
The DNA here is from genome assembly GCF_018294505.1 of Triticum aestivum. Lineage (NCBI taxonomy): Eukaryota > Viridiplantae > Streptophyta > Magnoliopsida > Poales > Poaceae > Triticum > Triticum aestivum. The sequence continues at coordinate 42,691,622 of NC_057800.1, forward strand.
TCGAGCCTCTGTTATCTCATTCGGAATGGACTGGGAGAAGTGCCTTCCATTTGCCGAATTCGCTTACAACAACAGCTATCAATCTAGCTTGGGTAAAGCCCCTTTTGAAGTTCTCTATGGACGACGATGTCGAACACCCCTTAACTGGTCAGAGACCGGGGAAAGACAATTCTTTGGCCCGGATATGATTCAGGAAGCAGAAGAACAAGTTCGTATCGTTCGTGAAAAGTTGAAAACAGCCCAATCCCGTCAAAAGAGTCAATATGACCGAAAACATAAGGCTATGACTTTCGAGGTTGACGAGAAAGCTTATCTTCGGGTCACCCCTCTGAAGGGAACCCATCGTTTCGGTATCAAAGGCAAATTGGCTCCTCGTTACATTGGACCTTTTCGCATTCTTGCCAAACGAGGAGAAGTTGCCTACCAGTTGGAACTACCTCCGCACCTCTCCAGAGTTCACGATGTCTTCCACGTTTCTCAACTCAGGCGTTGCTTCTCGGATCCTATCCGTGAAGTGGACCACAAAACGCTTGATCTCCAAGATGATCTTACATATCGAGAGTACCCCATTCGTATCCTCGATCAAGCCGAACGTACCACGCGACGTCATAATATCAAGTTTCTCAAGGTTCAATGGTCGCACCATTCTGAGGATGAAGCAACTTGGGAAAGGGAGGATCGTCTTCGACTTGAATATCCCGCCTTCTTCTCGGAGGAACCCAAATCTCGGGACGAGATTCTTTTGAGTGGGGGTGAGTTGTCACACCCTAGCTAGTCATGCATTAGAGTGTTGCATCATGTTTACTCTTTCATCAGAAACTTGAAATGGGGATGACAGAACCCCCAGTCCCCTCTGAAACCAACTAGGGTTACTAAAATAATTTTTCAATGAACCTGAAATGCCCTTCTAAAATGCCCATCATTTTTGCCTTGGTTCAGAACCTCTGCCAAAAGTGGTGCACATTTTCCTAGGCCATCCTAGGGTTTTTGATTTAAATCATAAATATTTGAATTTGGGCATTTAAAATAATATAAAATATTTAAATGCTCAAATATCTCCAAACTAAAATGTTTCATGTTGGAAATAATCCAACTATGGGCCAGGAATAGTTTGGTGATTTTTGGAGTTGCCTAGGTATTTTATTTAATTCAACAAAGTTGCAGATATATTAAATAAAAACAGAAACAGAAAAAAAGGGAAAAACTTACCTGTGCGGCCCAGCCAGCTGGCCGGCCCAGCAAGCCAGCCCAGCCCACCACCGCCGTCGTCCTCCTGGCGCCAGTCGGCCAGGCGTGTGGCCGGCGCGCGCGCACGGCCGGAGCGCCACGCCACCAGCCCGTCTGCCTGCCTCCCTCGCCAGCGCGACGCCGCGGCGTTTCTTCTCGGTGCCGCCCCGATCCCCTGGCCTTATCCCTCTCTCTCTCCCGTGCTGCTCCCTCTCTCTCTCTCTCACGGCCGAACACCACCGTCGCCGCCGTTCGCCATAGCCACCGTCTCCGACCACCCCTCGCTCCCCCGACTAGCTCAGGAGCTCCGCCTCGACTCCCTCTTCCTCCCCACCGCTCCACAGCTCCCCGGAAGCCCTGCATCGCCGCCACGTCGCCGTTCCCCTCTTCGGGCTCCGACCGTCGTCGCCGTCGAATTCACCGTCACCAGCGCGTCCCCGAGCCCGCTAACCATCCCTGCAGCTCCGCGGTGAGCCCCCGGATCGTTTCCCCCTTCTTCCCTGGTCTCTCCCGACCTCTAGGCCCTAGCCCCACCTTGGCCGAGAGCTCCACGCCGCCGGCGATGTCGCCGTCGTGGCCACGGTCGCCGTAGCGCCCAACCGAGCACACCATCGTGCTCCCCACCTCACCAGGAGCACGCAGCACGCACCAACGCCTCCCCAAACCCCCTGCAACACTGATCCCGACCGCACCCGAACTCCGGCCGCCGCAGCCGAGCTCGCCGCCGTCAACTCCGGCCACCCCGAGCCCAACCACCACCACCAATAGTCGCGGCTCAACCTCAGCAACACGTAGATGCCTTCCGCCGTCCATTTGGTTGCCGGAATGGCAAAAAGCACTCTCGCCGCCGTCTCGGACCTCGCCGGCGTCATGTCGCCGGTGGGGTTTGACTTGTCCGACCTGGGGTTTGACCCCCCAGGGTCACTGACGCGTGGGCCCTGTCGGCCAGGTGGTTAGGTTAGCGCTAACTACTGTTAGTCAACCCCCCCTGACACTGACAGTGGGCCCCAGCGCCACTAACCCTAATTAGGATTAATTTAATCCTGTTTAACCCCCCCTGTCACTGACGTGTGGGCCCCACACGTCAGGTTTGACCTCAGCCAGCCACAGTTGACCACTGACGTCATGCTGACGTCATGCTGGCGCAATAATTATATTTCTGGATTTAATTTAAATCAGGAAATTCCAGAATATTAATTAAACTTCAAAAATTCATAACTTTTATTCTGTAACTCCAAATTGGACAAATTATATATGAAAAATGATCAGAAAAATCCAATCTATCCATCTGTACTATTTTCATGCATGATCAAACAAGTTAAATTGATGTTTTAAGCAGAACAAGAAAAGGCACTTTAAAAGGCCATATTTGAATTTGAAATTTGAATCCTTGATTCAAATTTGTTCAAACACTTCTGGTTTTAGTTGCATTAGCCCAACACACTCATATTGCCATGTTTCATGCATGCATCATATTGTTGCACATTGTTTGGTGATGCTTGTGTATCGATGTCCTTTGCGACAGGATCTGTCCCCGAGGAGTACCGTGATTACCCTAACGAAGAACCGTATCCGTGCATCGAACCATCAGGCAAGCAACCAACCATTTGATCATATCGATACAATCCCATGTTCTCGCTCCTGCTCTCTTTTACTGCATTAAGACAACGCGATTCAAACTGCTGTGTGCTACGGTAGTTGAACCCATTTCCTCTGCATGACCTGTCATTGCCACAGTAACTAGATGAAACCCACTAGCATGTGTAGGAGTTGATTGAGCCATATGTATGTGTTGTTCCTACCTTGCTATGCCTGCTATGCTTAGAGTCGTGTCAGGTCTGGTTCATCGGGGTGATGGGCTGGAGTGGAATGATTATGTTGGTAATGAGAGTGGTGTGGTGAACACGATTTGGTAAAGGTATCGATGAGAGGCCATGTAGGAGTACATGGTGGGTTGTTTCATTGAAGCCGACCTTAAGCACTGAGATCTGTATGTGTGATTTAAGAATCAGCTACTACCATACATTGGGCCCTGAAATATGACCCCGCTCGACTTCTTATTCACCCTAGCTCTCTGTCCAGGAGTTGCAAGTAGTTTCTGGTGTTTGTAGCCTACTGGAGGCCGTGGACAGCGCTGACCGTAGGGGTGGGCTGTGATGCGGTAGGTACATGGCACGGTGTACCGAATACCCGTTAGGTATCTCGGGAACCCTGTTCACATCGTTCGGGGCCGTATGGGAAACCTCGGCCGGACTCCCTGCGGATGGAACCTGAATAGGCGATAAACCTGGACTAGAGGCTTAAGTGTTTAGGTAGGTCGTGGTCTACACCCACGTCGGCTTTCGCTTGAAGTCTGCCGAGCACATGTCGTGTGCAGACGCTAAGTGGTGGAAACATGTATGAAGAAGTACACCCCTGCAGGGTCAACATGATCTATTCGAATAGCCGCGTCCGCGGTAAAGGACTACTTGGTTGCCTATACAGTTCATAGACAAGTAAATGGAAACTACTAAAAGCCTCAAGATAAGTGTGAGTGCCGAGGATGGCTCTTCCGTAGGAAGACGGAGGTGGATCCTCGGTAGTGTATTGAAGTGGTGAATAGTGGACTCATGTGCGCAAAACTATTTCAAACTGGAGTATCGTAGGATAGTCTAGCCAAGAGTCAAAGCTGGCTTGCTGCAATAACTCCACCAACCCTTCTTGATACTATGCATGTATGTAGGATCTGATGTAAGTCTTGCTGAGTACCTTTGTACTCATGTTGCTATAATCTACATTTTACAGAAGACCCTGCAACCCCTTCTGATGGGTTCTATGTAGACGTTGACATCAACGAGTAGGCTAAAGACCCAGGTGGTGACCCTGAGCTTGTGAAGGACCACATAGTATAGCCAGGCTTTCCAAGAGCCCGCTTAGACGCCCACTGCAACCGCGGTGAGCCCCCGAGCCGTTTCCCCCTCTCCTTCCCCTCGTTCCCTCACCATAGCTGCATCTCCACCACGGCCGAACCTCCGCCGTCGCCGAGCTCGCCGTCGACGCAGCTCCGGTGACCATTTGGTCACCCCGGCGAGTCCAACGCGTTCACAGAACCCAGTAGAGCATCCCTAGCGCCTCACTTTGCTCGACTTCGAGCTCCAGCACCAATCCCGCGCACGACCGAAACCCGGCGGCCGCAGCCGAGCTCACCGCCGTCAACTCCGGCCACCCCGACCCCAACGGACTCCGCCAAGAGCCGCGGGTCGTCCTCAGCTTCACTCCGGTGGTCGCCGCGTTCCATTTGGTGGCCGAAACGACCAAAACCACTATCGCCGCCGCACTGTTGGTCGCCGCCGGCCAGAACTCCGGCGAGCTGACGTGGCCCAGTTAATTAGCCACTAACCCACCACCTACTGACGCTGACAAGTGGGCCCCAGGGCTTAGTCAAAGCTAACCAGCCCGGGGTCAACGCGGGATTAGCCCTGTGACACTGACGTGTGGACCCCACACGTCAGGTTTGACCCGAGCCAGCCCTGTTGACCTGCTGATGTCACTGTGATGTCAGGCTGACGCAGTAATTGAATTTCTGGATTTAAATTAAATCAGGAAATTCCAGAATATTATTTAAACTTCAAAAATTCATAACTTTTATTCTGTAACTCCAAATTGGACAAATTATATATGAAAAATGATCAGAAAAATCCAATCTATCCATCTGTACTATTTTCATGCATGATCAAACAAGTTAAATTGATGTTTTAAGCAGAACAAGAAAAGGCACTTTAAAAGGCCATATTTGAAATTGAAATTTGAATCCTTGATTCAAATTTGTTCAAACACTTCTGGTTTTAGTTGCATTAGCCCAACACACTCATATTGCCATGTTTCATGCATGCATCATATTGTTGCACATTGTTTGGTGATGCTTGTGTATCGATGTCCTTTGCGACAGGATCTGTCCCCGAGGAGTACCGTGATTACCCTAACGAAGAACCGTATCCGTGCATCGAACCATCAGGCAAGCAACCAACCATTTGATCATATCGATACAATCCCATGTTCTCGCTCCTGCTCTCTTTTACTGCATTAAGACAACGCGATTCAAACTGCTGTGTGCTACGGTAGTTGAACCCATTTCCTCTGCATGACCTGTCATTGCCACAGTAACTAGATGAAACCCACTAGCATGTGTAGGAGTTGATTGAGCCATATGTATGTGTTGTTCCTACCTTGCTATGCCTGCTATGCTTAGAGTCGTGTCAGGTCTGGTTCATCAGGGTGATGGGCTGGAGTGGAATGATTATGTTGGTAATGAGAGTGGTGTGGTGAACACGATTTGGTAAAGGTATCGATGAGAGGCCATGTAGGAGTACATGGTGGGTTGTTTCATTGAAGCCGACCTTAAACACTGAGATCTGTATGTGTGATTTAAGAATCAGCTACTACCATGCATTGGGCCCGAAACCAATGGACCCTCTCGGCTTCTTATTCACCCTAGTTCTCCGTCCAGGAGTTGCAAGTAGTTTCTGGTGTTTGTAGCCTACTGGAGGCCGTGGACAGCGCTGACCGTAGGGGTGGGCTGTGATGTGGTAGGTACGTGGCCGGGTGTACCGAATACCCGTTAGGTATCTCGGGAACCCTGTTCACATCGTTCGGGGCCGTATGGGAAACCTCGGCCGGACTCCCTGCGGATGGAACCTGAATAGGCGATAAACCTGGACTGGAGGCTTAGGTGATTAGGTAGGTCGTGGCCGACACCCACGTTGGGCTTCCGCTTGAAGGTTGCCGAGTACATGTCGTGTAAACGACGGTAAGTGGTGAGAGCGTGTATGAAGAAGTACCCCCTGCAGGGTTAACATGATCTATTCGAATAGCCGCGTCCGCAGTAAAGGACTACTTGGTTGCCTATACAGTTCATAGACAAGTAAATGGAAACTACTAAAAGCCTCAAGATAAGTGTGAGTGCCGAGGATGGCTCTTCCGTAGGAAGACGGAGGTGGATCCTCGGTAGTGTATTGAAGTGGTGAGTAGTGGACTCGTGTGCGCAAAACCATTTCAGTTGGAGTATCGTAGAATAGCCTAGCCAAGAGTCAAAGCTGGCTTGCTGCAATAACTCCACCAACCCTTCTTGATACTATGCATGTATGTAGGATCTGATGTAAGTCTTGCTGAGTACCTTTGTACTCATGTTGCTATAATCTACATTTTACAGAAGACGCTGCAACCCCTTCTGATGGGTTCTATGTAGACGTTGACATCAACGAGTAGGCTAAAGACCCAGGTGGTGACCCTGAGCTTGTGAAGGACCACGTAGTATAGCAAGGCTTTCCAAGCCTCTTTTATTTTACTAGTTGTCTGTACTCAGACAAGTTACTTCCGCTGCTGGTTTGTATGACTGTATGACTTGTATGTGGGGTCGTGAGACCCGTACCTTTGTGTATGTTATGTATGGCTCACTGAGCCTTAAATAAAGTACTTGTGTCATAGAGTCATGTTGTGATGCTTCGTTGTATTTGCACATATCGAGCATATTGTGTGTATGATTGAAATGCTTGGTATGTGTCGGATCTGACTATCTAGTTGTTTATCTTTGGTAGCCTCTCTTACCGGGAAATGTCTCCTAGTGTTACCGCTGAGCCATGGTAGCTTGCTACTGCTCTGGAACACTTAGGCTGGACGGCATGTGTCCTTCTTCGTTCCCGTGTCTGTCCCTTCGGGGAAATGTCACGCTTTGAGTACCGGAGTCCTGTTAGCCCGCTACAGCCCGGTTTACCGGAGTCCTGCTAGCCCAGTGCTACAGCCCGGACCCACTTGCTGATGACCGACACGTTCGAAGCTGGGTCATGGATGCCTGTCCCTGTAAGTCTGTGCCACTTTGGGTTTACGACTAGTCATGTCAGCCCGGGCTCTTTATCATATGGATGCTAGCGACACTATCATATACGTGAGCCAAAAGGCGCAAACGGTCCCGGGAAAAGGTAAGACGACACCCGTGGGGATACCGTGCGTGAGGCCACAAAGTGATATGAGGTGTTACCAGCTAGATCGATGTGACATCGAGTCGGGGTCCTGACAAAGCGTTACTCTGTTCTCTTGAACTTAATACTCTAGATGCATGCTGGAAGCGGTCGATGTGTGTAGTAATAGTAGTAGATGCAGGCAGGAGTCGGTCTACTTGTCTCGGACGTGATGCCTATATACATGATCATACCTAGATATTCTCATAACTATGCTCAATTCTGTCAATTGCTCAAAAGTAATTTGTTCACCCACCATAATACTTATGCTCTCGAGAGAAGCCACTAGTGAAACCTATGGCCCCCAGGTCTATTTTCCATCATATTGATCTTCCAATACTTAGTTATTTCCTTTGCCATTTATTTTACTTGCATATTTATTTCTCTTTATCATAAAAATACCAAAAATATTATCTTATCATATCTATCAGATCTCACTCTCGTAGGTGACCATGAAGGGATTGACAACCCCTTTATTGTGTTGGTTGCGGGGAGTTTATTTGTTTGTGTAGGTGCGAGGGACTGGTGCGTGGCCTCCTGCTGGATTGATACCTTGGTTCTCAAAAACTGAGGGAAATACTTACGTTGCTCTGTTGCATCACCCTTTCCTCTTCAAGGGAAAACCAACGCAGTGCTCAAGAGGTAGCAGTCATCACCGGGAGTGGTCCCGATTATTGTCACTTCGGGGTTGCTGGATCATAACACATAGTAGGTGACTATAGACTTGCAAGATAGGATCAAGAACTCTCATATATTTATGAAAACATAATAGGTTTAGATCTGAAATCATGGCACTCGGGCCCTAGTGAAGAGCATTAAGCATAGCAAAGTCATAGCAACATCAATCTAAGAACATAGTGGATACTACGGATCAAACCCTAACAAAACTAACTCAATTACATGATAAATCTCATCCAACCCATCACCGTCCAGCAAGCCTATGATGGAATTACTCACGCACGGCGGTGAGCATCATGAAATTGGTGATGGAGGAATGTTGATGATGACGATGGTGACGGATTCCCCTCTCTGGAGCCCCGAACGGACTCCAAATCAGCCCTCCTGAGAGAGTTTAGGGCTTGGCGGCGGCTCCGTATCGTAGAACACAATGAATCCTTCTCTCTGGTTTTTTGCTCCCCGAAAGTGAATATATGGAGTCAGGGTTGAGGTCGCTGGAGCGTCAGGGGGCCCACAAGGCAGGGGGCGTGCCCAGGGGGGTAGGGCGCGCCCCCACCCTCGTGGACAGGTGGAGGCCCCCCTGACGTGGATCTTTCTTCCAGTATTTTTTATATATTCCAAATAATTCTCCGTTGATTTTCAGGTCATTCCGAGAACTTCTATTTCTGCACAAAAATATCACCATGGCAATTCTACTGAAAACAGCGTCAGTCCGGGTTAGTTCCATTCAAATCATGCAAGTTAGAGTCCAAAACAAGGGCAAAAGTGTTTGGAAAAGTAGATAAGACGGAGACGTATCAACTCTCCCAAGCTTAAACCTTTGCTTGTCCTCAAGCAATTTAGTTGATAAAATAAAAGTGATAAAGAAAAACTTTTACAAACTCTTTTTGCTCTTGTTGTTATAAATTTGTAAAGCCAGCATTCATGTTTTCAGCAAAGATTATGAACTAACCATATTCAGAATAACACTTAGGTCTCATTTTTACTCATATCAATGACATAATCAACTAGCGAGCAATAATAATAAATCTCGGATGACAACACTTTCTCAAAACAATCATGATATGATATGACAAGATGGTATCTCGCTAGCCCTTTCGGAGACCGCAAAACATAAATGCAGAGCACCTTTAAAGATCAAGGACTGACTAGACATTGTAATTCATGGTAAAAGAGATCCAGTCAAGTCATACTCAATGTAAACTAATAGTAATGGATGCAAATGACAGCGGTGCTCTCCAACTGGTGAATTTTAATAAGAGGGTGATGACTCAACATAAAAGTAAATAGATAGGCCCTTCATGGAGGGAAGCAAGGATTTGTAGAGGTGCCAGAGCTCGGTTTTGAAATAGATATGATTAATATTTTGAGCGGTATACTTTCATTGTCAACATAACAACCAAGAGATCTCTATATCTTCCATGCTATACACATTATAGGCAGTTCCCAAACAGAATGGTAAAGTTTATACTCCCCCTCCACTAACAAGCATCAATCCATGGCTTGCTCAAAACAATGAGTGTCTCCAACTAACAAGAGTCGCGTGGGAGTTTTGTTTGCAGTTACTTTGATTTGATTTGCAGAAAGCATGGGACTGGGCATCCCGGTGACCAACCATTTTCTCGTGAGTGAGGAGCAAAGTCCACTCCTCTTGAGAATAACCCGCCTAGCATGGAAGATACAGACATCCCTAGTTGATACATGAGCTATTCGAGCATATAAAACATAATGTTTATTTGAAGGTCTAGAGTTTGGCACATACAAATTTACTTGGAACGGCAGGTAGATACCGTATATAGGTAGGTATGGTGGACTCATATGGAACAACTTTGGGGTTTATGGAATTGGATGCACAAGCAGTATTCCCGCTTAGTACAAGTGAAGGCTAGAAAAACACTGGGAAGCGACTAGCTAGAGAGCGACAATAGTCGTGAACATGCATTAAAATTAATCAACACCCAATGCAAGCATGAGTAGGATATAATGCACCATGAACATAAATATTGTAGAGGCTATGTTGATTTTGTTTCAACTACATGCGTGAACATGTGCCAAGTCAAGCCACTCGAATCATTCAAAAGAGGATACCACCCTATCATACCACATCACAACCATTTTAATAGCATGTTAGCACGCAAGGTAAACCATTATAAGCTCCTAGCTAATTAAGCATGGCATAAGCAACTACAATCTCTAATTGTCATTGCAAATTTGTTTCTTTCATAATAGGCTGAATCAGGGATGATGGACTGATGGACTGATCATATTTACAAAAACAAGAGAGGTCGAGTTCATACCAGCTTTTCTCATATCAATAAGTTCATCATATAATCAACATTATTGCCCTTCACTTGCACGACCGAATAGTGTGGATAATAATAATAGTGCTCGTGCATTGGACTAAGATGGAATCTGCAAGCATTCAATTCAAGAGAGAAGACAAGGTAATATGGGCTCTTTGTTAGATCAACAATAATGCATATAAGAGCCACTCAACATTTTCATTATGATCTTCTCCTCTTGACCCCCAAAGAACAAGAAAAGAAATAAAACTATTTACACGGGAAAGCTCCCAACAAGCAAAAGAAGAATGATAAATCTTTTTAGGTTTTCTTTTTAATTACTACTATAGCATGAAAAGTAAACTAATTAAAAGCTACAACTAATTTTTTTGTTTTTTCTAAGGTTTATCAAACACACAACAGGAAAGCATAAAAAGGAAAATAAACTAGCATGGATATTACAATGAAAAAGTATGAGCACCGACAACTGGCATGAGTGTGTGAACATGAATATAATTTCGGTGAGAGATACGTACTCCCCCAAGCTTAGGCTTTCGGCCTAAGTTAGTCTATGGCCATGGTTGGCCTGGCGGATATCCAAAGTTGTAACTAGGGTTGTACTGAGAAGAATCCTCCTGGTGCCACTGGTTGGCAATCTCTTCCGGATTCCACTGATAAATAGACTGCCGGTGAGGATCAAATTGTGGTTCCGGCTCTGGCTCTATAGCTGGTGTGGGGTTTTGGTAGGCATGAATGGCCTCCGGCGGAACAAGGTACTTTCCTGCAGATAAGTCAAACACGGAAGGAGCAGGCAAAGTAATAGTCTCAGGGTGATCTTTATCAAATATCAACTTGTACTTAAGCATCTTTTCCTTATTATTAACAACAAAATCATGTGCTACCATACTCTTATAGTCTAGAAAAAATCATATTTAATTTTCAGGGCATTTGGAGAACTTTTATTTTCGGGGTGTTTTTTATTGCATTGATAATTCGGAAAAAGACAGGAATTACTATTTTTGCTTTATTTAATATAAATAACAGAAAGTAAAAAGAGGGTACAGAGAGTTGTGCCTTCTAAATTCATCCATCGCATGCTCATCAAAAGGAATCCACTAACAAGGTTGATCAAGTCTTGTTAACAAACTCATTCCGAATAACATGGAACCGGAGAAATTTAGAATAACACTAGGTTACCTCAATGGGGATATGCATGTCCCCAACAATAACAATATCATATTTCTTCTTGACAGTAGGAAGAGGAAATTCAAAACCTCCAATAGTAATTGTTGAAATTTTTCCAATAGAATTGATACTGTGGACTTGAGGTTGTTTCCTCGAAAAGTGCACCGTATGTTCATTACCATTAACATGAAAAGTGACATTGCCTTTGGTGCAATCAATAACAGCCCCTGCACTATTCAAAAAGGGTCTTCCAAGAATAATAGACATGCTATTGTCCTCGGGAATATCAAGAATAACAAAGTCCGTTAAAATAGTAACGTTTGCAACCACAACAGGCACATCCTCACAAATACCGATAGGTATAGCAGTTGATTTATCAGCCATTTGCAAAGATATTTCAGTAGGTGTCAACTTATTCAAAACAAGTCTACGATATAAAGAGAGAGGCATAACACTAACACCGGCTCCAATATCACATAAAGCACTTTTAACATAGTTTCTTTTAATGGAGCATGGTATAGTTGGTCCTCCTGGATCTCCAAGTTTCTTTGGTATACCACCCTTAAAAGGATAATTAGCAAGCATATGATGGAAATTTCAGCTTCCGGTATCTTTCTTTTATTAGTAACTATATATTTCATATATTTAGCATAAGGATTCATTTTAAGCATATCAGTCAAACGCATACGCAAAAAGATAGGTCTAATCATTTCAGCAAAGCGCTCAAAATTCGCATCATCCTTTTTCTTGGATGGTTTATGAGGAAAGGGCATGGGTTTCTGAACCCATGGTTCTCTTGCTTTACTGTGCTTCCTAGCAACAAAATCTCTCTTATCATAACGTTGATTCTTTGATGGTGGGTTATCAAGATCAACAGCAGGTTCAATCTCTACATCATTGTCATTACTAGGTTGAGCATCAATATGAACATCATCATTAACATTATCACTAGGTTCATGTTCATTACCAGCTTGTGTTTCAGCATCAGAAATATAAATATCATTGGGATTCTCAGGTGTGTCTACAACAGGTTCACTAGAAGCTTGCAAAGTCCTATCGTTTTTCTTTTTCTTCCTTTTAGAAGGACTAGGTGCATCAATATTAATTCTCTGAGAATCTTGCTCAATTCTCTTAGGATGGCCCTCGGGATACAAAAGTTCCTGAGTCACTTTTCCTCCTCTAGTCATAACTCTAACAGCATTATCATTGTTCTTATTATTTAATCATTGAGCAAGTCATTCTGAGCTTTAAGTACTTGTTCTACTTGAGTGGTAACCATAGAAGCATGTTTACTAATAAGTTTAAGTTCACCTTTAACACTGGCCATATAATCACTCAAGTGTTCAATCATACAAGCATTATGTTTCAATTGTCTACCAACATAAGCATTAAAATATTCTTTCTTAACCATAAAGTTATAAATTCATCCAAACATTGGCTAGCAAACTTAGCAGGAGGGATTTCAGCTTTATCATATCTATAGAGAGAAGTTACCTTTACTACCTGTGTCGGGTTATCGAGACCATGTGTTTGTTCAATAGGTGATGAATTAAGACCATGTATTTCTTCAACAGAAGGTAAATTCTTAACATCTTCAGCTTTTATACCTTTTTCTTTCATAGATTTCTTTGCCTCTTGCATATCTTCAGGACTGAGAAATAGAATACCCCTTTTCTTCGGAGGTGTTCAATTATTTTCATTAGTCAACATATTATTCAATAGAATTTCAGCTTTATCAACTGTTCTTTCCATGAATATAAAAGATATCAAGTATTTCATTTTTCTTGAGAGGATGATCAGGCAAAGCATTAAGTGATTGGAGAAGCCTCCCCCAAACTTGTGGGAGACTCTCTTCTTCAATTTGCACAAAATTATATATTTCCCTTAAAGCAGCTTGTTTCTTATGAGCGGGGAAATAATTAGCAGAGAAGTAGCAAATCATATCCTGGGGACAACGCACACAGCCAGGATCAAGAGAACTAAACCATATCTTAGCATCACCTTTTAATGAGAACGGAAATAATTTAAGGATATAATAGTAGCGAGTTTTCTCATCATTAGTAAATAGGGTAGCTATATCATTTAATTTAGTAAGATGCGCCAAAACAGTTTCAGATTCATAGCCATAGAAAGGATCAGATTCAACCAAAGTAATTAACTCAGGATCAACTGAGAAATGATAATCCTCATCAGTAATAAAGATAGGTGAAGTAGCATAAGTAGGGTCATATTTCATTCTAGCATTCAGAGATTTTTGTTTCAGCTTAGCTAATAGTTTCTTAAGATCACTGCTATCATTGGAAGCAAGAAAGTCTCTAGCAGTTTTGTTGGGAATATAGCTACCAGGTAAGACCCGGCCAGGAGGGGCCGGGTCAAACCCAACGACGGGTTACAAAAGAAGCCCAATAGTATTCAAGGCTACGGTTTATTAAGACTTGTAGAAGGCTTAAGCCCAAAGGCGGCTTAAGGCCCAATATTGTAAACCGCCGTATGTAAAGAAAGACTTGTAAAGAAAGGCATACAAAGAAGTCACCGAGCCGGACACGTTTTATGAACCGGTCGGGACTCTGTAGGCCGCCAGGCGTCAACCCGTGTATATAAGGGGACGACCCAGTGGAGGCTTAGGGCAAGAAACAAGAGATCGATAAACAAGCCGGCAGATTAGCCTCTGGGTGATCGAAACCCTAGCAATTCCAACACAACTAGACGTAGGCTTTTACCTTCATCGTAAGGGGCCGAACTAGTATAAATCTCTCGTGTCCTTTGTCCCGATTATCCCCTTTAAGCTTCCTAGTTGCAATGGCCCTACGACTAAGTCCTTTTGCTAGGACATCTGCCGTGACAATTCCACGATAGTTGGCACCCACCATGGGGCCAGCGCATGGTGGATTTGAGTTCTTGAAGGGCAACTTCGAAGGGCTCAAGGGATACGTGGTGGGCCGGATGACCAAGAGTCGTCGCGGCAAGCTCTACATTGACGACGAAGGCTGGGGCCCCGAGGCCGGCTCGATTGAGTATGGGTACTGGGTCCCCTTCGGCGGGATTCATGTCTTCATCAGCTGGATTGGCGAATTGAGCCCTGAGCCGGACATCTGCACCAACATCATCGAGACGGCTCAGTGTGCGAGACCCGCTCGGGCCCGACCCACCGTAAAGCTTGCCTTCGTGGGTTGCATCCATGGAGGTGAATACTCGGAAGGATCAGTGGATGGCGGTGAGACGGCCATCTGTTCTGACACTACGTCATCAACACGCGAGACTGATTCGTTGTATCAGCTGCAGGATGGCATGCTTGGGGGTTGTTCCGATGGCAGCAGTATTCCGGACCCCTTTGAGCCGCCGAATCGAGCCGGGGTCTTCATGGCAGGCACTCAGCCCGGGCAGAACTCCACGGCTGTAGCAGCAACAACCACCGGGTCGGCAGCGGCCGGGTCAGGAGACCCCACGCCCCCCCAGCTCAGATGCTAATGGACCTCATGGATAAGCTGACGGCTCTGTTGACTGCCGTGGAGGTGGCACGGGTACGTGAAGAGATGGCACAAGCCAAGGAAAATTTAGCAGCAGAAGAGGTCACGGTGGCTGTGGAATGGACGAATTTGGATGCTCGTGCTCAGCAGCTTCAAGCGGAGACTTTCCGGCTCTCGGTGGATCTGAACACGTCAAAGGAGGTCATGAGGAGAAGGCATCAGAAAACTCAGTCACGTCTACCTTTGATGCTCGATCCTAGGAACCTTTTTCACACACCTGGGGCCGGTCCAAGTAACCCGCCGGAGGCAAATCGGATCACGACACCCGGAGCGCCGGTTCAGCCGCGGGCCATGGAACTTCCTCGTACGAATACCGCTCCGCCTCATTATACACCAATACCACCGGGTCACTTTTCCAATCCTTTGGAGAACCTCATTTGTCAGGACCCTGATTCCAAGTCACATCGATCAAGCCGGTAACACCTCATATCACTTTGCGGCCTCACGCACGGTATCACCACGGGTGTCGCCTTACCAAGGCCCAGGACCGTTTGCGCCTTTTGGCTCACGTATATGATAGTGTTGCTAGCATCCATATGACAAAGAACCTGGGCCGACATGGCTAGTCGTGAACCCAAAGCGGCATAGACCTATGGGGACAGGCATACATGAATCACATCGAGCATGTCGGTCAACAGCGTGTGAATCTGGGCTATAGCACTGGGCTAACAGGACTCCGGGGAACCCGGGCTGTAGCAGGCTAGGCAGGACTCCGGATGTCACCGCGTGACATTTCCCCGAAGGGACAGACATAGGAACAAAGTGAAACACATGCCGGCCAGTCAAGTGTCCTGAGCAGTAGTGCTGGGCTAGCAGGACTCCGGTGAACCGGGCTGTAGCGGACTACTCTGGCTCAAGGAGCACTAGACTACATTTCCCCATAAGAGAGGCTGCCAAGGATAAACAACTAGATTGTCGGATCCCACACATACCAAGCATTCCAATAACATACACACAATATGCTCGATATGTGCAAATACAACATGGCATCACAACAAGACTCTACGACTCAAAGTATTTATTCATTAGGCTCCGAGGAGCGAGATGTTACAAACATGGGTCTCATGACCCAACATTCAGAGCATACAAATCAAAGCACATGCGGAAGCTTAACATGTCTGGGTACAGACATCTACAAATGAAAAAGGCTGAGAAGCCTGACTATCTACCAGATCCTACCGAGGGCACAAGATCTTAGCTGAGGTATCAAGCTAAACATCGAAGTCCACACAGAACTACTAGCGAGACTGACGTCTCTCTGTAAAACATAAAATAGGCAAACGTGAGTACAAATGTACCCAGCAAGACTTACATCAGAACTAACTACATATGCATCGGTATCAACAAAGGGGGGTGGTGGAGTTTAACTGCAGCAAGCCAGCTTTGACTCGGTGGCTATCTTAAACTACATCTACAAGTAACTCTTTTGAGGTGGCGCACACGAGGCCACATCTTCACCATACCAATACACCACTATGGATCCGCTCCCATCCCCCTACGAGAACGCCATCCATAGCACTCACGCTTATCTTGCGCATTTTAGAGTATCCACTTTCACTTGTCTATGAACTGTATAGGTAACCAAGTAGTCCTTTACCGCGGACACGGCTATTCGAATAGATGATGTTAACCCTGCAGGGGTGTACTTCTTCACACACGCTCTCACCACTTACCACCGTTTACACGACATGTACTCGGCAACCTTCAAGCAGAAACCCAACGAGGGTGTCGGCCATGGCCTACCTAAACACTCAAGTCTCTAGTCTAGGTTTATCGCCTATCTAGGTTCCATCCACAGGGAGTCCGGCCGAGGTTTCCACATACGGCCCCGAACGATGTGTACAGGGTTCCGAGACACCAAACGGGCGCCCGGCATGCCCAGCCACGGTGTATCTACCGCAACATAGCCCACCCCTGGGGCCAGTGCTACGCACGGCCGCCAACACATATCCTATAAACACCAGAAACTAGTTGCAACTCCTGGACAGGGAACTAGGGTGGTTAAGAAGCCAAGAGGGTCCATTGGTTTCGGGCCCAATGCATGGTAGTAGCTGGTTCTTAAATCACACATACAGATCTCGGTGCTTAAGGACGGTTCCAATGAAACAACCCACCATGTACTCCTACATGGCCTCTCATCGATACCTTTACCAAATCGTGTTCAACACACTTAGCTCACACACAGTTGGACATGTTCACAACTTTCCAATTCATCCCCGATGAATCAGACCTGACACAACTCTAAGCAATAGCAGGCATGAGAAACAAGATGAATGAGTAGGCACATCCAGGCTCAAACAACTCCTACTCATGCTAGTGGGTTTCATCTATTTACTGTGGCAATGACAGGTCATGCAGAGGAAAGGGGTTCAACTACCGCAGCATGTAACAGTTGAATTGTTGTTGTCCTAATGCAGTAAAAGAGAGCAGGAGCGAGAGAGTGGGATTGTATCAGAATGAACAAGGGGGTTTTGCTTGCCTGGCACTTCTGAAGATAGTATAGTTCTTCATCGGTGTCATCGAACTCATCGTCGGAAGCACATCTATCGAGAGGGGACAATCACCGGCAAGGGAACATAAACAACATTCAATTAATGCAATGCACAAGCGAATGAATGATATGACATATTAAGGTACTGAATTGACCTAATGCAGTATCTAGCCAATTTAATTGAAGTGGAACTCAAACAAGATCAAATTCCAACTCCAAATGTTATTTCATAAATTGCCCTAATCATAATTTGTCCTATTCAGTGAGGTTAACTTGTTCAAACATGCATTATCATGGCATAAACAGATTCTTCATATTTTTTTGATCATTTTTCATATATAATTTATTTCATTTGGAGTTACGGTTTAATTTCTATGAATTTTGGAAGTTTTGGGCATTTTATGGAATTTCCTGATTATTTTTAAAACCAGAAAATCCTTAATTGCGTGAGCACTGCGTCATGCCTGCATCAGCAGTCAACTGGGTTGACTCGGGTCAAACCTGACGTGTGGGGGCCACACTTCAGCGACATAGGGCTAATCCCGGTCAAACCCAGCGCTGATTGGGGTTTGACCAAGCCTGGGGCCGCTGTCATTGAGAGGGGGGTTAACTAGGCGCTAATTGGGCTAGTGCCATGTCAGGTAACGGCGTTTTGCCACCGGTGACCAAATCCCGCGGCGGTGGCTCGCCAGCGTTGGTCGGGACGGTTCTACGGAGCACCGTTTCGCGCGTGGTTTACGGCTACGGCGAGTTGGCGACGCGGCGCGTCGGGTGGTGGTGGTGGGCGTTGCTGGGGTGGTCTACAAAGACGGCAACGACGTCGGCGGCGGCGACCGAAGCTCGGTCAGGTGCGGCGACGGCCCTAGAGTGGGTGCTCGGGCGGGTGACCATGCCCGAAGTGGCCTGCGGGCCCTAGAGAGGCTAGCGGGCACCTTGGCGTGACCAAATGGTCACCGGAGGATGCCGACGACGAGCACGTGCGGCGGTGAGCTACGGGCGTCGTGAAACAACGGGTACAGCAAGCAAAGGGCCACGAGGTTAGGGGGAATCAACAAAGGCGCTCACAGTGAGGTCGGAGAGAGGTTCAGCGGGATCGGGGATGACCTCTAGCGCGCGAATCTATGAGCAGCGTCCGACGGGTGCCGAGGTTGAAGACGACCAGATGGCGGCAAAGTGGAGCTCTCTGGCTTGTTTCCTTCTGCGTGGAGGCGTGGTGCTCGTCGGCGGAGATTCCGGACATGGCGGCGTGGCGAAAGGGGGGCGATGGCCACGCGGGTGAAGTACGGCGACGGCGGAGCTCTCTCGGGCGTGCTCGGGGAGGGGGCTAGAGGAGAGGGAGAGAGTTCTAGGGTGAGGGGAAAGGCAGAGGGGGATGCGGGGCATCTCCCAGGCGACGCGGATGGGCACGGGGATGCTTAGGAGGTGGCAAGCAGGAGGTGGCCCTCGCCTCCTGTGCGTGCGCCATGCACAGTGCACACTGGCGGGAGGAAGGGGATGCCTGGCATGTTGCCTGGTGGGCTGGGCCGCCAGCAACAGTGCCAGGCCACAGGTGAGTGGGCTCTAGGTAGGCCTCTGCTCTATTTTATTTCTGTTTTGTTTTGTTTTTATTTATTCATTTTGCCAGTGATTCAAAATTCAAAATAAATTCAAAATAGGGCAAAACCTTCTGAATATTTTTATGTTGCCCTCACGGACTTTTCCAAAGGCACATTAATAATTCCAGGGCCTTTTGAATTAGTTCTATAAAAAATGAATATAATCCAAAACTCAAATACTTATTGATTTAATTTCAAAGTCCCAAAATAATTCCTTAAAAAATGTTCACTATTTTTGGTTTGGTCTCAAAGCCTTGCCAAAATTATCAAACATTTATGAAGTCATTTTGGAAACAATGAATGCAATTTAAAGGGTTCTTGTCCTTCTTTTAAAATGATTTCTGAGGCTTTCAATTTCCTCATTTCAAGTTTCTTGAAAATAATAGAATGCATGATGCTCACTGATGCAACTATCTGCAAACAATTCTAGGGTTGTGACATCATTGCTACGTCGGCTCGTTTGGCGGCTCTCCCGATGGAAGAAGACTCCCCGACAGCAATCCAAACACGAAGGGTGAGAGAACTTCTTCAGACGGCTCTGGCGCAGCAGGATGCGTACTCTTACAGTCGAGACAGAATCCATTCAACCCCTCTCCCAAGCCGGAGCCCGAGCTATAGCAGGCATATGGACTCAACTGAAATGTCAAGCAACGCTCAACGCCGTAACCAACCGCGCAGGCATGAGCCAGCGCAGGGTGGAGCCCTTAACTTGGCGGATCAGGAGGGAATCCGTCGAGAGGCTGAACGGGCGGTTCAACTCGCAGCTGAGCAGGCGGCTCATCAGGCTTTTCCGGCTTATCCGGCAACCTCTGTTGAGGTAGGAGTGGCCACAAGAACAGGAGGTGTCCCTTGCCTGGTGCCAGCTATACGTAATGAGCGCTTGCCAAAGGACATTAAGGGGCCTCGTAAAGTGCCTAATTACATGGCCGACTTATAGCCTGGGCATGGATTGAAAGTTATGAGATGGTAATGGAGCTGTTGGAGGTCAGCGATGCAGCGATGGCTAAATATTTCACCAAGATGTTGGATGGAACGGCTCGCACTTGGTTGAAAGGGTTACCACCCAATTCCATCGACTCATGGGTGGAGTTGAAGGCCCGGTTCATTCAGAACTTCAAAGACACATGTAAGCAACCTATGTCAATCATGGACCTGACTAATTGTAAGCAAGACGAAGGCGAGTCTATGACCCATTGGGTGCACCGGGTCAAGGAGATAATACATTCATCTGACAAGATGGATGCCGGCTCGGCAGTCTTAATGTTGGAGAAAAATCGCCGATTTGAACCTCTGAAGCAGAAGCTGGGCGGCTCAAGCGTGACTGCAATGACATGGGCCAGTTGATGGCGGCCCTGGTCAAATATGTTGATTCTGACAGTACCAAGGATCTCATGTCTGATGAAGAAAAGACAGGGAAGGGAAAGAAGAACGGCAACGGCAAGGGTCACCAGCATAACTCGGCGAATCAACGAGGTAATAAACGTAAGGCTGACGAGTTTGTGGCTAACACCAATGCACAAGGAAACAACCAACGGCGCAAGGGTAGGCAACCCCCTCGGTCAGGCGGGTCAGGTCCCACCCTCGAGCAGCTACTGAATGAACCTTGTCCAAGACACGGCACCCGGGAGAACCCAGCTACCCATCTATGGAAAGACTGTACGATCATGAAGGCATATAAAAATTCCAACATGTTTGATGGTAGCCACAGACTTGGCGGCGGTTCAGGTGGGGGCGGCTTTCAGGGCCCGGGCGCCGGGTCAGGCGGAGGCGGTTTTCATGGTCAGGGCCATCCGGGTAACTAGGGCGGATATAATCAGCAACCCGGCCAAAATAATCAGTAGGAACAATCTGGATATCAGAGTAACCCAAAGCAGTTGAATAGTGGGCAGTACCACGTGTTTACCACTAGTTTATGAAAGAGGGATCGGAAGCTTCATAAGAGGGCTGTCAATGCCCTTGAGCCAGCGATCCCATGTTATTTGAGGTTGTCAGGACAGCCTATTGTGTGGAGTAGAGAAGATCACCCTCCCTGGTTTGATAATCCGGGTCACTTGGCCTTGGTGGTGGCACCCCAGGTGGGTGGATATAAGTTCACTAAAGTGCTCATGGATGGGGGCAGTAGTATCAACATCCTCCATTTTGAGACGTTTTGTCAGATGGGGTTGACTGATAAGAGTCTTAAACAATCCAATACTGTTTTTCATGGTGTTGTCCCTGGTAAGTCGGCATACCCAGTTGGTAAGATTGAACTGGAAGTAGCTTTTGGGGATGAATATGACTCCAGGGCCGAGAAATTAACTTTTGAAGTGGTTAAGATCAAAAGCCCATATCATGCTCTGTTTGGACGGCTAGCTTACGCCAAGTTCATGGCTCGGCCATGTTATGTATATCTGCAGCTCAAGATGCCGGGTTATAAAGGCACCATTACAGTTCATGGAAGCCGGAAAATATCCCTCGAATGTGAAGAAGGTGATGCCTCTTATGCTGAGTCCGTTTGTGCGACGGAGGAATTGAAGTTTTATAAAGACAACATTGACCCGGCGGACATGACGTCTTTGAAGAAGCCAACTACGGAGCATGAATCGGCGTTGAAATTCAAGTCGGCTGATGACACCAAGACGGTTGATTTTGTGCCAGGCCACTCATCCAAATAGTTCATCATTAGTGCCAACTTGGATCCAAAATAGGAAAGCGTGCTCATCGAGTCCATCCGTGAGAACTGGGACATCTTTGCATGGAAGCCTTCTTACATGCCGGGTGTCCCGAGAGAACTCGCTGAGCACACTCTTAACATAGATCCGAAGTTTAAGCCAGTCAGGCAGCTCCTTCGGCGGTTTAACGAGGAACGATGCAAGGCCGTAGGAGAAGAGGTGGCCTGGCTCTTGGCGGCCGGGTTCATTGTGCAAGTCTTTCACCCGGAGTGGTTGGCCAACCCGGTGCTCATACTTAAGAAGAACGGCACTTGGTGTATGTGTGTGGATTACACCGATTTGGACAAAGCTTGTCCGGCTGATCCTTTTGCTCTCGCTCGTATTGATCAGATCATTGATGCTACGACGGGTTGTGAGCGTTTGAGTTTTTTGGATGCATACTCAGGTTATCATCAGATCAAGATGGCAGTTAAGGACCAGGAGAAAACAGCCTTCATCACTCTGTTCGGAGCCTTCTGCTATGTGTCTATGCCTTTTGGGCTTAAGAGTGCCCAGGCGACTTATCAACGGTGTGTGCAGAATTGTCTTCACGATCAGATTGGGCGTAATGTTCGTGCTTATGTGGATGATATAGTAGTGAAGTCCAGAAAAGAGGAAACCTTGGTAACAGATCTGAAGGAGACCTTTGATAACCTCTGGGTCTACAAGATGATGCTTAACCTGGCCAAGTGTGCTTTTGGTGTCCCAGCTAGCAAACTTTTGGGTTTTCTGGTGTCTAACAGAGGTATTGAGGCTAACCCAGAGAAGATCAAGGCAATCACATCTCTGGCTAAACCGGTGTGCATCAATGACGTTCAGCGGCTGGCGGGTCGCATCGCGGGCTTAAGCCGATTCATAAGCCGGTTAGGGGAGAAGGCGATACATTTGTATCAAATGATGAAAAAGGTGGATGACTTCGTCTGGAGTGATGCTGCTAACTCTGCTTTTGAGGATATGAAGAAATAGCTCGCTGAACCCCCGGTTCTTGCTGCTCCGGTTGAGAAAGAGCCGTTGTTATTATATGTAGCTGCTAACTCACGAGCTGTTAGTGTGGCCATTGTGGTTCAACGCAAGGAGGCCGGCAAGGAATATCTGGTCCAACGGCCGGTTTACTACGTGAGTGAGGTGCTGATTGAATCTAAACAAAGATAGCCACATTGGCAGAAGCTTGTGTATGGGGTGTTCATGGCAAGCCGGAAGCTCAAACATTACTTTCAGGGTCACCCAATCACGATGGTTAGCTCTGCTCCTTTGGGAGACATCATTCAAAATAGAAAAGCTACTGGACGAGTCGCCAAGTGGGCCATTGAACTTGGGTCTCATGGGTTGAAGTATGTGCCACGTACTGCGATCAAATCTCAAGCGTTGGTTGACTTTACTAATGACTGGACAGAGATGCAGATGCCAGAGGAGAAAGCAAACAACACATATTGGACGATTCACTTTGATGGGTCCAGACAGTTGGAAGGCTCGAGGGCTGGAGTTGTTTTAACTTCCCCTCAAGGTGACAAGTTTTGTTATGTGTTGCGATTGATGTTTCCTTGTACTAACAATGCAGCAGAATATGAAGCCTTGCTCCATGGTCTTCGAATAGCTAAAGAAATGAGTCTGAGTCGGGTTCAGTGCCTTGGTGATTCAGATTTGGTGGCTCAACTGGTGTCAGGCAAGTGGGATTGCAAGGATCCTCTCATGGCGGCTTATCGCCGTGAGGTCGATGTTGTTGCAGGACATTTTAAGGGTTATCAAGTGGAACACATTGACCATAGAAAGAATGAAGCGGCCGATGCCTTAAGCCGGTTAGGATCTCAGCGTAAGCCGGTGCCACCTAACACCTTTTTGGATGTTTTGCATAACCCATATGTTAAGTTACCTACAGAGGAAGATTTGGCCGTTCCTGACCCGGAGGCACAGTTGGTGGCGGCTCTTCACGTCATCCCAGATTGGACAGTACTGTTCTTGGCTTACATGACCCGGGGAGAGTTGCCAGAGGATGAGACCCTGACCCGACAGATAACCCGGCGATCCAAGTCAATGACGATTTCTGACGGAGAATTGTATCATCGTAGTGTCACTGGAGCATTTCAGTGGTGCGTTTCTCCTAAAGAAGGCCAAAAAATACTTCGTGAGATCCTTGAAGGGGATTGTGGTCATCACGCCGGGTCAAAATATCTTGTAGCCAAAGCTTTTCGTCATGGTTTTTACTGGTTGATGGCTCACACTGATGCAGAAGATCTGGTCAGTAGATGTGATGGATGTCAAAAATTTGCACGATGAGCACACGTGCCGGCTCAGGAATTGCGGATGATTCCAATCACTTGGCCATTTTTAGTCTGGGGGCTTGACATGGTTGGACCTTTCAAAAGGTCCAAGGATAAAAAGACACATCTTTTAGTGGCAGTTGACAAATTCACAAAGTGGGTTGAGGCAGAGCCAGTGAGTAGGTGTGATGCAGCCACGGCGGTTCAGTTCATGAAAAAGGTGATTTTTCGCTTTGGTTTTCCACACAGCATTATCACTGACAATGGCACTAATTTGTCCCAAGGGGCTATGGCGGAGTTTTGTCAAAGAGAGCACATCTAACTGGATGTTTCTTCTGTAGCCCACCCTCAATCTAATGGGTAGGATGAGAGAGCAAATCAGGAAATCTTAAAAGGTCTCAAGCCCCGGCTCATGGTTCCATTACAATGGACGCCGGATTGCTGGGTAGAGGAGTTACCCTCGATGCTGTGAAGCATCAACACCACTCCTAACAGGTCCACGGGTTATACACCCTTCTTCATGGTTTATGGAGCAGAAGCGGTGCTGCCTAGTGACATCCGTCATGACTCGCCTCGTGTGGCGGCTTATGTTGAAGCTAATAACGAACAAGCCAGACAGGATGCACTTGACTTGTTAGATGAGGAGAGAGACTTAGCAGCGGCTCGATCCACAATTTATCAACAGGACCTACGCCATTATCACAGCCGCCGGGTTAAGTCCAGGACTTTTCAAGAAGGTGACCTGGTGCTCCGGCTCATCCACGATTTGTCAGATGCGCACAAGCTATCCCCGCCTTGGGAAGGACCCATTGTGGTCAGCAAGAACTTAAACAATGGGTCATATTACCTCATTGACGTTCGAGAGCACAAAGACTCACATAAGTCGGAGGAGGAGACCCGCCGGCAGTGGAACATTGCTCAACTTTGGCCATACTACACCTGAGCCACCGGCTCTCCACTACAAAAAAAAGACACATCCGTGACATTTTGGGCCGAACGAAATTTTTTTCTGTCATACATATGACACTTCTATGACGATAATTGTGACAAAACCCGGTATCATCATAGATGTGGTGGGCTCCTACTTCTATGACAAAAAATCAAGACAGAAAATGGGCTTTTCGTCCTGGGCGGGCCGGAGACGCAGCTGCATGACATTCTTTGGGCTGTCCATGACGGAAAAAACCGTGGTAGAAGCGAGGGGGAGGAAAATTTCAGGGAGTTCGCGGTTATGGTGGGAGGTCGGGGGCCGAGCGATGCGCGTTTCTCTCGTACACGTACGCGCGTGTGTGCGAGGCGTTGGCTCTAACTGAACCCGAGCGAGGCGTTGGGCTCTAACTGAACCCAAGCGATTGCACTGCAGGCTACGCGTTACTGAACCCGAGCGGTCGATCGATGGCTGTTAACTGAACCCGATCGAGCGATTCCTGTACTTCACTACTGCTGCTAACTGAAGCCGATTGATGGGAT